>NC_090925.1:1109233368-1109536398 GCF_040938575.1 Ambystoma mexicanum
AGACAACAAGCATCCCCAGGCATGTTTCAGCCTTGTTGGGCCTCATCAGTGAGAAGTAGCTTGGCTCTCTAGGCCCAGCAGGCAAGGTCAGAATCCCAGCACTCCACATAGCCTATCCGCAACTCCCTCATCTATGTATACAGACAATATGTCCTCAGTGTAACGGCGACATTTCTGCAGAATGCACACTATGAAAATGTATGCCCACAAATTACCATCTTGGCTGATGCTTCTCTCGCTGCTACTCTTATCCTTCTTTTTAACCATGAAAAAATACACAACGTCCACCCACTCCTTCAAGGTATCTGTTTTTTCTCTGTCAATGGTGCTGTCATCAATCATTGGGGTGCCTCTAGTAAACATAGAGACAGCAATGTGTTTGGAGTTGAGGAGGGATTGAGAGGAAAGAGTGCAGAAACTACACCTCCCGATAGGGATGCATTATAAGAACTGCCACTTTGGGTTATTTCCCAGGATGGCTTTCTGCCTGCACAGCTTCCCGAATGTCCCACAGGGCAAAATATTCACACACTAGCACATTTTAAATTCAGATCAATGCAATAACACATTATTGGCATGACCTGCTCTTTTACAAATCAGATTTCAAATCTGAAAGATCTCGAATAGCATTTCAAGTTATGTGATTGCTGCACAAGCAGTGCTATTAGAAATGAGAGAATATCCTATTTCTGCCCCACTGGGTATGCCGTGTGCAAGTGGAGTGCAGTCCAACTTTTGTGTTAACAGCCACTATCAAAATGTAGTCCTGCTTTCATGTTGCTGGCCTGTTTCGGTTTGCGAAAAAATGTACTCACCCTACAAATACATCACAGGCTCTACCTCTCAGCCCCTCCATTTCAAAAGTGAGCAAAGCACCTTACCTCACATTTCACACCACAACCAATAAGTAAAACACACCAAGGCTTTCCAGATAGCCACAGCCCGCTCAATTTTCCATCCCATAATTTCCTTGCATCCCAGGACGCCTCCAGGGAGCGAGAGGGGGTACAGGGAAGTTGAGCAAAGGTTTCACACTGTCAAACGGGAAATTATATCGTGCCTCCTATTGCAATGAATATATGTATATTGGCCTACGCCAAGCTGCTTGTAAAGCCACTTGCGAAGAAATCCGTGTTGCAAGGTCCTGACCTTAGAATCAATGTAAGTCGCCATTTTAGGTCAATCCGCCATTTTAGGTTCTCTCTGTAAAGTCACCCTGTGAGTTAAAATGGTGGACAATGTCATTCCGAAATACAACATGGCCTTGTACAAAAGACGCGCTTAGATGGATCTCAGATATGTCAATAACTCCAGTTGAAGTATATGACACATACAGTCAGTATACGCCAGAAATGCAGAGGAAAATGATACAGGTAATGATAGAGTACCTACAGGATGATTGTGTAAAGAGAAAGATTAGTTGTCCCATAGAGTTATTGAGCATTTATAAGAGAGCTTTTTCACTTGACACTTCTTCGACTGCTTTAGCGCTCGACTTAGCTCTGTTGCTTAGTAAGCGTTCGGAGTTGCCTACTTCCCAGTTGCCTATGAGAGAGGTTCCTCCGACATGTGTCCCAAAGGTTGAGATCCCTGCTAATGTTGCAGCAGGTACAGCTGCTGTGGATATTCCTGCACATTATGTATCACTGTTTGTTCACGTCCCGTTTTCAAGACAGGAAGTGAACACTATTAGCCAATCTATGCCTGACAGGAAAAATCCGACAGGATTCTATAAAGAAATAGAGTCTGTCTTGCAGGCCTCAGTATTTACCCTGGGTGACATTGATTTGTTATTTCCTGTACTCCTGCCCGTAGATTTGTGGAAACAAGTTAGGACTATAGATGATGTACCAGGGTTGGAGATACATGGGCTAACATAACTAGACTCGATGGAGAAAGGCCAGCTGGTGAGAGACCGCCCCAGGTGTTACTAACTTTGCCTGATAGAATCATTGCAAAATTAAAAACTATAATTCCCGAAAAGAGGATTATCTGGGACAAGCTTATGGCCTGTGTCTAAGGGAAGTCTGAGGGTGCTACCGAGTTCTTTAATCGGTTCGAGCAGGTATTCTCGGATTTCAGCAGACAAGACTTAGGCACCGAATCTGGGAAGAGATTATTTGTGGACAAATTTGTGCGTGGATTGCTGCCTGACATCCAGTTACAAATTATGTCTTCTGAGAGCGCTTGGCAGGTGAAGTCCCAATCAGAGGTACTGCACATGGCTCAGTACTACGAGAATCGTGTCAACAATGAAAAAGAAGAGTTGAGAAGCGAAAAGGTGATTTAAAGACTAAAGTATTATTACAGCAAATTGTTAGAGGCCCCAGAGGGGGTAGTTTGCAGATTAGATGTCAGTATGTTCCACAAGGGAATGTGCCCTTCGGTCCTCTGAACATTAACCAGTGTGCCTATTGTTGACAAGAGGGTCATTGGCATGCACAATGCCCCGTCCTTCAACAGAGGTCGAATAACACATTTGGAAATATGGGTAGATGATCCAGAGGTCGCCCGGGTGTAGGGGGCCCTGGTAGAGGTCAGTTTACACAGGATCCTCAGCAACCTTTTTCACAGGATAATCAGACTCCTAGTGTGGATACTAGAAACATATTTGATCATCCTTCTGCTGCATATCTATCTGAAGAGCTTCCTTTTGATGATATTTTGTTTCGTTAGGATTGCCCGAAGCAGGGTTTGGAACCTACACCTATTCCCATTAGTCAGAAAGGTCCCTAAGTTGAAATAGGAAACATCAGTTTTTGATAGACACCGGAGCACAGAAGTGTTCCATTGATCATTCTCGGGTTCCAACCATTCCACTGTCAGGGCAAACCAATGTTTCTGTAGGGTTTTCTGGCACACCAGTTGTCTTTCCAGTTTCTTTGCCGGTACCTATCTCTTTGGGTTCCTTTACGGACCACTGTCCATTTCTGTTGACTTCGAATTGTGGAGAGAATTTGCTGGGGTTGAATCTGTTGAAAGAATTAAATGCAGTAATTCATTGTTCTTCTGACGGAGTGCGTTTGACGATTTCACCACAGCAACTTTCTGTCTCTCACTTCTTGACTAGACCTTTGCTGCCAGAATTCAGTGATGTACCAGAGAGTTTATGGGCAATTGACGACAATGATGTCGGTGTTTTACAGATTGAGCCTGTTAAAATAGTCTTGAAACATGGAATTGAGCTGCCACGCATTCCACAGCATAAGATTTCAGTTGAGGACGAGCAAGCTTTGAAATGCATTGTTTCCGATTTTGTGCATCGCGGGGTGATTGAGGAAATTTCAGGAAGTTTGTGCAATAGTCCGATTTTACCCATGTACAAAAAAGGCGATAATGCAATTCCAATCCGTTTCATAATTGATTTACATGCCATTAATAAAGTCGTCGCTATGCAATTTCCAATTGTGCCTGACGTGACGACAATATTAACCATGATTCCAGCTACAGCTACTTACTTTAGTGTTGTGGATCTGAAGAAGGCTTTCTTTAGTATTCCTATACACAAGGACAGTAGATACTTGTTCGCGTTCACCTTAGGGGGACGCCCGTTTACATTTACTCGTGCACCTCAAGGTTACACAGAGAGTCCTAGCATCTACAGTAGGGCTTTGAAAGAACAGCTTGATACCCTTGAATTGCCCTCTACTTGTACATCCCTTCAGTATGTTGATGATTTGCTTTTAGCTGCTGACTCTGAGAGCGCCTGTAAGGAGGGCACTGTGTTGTTGCTTATTCATCTAGCTAAACATGGTCACAAAGCTTCGCTTAAAAAGTTTCAATATTGTTGCCAGGAGGTCGCCTATTTAGGCTATCTCCTGTCAAAGGAGGGAAGAAGATTGACACGTGAAAGAATAAAACACATTTCTGGCATGTCTGTCCCAAATACACAGAAGGAAGTTAGAGCCTTGATAGGTATGGCTTCTTACTGTAGGTTGTGGATCCCAAACTTCTCACTAGTGATTAAACCGATGTTGGCTTTGACAAAGAAGGGCATTTCTTCACCATTGCCATGGAACACAGAGCACCAGCAATCATTTGATCTGCTCAAGACTGCTTTGTGCTCGGCACCAGTTTTGGGCACGCAAACTATGAAAAGGCCTTTGTGTTGTTTGTGCATGAATGTGATGGATGTGCTTTGGCTGTATTAACGCAGGAACATGGAGGGACAAATAGGCCGTGCGGTTATTTTCCTTCCGCCCTTGATCCTGTAGCATGCGCTTTGCCAAGATGTTTGCGAGCTGTCGCTGCTGCTGCTGCGTCTGTAAAACAGAGTGAGGGAATGGTCCTAGGCCATGATCTAACCCTGATGGTGCCTCACTCTGTAGATGTTCTACTGAACCGAACCCAAACGCAACACCTCACTTTCGCACGGTTGACGAGATATTAATTGATCTTGTTTGCTCCTCACATCCAAATTAAGAGGTGTTGTGTTCTTAATCTGGCTGAAAGGCGCTCCTTTGAACAATCTGCAAGGAGAGCTGTTTTGTGATGGCTCCTGCTTCAAACTTCCGGATGGTACATACACAGCTGCTTATGCAATCACCACATTGAGCACGGTCGTGGAAACCAGAGTTTATAGCATTGACCCGAGCTTGTGAACTTTCCAAAGGGCTTACAGTAAACATATATACTGATAGTCAGTATGCCTTTGGGGTGGTTCACAACTTTGGGAGACTTTGGTCAGAGAGAGGGTTCTTAACTTCGCATGGCACAAAGATCCAACATGGCTCCCTAATAGTACAACTGCTCTCAGCGCTTGCACTCCCTACTCAGTTAGGTGTCGTGAAATGTGCAGCACATCAAAAGATTATAGATGATATAGGAAAAGGGAATGGTTTCGCTGATCAGATAGTTAGACAAACTGCCACTGATCTCTTTACGGAGATGCATGTTTCAAGGGAGACTGTAAATGCCTATGCAATGGACGAGGGTGTCGGGTCTGTACGGGATAGCCAAGCCGATGCCCGTTAGAAGAATCCAAGAGTTGGGCTGAAGGCTTGGGGAAACTTGATGATGATGGGTGTTGGATGGACATAGTTGAAGGGAAATGGCTACTCCCTGACGCTTATGTGATGATGATGGTCATTATGGCCCATGGCCCTATGCATATATGTACCCAGAAGGTGACGAAAATGTTACAGAAAGTTTGAGCAAATGACAAAATTTTGAAAATTGCCCCGCGCTATGTTCAGGACTGCATGATTTGCCTACAACACAATGTGGGAAAGGGGACATCAACTCCAAGTGGAAGTTTTGGGCTACCTTCTGTCCCCTTCAAAGTAATTCCCTTCGATTTTATTGAAATGGAACGGTGCAACAATATGAAGTATGTATTAGTTGTCATCTGTGCTTTTAGTAAATGGGCCGAGGCTTTCCCTGTCAAAGATGCTACAGCCATGACTACTGCGAAAACCATGTTAAAGGAATATTTTCCTCGGTTCGGCTACCAAGAGTCATCTGGTCGGACAATGGTCCACATTTTGTCGCTGCTGTAATTCTGCAGATATATGCGGCATTACAGACCGACAAACGGTTCCATTCGGCCAGACACGCTCAGAGCGCCGGACTAGTAGAAAGACACAATGGTATCATTAAGAACAAGCTTGCTAAAATGTGTGCCGGCACTAAATTAAAATGGCCGGACGCCTTACCGATCGTGTTACTAGCCATGCGTACAACCCCTCAAACTAAGACTGGGCTCTCTCCATTTGAGGTGGTAATTGGGAGGCCTGCCAATATCTGGAATCTTCCTAAATGTAGATCCTTCAAAAATGTTGAAAATGTACTTCTTTCAGATTATTGCAGCCAGTTGACTAAAAACCTGTATTTGATTTATCACCAGGTGCGAGAGGCTTTACCTGTGCGATACGAGGGCCCGGGCCACAGCATACAGCCTGGGGACTGGGTGTTCATCAAGGCATTTGAGCGTTCTTCCTGCCTTGCACCTCGTTGGCGGGGCCCATTCCAGGTCCTGCTGGTCACACAAACGGCAGTGCGTGTCTCAGGCAGAAAGAACTGGATCCACGCGACGCATGTCAAGAGACTTCATCACCCAGTGCCACAAGATACAGAAGAAACAGAACCCCTCGCTAACGCTGCAATCAACAATCGCGAAGCAGTAAATAGCGCTGAGAGTGCATCGGAGATTCTTTCGGAGCCCGTGAGGCTTGGGAAACCCATCATTCCGTCTCCATACTCTCCAAAAGTATCGCTTCCGGAAACTGTCGTTTCAAATTCGGCATCTTCACTTGCTCTTGATACGTTGCTTCCAACGGGAAGTGACGACACATTGTTTCCAGATCAATCACTACCAGGAAAAGCAAGGTGCAATCTGCGTCCAAGAAAATAGTCTTACGGCACGGTTTGGCTGTGCATTCAGAGAAGGAAAAGAATCATCGAGGGCTTGTTTTTGCGCAAATAATTATTTGAGAAAAGGGGATTCTGTTGGCTAGGGTTGTGGAAGGACTAAGAAGTCACGCGGCGGGGAAGTCGCCAGCAATGAACATTGGGGGTTTCCGTTTGAAGACTACAATGCCTGCCACCGCTACCGCTCGTATGGGACTTGTACATGATCGTGTGACCAGCCGGGATGATGGACAAATCACTTTGGCCCCGAAAACTTATTGCTGTGTTTTTATAATAATATTTGGTTTTATAATAGTCACTGTTTTAGGCCTAGTGTACCTAGAGGAAACTCATCCTTTAGAGTCCTTGTTACCGACTGAAAAGGTACCCACTGTTTCTACTCCCTTTGTACATTTGCATACTCTGTCCCCTAGGGTCTCCCAGCATAGACAAAGGTACCATAACAATACTCTGTTACTTACCATGAATGCTACGCATGCCATTTTTAATAGGTACAACTGTTGGGTCTGTTCTCATTTACCGCAACATGGGGATAAGGGGCTAGGTTGGTATATTCATCCTTCACCTTTGACAACTGCTTGTTATGCTTCTCTTAGAGAACTGTTCTTTGGCCGTTGGAACGATAGCATCTTGGGAAACTTTGATGGCACTAATCTGAATAGATTTGAGAAACGTGTTCTGACTCCCCTGAGATGCTCGCTTTTTGCAAATAGGAGTAAGCTCAACGCTGCTTCTATTAGGCCTTCTGATAGACTGTCTCGTCCCTTTCAATCTTTGATTTCCTTCAAGATGGCTCTGATAGGCAATAAGGATGCCATTCCTCCTTCTTACACTGTTAACCATAGTCCCGATTCAGTTTCTTTCTGCATACAGAGGAATGGTACTCAGTCAATGGGAGATTTTAAAAGTTGTGCCAACGTTGCAAATTTGTCTGGGGAAGACAGGCCTTTGTATGTAGGTGAACCTGTCTACTTTGTTTGCAGTAATGTAGCATTTCCATGGTTGCCCAGGGATTGGCAGGAAATCTGTTATTTAGGGATCCTGTTACCTGGGGTGTTCATAGCTAGTACAATAGAGGTTTCAAAGGCTCGTCCATGGCGGGACGAGAATGGTGACACTCCAGCACAGGTCTTGGGAGATGTAGCAAAATCATTTGTGCCATTTTGGGGGCAGATAGCAAATTCCGAAGATATCAGAAGACTAGCGAGAGTACTGGAGAGAACCATCAACCGGACCACGGACATACTCTATAATATGACATTAGAACAGAAAGCGATAAGACTAGTAGCGCTCCAGAATCGGATGGCATTAGATGTCATTCTGGCTGAACGTGGTGGAGTGTGTAAATTAGTGGGGTCCGCTTGCTGTGTTTTCGTGCCAGATTCCTCCCCAACTATCTTCAAAGCAATACAGAATCTGCACGTCCTTAGTTCAGAAGTGCATGTTCCCAAGGGAAACTGGGATCTTAACGCTTGGTTCTGGGACTTCTTGCGATCTTGGGGTTGGAAGGTACTTTCGGTCTTACTGATTATTTTGGGAATTCTGTTGTTCTTTTGTTGTTGTATCCAGTGTTTACCTAGTATATGTTCGGTGCTAGGGGGATGTTGCACAAAAGCGATAGGTACAAAAGGACATAAAGTGTATGCCCCAGATGAAACTTCCAAGTAATATGTGTTAAAAGAAATGTTTGTGAATTATCTGATGGCAATAGATATTTCTGACAGCGATTCAGGGTGCATGGATGATGATGATGCATGGAGTTATTTGCAAGTAGATCAGAAGTGGTTTAGCACTTGGCATAGGCCAAAAGGAGGGTTTGTCAAACGGGAAATTATATTGTGCCTCCTATTGCAATGAATATAACTATATTGGCCTACGCCAAGCTGCTTGTAAAGCCACTTGCGAAGAAATCTGTGTTGCAAGGTCCTGACCTTAGAATCAATGTAAGCCGCCATTTTAGATCAATCCGCCATTTTAGGTTCTCTCTGTAAAGTCACCCTGTGAGTTCAAATGGGCGATGATGTCATTCCGAAATACAACATGGCCGTCTTGACCTCTGCGTACAACTAATATGTAACTTGCCTGCAGGCCACTTGTTAGGGTCGTGAACTGAGACCTTGTCCTTCACTGACCTGTGTGTAAAGGATTACTCGTGCCAATGAAACTAATCTGCGAGCATATGTTAAGAACAATGTATCCAAATACTGAACTGAGAACACTTGTTTAACTCCATTGTTTTAATGTTTGAGAAGACTATGAGAAATCCTAAAATACACTGTTACCGTGTAGACTTGTTGGTGAATGCATTAAAGGCAAACCCTAAGCATATAGATGTGTGAACTCGGCATGAACCCTAGATCAGTAATGTATTAGAGGAATATTAACCCGCAGTAGGGTTGGACATCATGTTTGCAAATTGTATAAAAGTGCGACTAATTCTAATGTACAGCCCCACTCGCTGAGCACACCGAACCATGCTGGAGTTCGCTGTTTTGTACTGAGGGCCGATAGCTATCTGATTGTTTTTGTCCTTTGTAACTGTTCAGTATAAATTAAAGATCTTTGTATGTTCCTTTGTAACCTGTGTTCAGTGTATTTCATTTTGGGGTACTCAGCCTCGATATTTTAACTTTGTTTTCACAGCACTAAAGCACAGACAGAAGGAAAGGCAAAGATAAGGAGTATATGTGTGAAAGAGAGGGAGTTGTCAAAAGAGAGAGAGGGAGAGAGAGACCTATTCAGGTACATCAGCACAGTATAATGTGCCATGATTTTTCTACATCTGTTCATACATGATATGTAGGCAATATCCTCTCCCAGATGAATGTCTGAATTAAGTTGTAAAGACAGAAACATGTTGGAAGTGTACTGTACATGTGACGTTTTATATGTAATAACTGTTTGTAAATTAACTGAGTTTATTTCCTTTGGATTGGTATATTTTATGCAGGAACTATTTGCACAACTTGTTCACTGTAATTCTTGTCACTGCCACCTTTGGTCTTGGTGGCAGTGATTTAAATATTTTTTTTGTTATTTGGATATCATGTAAGCCTTAATAAACCAAATCACTTGTTTTTAATAAAAACACACCTCTGTTGTCAAACATACCTTTTTATGTTCCCTTTCTGCTCACCCTACTTCAGATTTTAAAATCAAGTCTTTTATTCTGGTTCAGTGGGGTCAGACGTCCTGGAGTCCTGGGTGTGAATATGGCTATATCACATGCCACATTTAGAATGGCAGTACAAGTTGAGGTTACAAAATGGGTGTACCATGAGTCACGCACGAATGCAACCTCATAAGGGCTTTCGAGCCCCCGAGAGATCTCTTTAAGTGCACTGATTTTGGGACTCGTGCTACAGCAATGTAAATTCTGCAGTTATGGCATCATGTTTGCAAAGTTTATGTTAGGCATCGTTGCTGCGTTGCTTTTGTTATCTGATCGCACTTCGGGTACTCAATCTTCCTTGGGGAGAATTTACTACAGAGAAAAAATCTTTCATCTCTTTTCTGCAGTGCGCAGATGTGGCAGGAATGAGTTCCAGATGTTTCGATTTTTGCTTGGCCTGCAGCATTTCTAAATCGGACAGTACGTTAAATGTATGCATCTGCTTTTTGGCAGTTGGCGTGGGGTCAAAAGCGGAGCCTGAAAGAGTCTCAGGTGTGAAATCCTAGTATTTGCAAAAACAAAAGACATACCTAGATGCATGGAACAGGCGACCCTTCGTTGCAGTTAAAATCTAGACACCTATGTGCCTGTTTCTCGTGTATTTATGTGCGGCAAATGTTGTACTAAGGACGGGGGGGGGGGTGCGTTCTGTGCAATTGTTTTGCAAGCACTGTTTTAACATTTCCCATGGCGGCCTGCTTAATTGGTGGAGGTTGCACAGGCAATATGAGACCCTGCGCAAATTCCGTCTGCCGATGTGTTAAATCCATCAATGCGCTATGCCCCCGCCTGGGCAAATCAGGCTCCTGGTGGTTGTACGTGTTTTTAACGAAGTCACTTTCCTCATTTGCATATTAATTGTGCATGTTTCCCCACTGTCGTTTTGGTCATTTTATTTTAAAATGGTTGGGGGGTGGGGGGGTTCAGAGGATGCCCACGGGTATCCTCAAACACCATTGACCCCAGCCCCCCACCACCTTACCCTGGCATCCACCCACCCACCGCAAACTCCTATCCCCAAAGCACACAACATAAAACGAGAAAAATGCACAATTAATGTGCAAACGAGGAAACTGACCTTGTTAAAAACACGGCATATGCTCCCGATATACACTCACATTTTATGCTATTAAGAATTCACCGTCCACCCTTTGCCCTCCTGGCTCCGCATCGCTGGTACTCCCTACCCCCATGGAGTTAAGGAGGTTCCTAGTGGGAGTGGCCTCAACATTGCCCTTAATGAGCACCTTCTCTCCCAAGAGGGAGACCCAGATTCTCAGAGAGATATCCCCCTCCTACCCCACCTCACATCGATCCTCAGCTACCATCACCACTGGATTGCATATATGTATGTATACACACACACATATACACACATGCATATATAGTATTTACAGGACAACAGGTCCCTGGTGTGCGCGGCATAGTTGTTGCCTCACAGAAAAAGGGATAGAACAAATGCCCGGGCACACGTAAAGTGCTTGGTTCGATTGTATTACTGTAAACTCAGACAAACAGGATTGTTAAAAACCTATACAATCCACATGGACCAGATAAAGCTAAAAACACCCACATGAGTAAGAAAAACACCAAACGTTACGTCCAAACAGGGGCTTCCTCGGGCTGTAAGCAAACATAACTGCGATCGTTTCCTTCACTATACCCAAAGCGCCAGCCAACGGTCAATCTCCTCCAATACCGGTCACATGATGACCATAGAGAGTTAGGCGTTACCAATTGGTACGCCATCATAGAATGGAAAAACATGCATTACAAGTATCTAGTTCATAATATTTGTGGCTCTAAAGTAAAAGTGAGCCAATCATTTTAAAATAAGATGTTATCAAACATAATGTAGATGAAGGCAATCGATCGGTGGCCCGTGTTACTCAATACCTTTTTAATTATGGAAACATGAATACGCTAGTGGGTGCTGTTTATTCATCTAACGCCAGCATGTTCTACTGATATATCAATATCATGCCGGCTAATACCCAGCGGGCAGCCCTGCAGCTTGGTTGGCATCAGCACTATCGTCACAGACTACTGTTACATCGGCATCATCTCATGGTGAAGTCAGTGTTCTCTTATTCTTTCATTTGAAATCATCATTTCAACTCTGACAGATGAGCATTGTACAGATTACATATTCTAGCGTCAGTATGACCCTGAATGGCACATAGTGGACTTAAAGAAAAAGAGACCGAGGCAAAAGTGCCTTCGGTGTGGGCCGCACACCCTTGATTCCCACTAAGGGTTAATCGATTTCTTTTGTGATCGTTATTCAGTTAATAAAATCCAACTTCAATCGTAATTCACAGATATGTATATTTTTTAATTTTTCAATTGCTGTGTTTATAAAGCTCATAAAAAATTGTGCTTAATTGGTTAAACTTCACCAAAAAAGCTAATTATCTCAGTTGAGGCAAAACAGAAAACCCATCTGGCTAATGCATTTCGGATTGTATCCTTCGTCAGAGCCAGGTTAGTACTACACACATAATGATGCATTAAGGTAGATTTAGAAGGTTTACAATTTTTAAATTAATAATTGTTCCGTACATCATGTGTAACAACCAGATATTCAAGAATTAATAACCAAAACAATCATAATAAACAAAACAATCATAATAAACAAACAGGGCGCCCACAAGGACAAACAAATATTTAACAAAAAAGTGAGATTGGAGAAAGGAGAAAAAACAAACAAGTAAGCATACACGATTGTAGACAGTAAAAATACAATATTTGCACAGATAATGATATTGCTATATAATCCAAATAGTTAATGGGACTAGTCAACTGCGTACTAGAATTGCCGATTAAGCCTTTTTGGTGACTATGGTGCTTAGAGGTAAAGTTAGGCGGCGTGTGCTTATTGTGCCAGAGTGTTGATTGTCGTACTATATTGTGTGAGAATACCTGTGGCTAGTTAAACATTTCACTAACCTGTGTGTCAGTATGCAACCCACGCGTGCTGTCCGCGTGTAGTGTTTCTCTATGAAGCACTGCCTAGTGTGGGGACAACAAATGTGTTATCTCCTCCGAGTAATTAGCTGCTATTAATCTATACGCGATCTTACTTCGCGTCGCTTTGTGCAAAGGTATGGCTTACCTGGAGCGTTCTGAGCTACGTCTTGCTCGATCAACTCTGAACAGCGTCTGAAACTCGCGGTTCGTGTCGTAGTGGACTTAAATCAGTTCCCTGAGCCCACATAGTGGAGAGGATCAGAGAACTGTAGGCTTTTACTGAAAAAAACAGTACAGGCATGTAAATACATAAATAAGTAAATACATCACTAAGGCTATTTTACCAGTAAAACAGTTAAAAATAATTAAGGCACAATTGCCTAATAGCAGATTAAATAGCAGCAGAATTCAATTGGTAAAGTGCAAGTGCTTACAGATGAACTTATCACAACAGAACACTGTTCTAAATATATCTAATCTATATCACATTTGAATATAAAAAGGTAAATAGCACATCATACATAATGGAGTAGTGCTAAAACCTAACTGTTCAAATAAAGTGCTAGTGCAATCTCTCTAGCACCATAATGCGATATTTAAAGTGCAGGTGCGACAGTACAAAATTATCGCTGAACAGAGATGGTAATTGTCCCAAAGACATTTATTCAAATTCTATTGACAATTTGATATGAAAAACAACCAATTGAATAATAGAAACATAACTCCAAGACCATAAATGGTATCTAATATCTGCTATATGTACAAAAATATATATGAAAATCCCTTCCTAATCTTTGTTGTAATGCCTATTGGGTACAGATGTGCTTCTATAATGACACAGATAATACAGATTTTCCATACATTTGTTACAGAAAGTCATGATTCTATTAAAGACATGGAGGCGAAAGATTATGCTCTGACTACTCTTTACTCACTCGAGCAGCATCAGTTATATCAACAAAAATGAAAAAACAATAACCAATAAAACTACAAATCCCAACAAAAACCATCACATTTGTAGTCTGTTTTTCATAGGTTGTTCTGGTCATGTGACTTCATTCCCCAATCACGGTTCTCCTATCCGCTATAATACGCTCTGTCTCCATAGCCCTTCCTCTTTCTTTTGCTGAACAAATTCAAACTTGCGCCCCAACCGTTAGACGACTTAACTCTTCCTTATATCCTTCTCAAGACATTGTTTTCTGCTCTGTCCCTGAAACAAATATAAACCATTACCAATCTCATTATGAACGGGTGGGCACTCGCATAACAATAACATTATCATATCAAACATTATCATATCAAATACAACATTGCATTATTTTCCAAATATCATATTTACACATTTTTATAGCAGCGATTGAAATTGGTTGGAATAATCTTTCGCCTCCGAGTCTTTAATAGAATCATGACTTTCTGTAACGAATGTATGGAAAATCTGTATTCTATGTCAAGACTCGGAGGCTCAGATTATGATCATTTAAAGCTTACCACCAACGACGCTACTTGCTCTACTGGTCTAAAATAAAAATTCTTAAACATCTCCTCATTAGACCAGTCTGCAGCCTTCAGAATATCTTCCAGACGGGCTCCTGCCATAAAAGCAGATGATGCCATAGCACCCCATGTGGAATGTGCCCCGAACTGACTCACATCTATACCTGCCTCAGCCATGCACCACCTTGCCCATCTAGACAAAGTGGCTGCTGCTACCGCTCTAAAAGATTTTCTAATAGCTGTCAGCAATTGATATTCCCCAACAGGTCTCACCCTATTCGCTCTTTCTTCATACACTTTCAAGCATCTAACTGGACACAATTTTGGTTTCCGCGGAAAGGCCATGCACTCAACCGATTTAATGTTTGTCTTTGTTCTCTTCTCTACGTAAAATACTACCCCTGAAGGTGAAAAGGATTTCCTATTTACCTCTAAAGCCTTCCCATCAGACACTCTCTTACATGAAATCAGACATAATAGAGTAGTTAACTTAGCCCACAATGCTTTCCTAGACAAAAACTCATTGTCTGGCCAAGTATCAAACATCTTTAATACCACACTCACATCCCACAAATGAGAATATTTAGGTGCATGTGGTCTCATGCATCTGATCCCTTTCGGGAGCCTACATACCAGAGGGTGCTCACCTACCGGTTTACTCTCAATGTACACATGACCTACAGGTATAGCTGATCTATAATTATTAATGGTCCTGTAAGCCTTCGCCGGTGCCGCCTGTGCTGCATTAAAATTCACTATGTGAACTACATCTGTTCGTACGGGATCAACCTTTCTCTCCATACACCAATCACTCCATTTACTCCATGCCACTCTATAGGCCTTCCCTGTAGCCGTTGCCCATGACTCTCTGATAAATTCTTGAGCTGTCCCTGAAAGTCCTGACTTAGACCAATCTTTTCTGAAAGCGCCCAAGCTATGAGGCTCTAGTTCCCTGACCTCACCAACGGGTGAGTCACTCCTGCCGGATTTAACAATATATCCTCTCTGTCTGGTAACCGAATTGGAGCCTCGTAAGACAACCCCAGAAGATCCGGAAACCAAGCCTGACCTCTCCAGTCTGGTCTTATTAAAATCACTGTGGCTTCTTGTTGCCTGACTTGCGCCACTGTGCGCGCTATCATGTGGAACGGAGGGAAAGCATATTCTCTTGCTGGTCCCCAAACCTAGAGAAATGCATCTGTTGCTATCGCTTCCGGATCCGGTCTCCAGCTGTAAAACCTGGAGATCTTCCTGTTCAGCCTGGACGCGAACAGATCTGTCTAACATGGACCCCGTGATGCATTATCTCCTGAAATACTGAGTCGTCCAGCTGCCAATCCCTAGAGTCCCTCAAGTATCTCGAATTCCAATCTGCTACCAAATTGAGATCCCCTGGCAGCTGCTCCGCTCTCACGCCTATTCCCTTCTGGAGACATATCTGCCAAAACTCTTTGGCCATCTCCGTCAGCATATTTGATCTTGTTCCGCCCAGTCGATTTATATATCTGACTGCCGAAACATTGCCCATCTTTACCAGAATGGCAGCTTTCACTCCTTCCCGTGTCCAACACCAAACCGCAAAGGATCCCGCAAGAAGCTCCAGGCAATTGATGTGGAGACCCAGCTCCTCGCTCGACAATCTCCCTCTTGTCGATTGGTCTCCACATCTGGCTCCCCATCCCCATCAGCTGGCGTCAGACTCTATCACCAGGTCTGGGGATGAGCCAAATATCACCCTGCCAATCCATGCCTCCATGTGGTAGTACCACCATTCCAGTTCCAATCTCGCTTCCTGCGATATCATCATTTTCTTTTCATAAAATAGACCTCTCCTGGGAAGATCTATTTTCAGCCTCTGCAATGCTCTGTAATGCAGAGGCCCTGGGAATATTACCTGAATTGATGATGACAGACGGCCTACCAGTCTCGCTATATCCCTCAATGAAATCTCTTGCTTCGTCATCATACTCTTGATCTCTTTCTTTACTGAATTCACCTTGTCTAATGGAAGCTTGAGAATACCCTGTGTTGTCTCTAATCTGAACCCCAGGAATTCCATCTCCTGCAGTGGCTCTAGTTCCGACTTCTCTCAGTTTAGCAAAAATCCCAGTTGTTGTAGCAAAACAGTGGTTATCTGAACCTGCTCTACTAGAATCTCCTTGTCCTGACACATCAGACAGATATTGTCCAGATAAATGATCATCCTGATCCCCTGCTCTCTCAGATATCTCACTACAGGTCTCAATAGCTTGGTGAAACACCATGGCGCTGATGCAGCCCAAACGGAAGACATTTGAACTCCCACTTCTGTTCCTTCCATACAAACTTTAATAGCTTTCTCTTCTCTGCCTGAATCATAATCGTTAAGTATGCATCTCTGAGATCTATCCTTGTCAACCAATCTCCCTTCTCGAGGACATCTCTTAAAAGATGAATCCCTTCCATCTTGAAGTGCCTGTACAATAGGAAGTAATTCAACCTTTCAGGTTTTACTTTACTTTGCTTTTCCTTTTCACTAAAAACAGATTGCTTACGAAACCTCCCAGACCGTCTGAGGCTGGGCCTATTGTGTTCTTTACCCTGAGTAACTCTATCTCCTTGTCTAGAAGCTCCTCGTCTTCTCCGCGGAACATTACTTGTCTCTGCAACCACACCTGATATGGTTCTTGCCAAAATTCCAACTGAAAAGCTCGCACAGTCTGTTTTACCCATGCATCGGAGGACAACTCCTCCCATTTTTCTACATGCAGCTTCACTCTCCCTCCTACCGGAGGAATACTCACATCCAAACTTTCTGTCGATTTCACTTCTCTCACCTGAATTACCCTGGTTCTGTTGCCTGCTATTGCTCCTCCAACCTCTACCCCTGCCTCTTCCCCTGGAAGGGAAGAAGGGGTTGGATCTTTGATCTTCATTTTTCCAATTAGCTCTGTCTCTATAGGAGCCTCTATACTGGCCATGGCTGGACGAGCGGCCCTTTCCTCCTCCAGCCCTGTCAAAAACCTTTCGGCCGAATATTTTCTTCAGAGAAGATTGGGCTCTATACATTGAGACATATGTACTGGCGAAGTTTGCCATGTCCTTAATAAACAGGTCCCCAAATCGCTTGCCCTTTGCTGCCATCGCCTGTTCTGATGTCGCCATCTCACCCAGCCTGGTGTCCAGTTTCATTAGGATGGACTTCCTCCTCTATGTGGCTAACGCCGTATTAGCGTTCCCCAGCAGACCGAGGGTCCTCTGAGCCCAACCAGCTACAATGTTCGGGTCCATGGGCTCCTTCATAGCTTTTGCCTCTTCCGCCAGCTGCCAGATTCTTGTAATCGGCCCCAGCATGTCCAGCAACTTATCCTGGCAGGACCTCCAGGACCTGTCAATGCCCCTCTTTACGTCCCTGCCATATCTGCCCAGGAACGTAAGGATCCTTTCATCGATTTCGGGGGTCTCAGCTACCCCGTCCGGAGCACACGTTCTCGGGCACTCCGCTTTCAGTTTGGATTTTGCCTGCTTGCTCAGCGGCACCCTCAACCGTCTCCTGATGTACTCTGCAATTTCTCCACAGGGTCCCACTCATTGGACCTTGGATACACAAGGTCGTCAGGATTGAACTCGTCTCTGAGAGGGTCCTCCTCTTCCCTCCTGCCTCTTTTACTCTTAGGCTAGCATTCATCCTCTTCTGGGGAGGTCTGAGGTTCTGATGAGGTGAATTCCGCAGATCTGGAACTGCTCCTGCAGTAGTCGTCATCCGACTCGCTTGAGCTTGTGACTCGCCTCTCACGAGACCTTGCCTTCCTTTTCCCCGAGCTGGATCTGCGGGGTGAACCCGGGGGGTCTGGACGCTTCATCCCTGCGGATTTTATGTTTGCTTCTCCCTTTCTTCCTGTGTGCATAGCCTTGCGACAAGGCAGCCAGGCCTCACAAAATGCCCCACTCTCCACGGGGCCTCTCGGCACTCTCCATTCTTTGGACTGTCTCACTCATACGCAGGCCGCTGACCTGAGGACCTTCAGATTCTTCTGAGTAATCACTCATGTTAGTAGTGCCTTAATAGATGTATTTGCAGTTTGCTTGGGCTGCCAACGTCAAAAACTATATTTTATAGTGTAACTTAGCGAGTCTCGGTATCAGTTAGCAGTTTTGCCTGGGACTGCGCCCGTCAATGAGATATTGTGCAATCTCTTAATGCCACCTCCCCAGCAGGCAGAACAATGAGGGGTATATTTCACTTTACCTGGGCTGGACCCAGCTGTATGGCACCAGAGCTCCTTTCAGCCTGCGGTACCACCTTGCGCCACTAGATGGCGCCCGCGGCCTCTTTAGCAGAGCTGCTCGCTCTTTACACCCCAAATACAGCAGTAGGATGCCGTTGCTCAATAGAATGCTCGGAACAGGCAATCCGATCCTCTGTGTGTGTGCACAAAGCTGGCACTTCATAAAGTTCGCAATGCTCTGGAACCCAAGGAGTCCCGTTGCGCCGTTGCGAACTTCTGTTGTTGTAGTGCCTCCTAACGAGGCAAATGACGCCGGAACAGAAGTACCGTCGCGTCCCCTTACAGCAGATATGCTCCGCCGACTAGTACTAGCGCGCCGCAATGCCTAAGCACTGTAGCTGCGCGCGCACGCACATATAAAGATAAACATAAGCATTAATCACATACACATGAAATTCACTAGATAAATTAAGTACTTATCTCAGCTGCTCGAGGAAGGACTATGGAGACAGAGCGTATTATAGAGGATAGGAGAAGTGTGATTGGGGAATGAAGTCACGTGACCAGAACAACCTATGAAAAACGGACTACAAATGTGATGGTTTTTGTTGGGATTTCTAGTTTTATTGGTTATTGTTTTTCATGTTTGTTGATATAACTGATGCTGCTCGAGTGAGTAAAGAGAAGTCAGAGCATAATCTGAGCCTCCGAGTCTTGACATAGAATCACCTATAAATGTCATCTCTTGTCCACACCACATCTCACCATACCAACAGCTACATGGTTAATATTACTTGTGATCTGTCATTCTACAGTCTAGTATAAAAATACATACATCTCAGAATAAACATTTAGTCTGACAGGTTTCAAAATATTCAATTTACAAATTAATCTACCTTCAGGTTGTCTTAACTTTAATTCTCTGCTCCGTTTTCTTTCATGTTCAGGCATATGGGCCAATCCCAAAAATGACATACTGTACACATCACTATTATGCTTTTCTACAAAATGTTGTGTTCATGGATAACTCAAATCAACATTTTTGATAGCCCTATAATGTTGGAGTATTTGTAATTTCAGTGGGTCTATAGTTGACCCCACATATCTCTACCCACAGCTACATATGATTACATATACCACATATTTAGTCAAACCTGTTATTCTATGTTTGCTGCTCCATAAACCCTTCAGGTGTTTGGAATGCATCTGTGTAGACAAAATCACACATTTTGCATTTTTGAAATTTGGTGGAAAAACCAGTAGTTCCCATTGTATTGGATAGCCAATGTGTGGGCATTGTGTTAAAATGACTATCACTAGGAGACAGTATATTTTTCAAAGTGGGGGGCTCAGGAAAACAAATCCTGAGGAGAATGACCCAGCACTTTTGAAAGATCTCTATCACTAGTAAGTATATGCCAAGTGTTTTGCTAAGATGGTATGAACATTATTCACCGGATGAGTACATTTACTGCATATTCGCTTGTCTTTCATTATTGTAGGGTGATGACTACTCGCATGCAAAGTTGAGTTGGAATTGGTGACTTTCCTTTACAAAATGGAGATCAATTCTCCTCCAATAATTTGAAAAGTAATGTCTAAAAAGACAAGTTCTTGTGGACTAGCTGTCATAGTAAGTTTACGGTTCAAATGGTTATTATTCAAAATTCCAACATATTCATCAATTTTTCTTGTGTTCTTTCCCATATGATGAATAAATCATCTATATAGCAGTACCATACCACTATATGTTCTATATAGGTTTCTAGATCTTCTGTCCACGCCATTACTTGCTCCCACCATACCATATATAGATTTGCATAGGTGGGAGCCATGCAGGAACCCGTAGCAGTCCCTGGGGTTTGTTTATACAAGGTCTTGTTGTAAACAAAATGGTTGTGTTCTAAACAATATCCTAACATGTTGAATAGAATATCATTATTTTGTCTATGGCTGATTGGTCTAGTTTCCAAGAAATAACCACATGCTTGAAGACAAAACTCATGCTGAATTGATGTGTATAACACAACACCACATCAAGTGACACCATGAGGTAGTGAGGTTCCCAATTTATGTTGTTCAATTTAGTGAGCAAGTCGGGCATGTCTCTAATATATGAGTTAAGACTCTTGACAAATGGCTGAAAGAGAAAATCCAAGAAATTCGACATGTTCTCCAACAGGCTAGCAGTCGGGGAGACAATACGTCTCCCTGGGGGTGCCTGCTGATCTTTGTGAATCTTAGAATTGAAGTATATCAAAGGTGTCGCTGGATGTATCGTTTTAAGGAAAAAATATTCATCTTCATTTAAAAGATCTGCTTTCAACCAATTAGTAAGAAGGGGGAAAAAAAATCTTTAGTTTCTGAAAGATTGCTTTCATTTATGATTTGGTAACAGGATTCATCATTCAGTTATCTTGCGGCTTCATTCGCATACATACTAGCGTCCATCACGATTATCCCTCCTCCCTTATCTGCAGGCGGTATGTATTTATATATCTGTAATTAAAGCTTGTCCAGTGCTGTGCCTATTGGCTGTTTCCAGCTTCTTCACCACCACCGCCAGGTTACTGGATCAGTTTCTTGGGAAAGCACCTTTCTTCGTCAATGAATACAAACAAATACAAAGATTCTAGGTTTGGCCGCACAAAGTTCAGATTCGTTCCCTCGAATAAGCGAATGGGGGAGAAATGTGCATTTACCTGTATGTGGGCACTGTACATTTCTACATCTGTGGCAGCGCGGGGCTTGTACAGAGGAGCAGCGGATTCTGTGTAACTCCTTTGAGAGTGGTAGGGCTGCGACTTTCCGGCCGCGATCTATGTCTCACTGAGTGTTCATGGTGTAGTGTTTATGGATGCATGAGAGCAGTCTCTCGTGGGATTGCACAGGCCGTGGGGTCCTGTATACCTTGGCACGGCTTGCTCATTCCATATGTTTCCGCTGGTGCTATTTTGAATGCTCTGGTTTGGATTCAGTGCCTTCATGGGTCCATTTGTGTATTTGGTGTGTTGTGAGCTCTATGCTTTGTAACTGGGAATTTCTAGTGCACCATTCCTTGACTGTAATTGCTGTCCCACTATATCCAAAATGTCTTTAATCATATATTCGGCTATCCTGTTTCTGTATTCCGGTGACTGTGTTAAGTGTAACAACCCCATTGGCTAAACCTAAGGTTGGTTTCCATTGTGTGCTCTGTCTCAAAAGGACCATGGCATTTACTGATTTCCTTCTCATTTAGGATCTTTTGTTGGAGACACATTTTTAGTTTTGGCTATTAGGTGGCGCACCCGTTGACTGCCCACGGCCATGTTAATCCCTATGACCCTTTCCACCCACTTCCTGCCCTTTGCCGGCCAAAACTGATCCTACCAAGATCTCTCTGAGCTAGGTTCATCAAGATTTACAATAAAACTTTGAGCTCGAAGTGCCTGTCAGCAATTTATTAAAGCAGTCTTCTGAAATGTAATGACTTCATTGTAGCTGTAAAGGCACTACTGGTGTAATAAAAATGTTTTAACAAGGTCTGCCTTCAGCCACTCGAGTTATAAGCACTATGCGTGTCCTTCACTGAAGTCCTGTTAAAACAAGCATTGGCAAAGCCAACAGTTTTGGCTTGTGAATTAGCATCAGGCATTTGCTTAGCACTGCTATCATATGCACAGGCACTTACACCATTTTGCTGCTGCTACCATCCATGGTCAGGTATTACCACTCTGGCAGTGCCTGGCAATTGCCTTTCCCATGCCTACATAAAAGCCCAAACTGTTGTGTTTTATCTGTGATGTTTAGGTTTATGTTACATTACATGTTACTCCACTGTAGAGAGTATGGTGGTAGGACTTTCCATCAATGATATGATGTGCAAAATGCTTCAATGTAATATTATACACTTATGGGCTGAGGGCGGGCTCATTATCGTGGGATAATGACCAGCCCCCAAGTGTGGGCCTGAGGTGAAGCAGAGGGCCATAAGTTGGTGAAAGGTGATTATCCCAAGTGATAATGACCTCTCTTGAGGTAAATAAGGCTATTAACACATAGTTATAATAACAATGTTGGTTGTGGGCTTGAGATGGTGAAATATAGTGAGAAAAGTAATTACAATAAAAGTGAGCAAATTAAATGTGGTTTTATTATGAAATATTCCTATAACAAGATTGTATTTGGGGCGTGGCTTAGCGGCCGATGTAGTGAGACGCGCTGCTGAGGAGCTCCGGAGCGATCCTGACAAAATCCGATAAAAACGAGCATAAATTGGTTCCAGAAGACCGCCAAAGTCTCCCCACAGAGATAGGTAAAACCTGCTGCCCACCCGGCGAAGCCCCCGGAGGAAACCTGGAGGTGGAAAAGGAGATAGACCGCCGGAGGGGAATCGTCCTGCGAAATCAAAATGGCAGAGCGCGAGCTGTGGGAGGATCCCGGCCGCGTAATACAGAATGAACCGGTGAATCCACAAGAGAGGGACACATCACGCGCATAACAAAGAAACCAGTGCGGGGTAGACCCGAGCCTAAGTCAACCCTGAGTCAACCCCACGACGTGGAGATCGGCGCGGCCGGTGGAAGTGGAACGTGGAAGCGGGAAGGCCCCTGACACAGTGAGGCGACATACGCAGCAGGCACGGGAAGGTCCGAGCCCGAAGCGACGCCCGCACCGAGGGCCTAACGAATACACCCGCTGGAAGAGTGCAATAATCCCAATATAAGGAGAGACCCGTAAAATACCGGGAGCAGGGCGGCGGAAGAAGCAGGGGCTACGGCACGTGGAGCACAGCCAAGACTGGTACCGGCGACGCAGGCAGAGGGCGGCTCCCCCGCGATGCCGCACAAGAAAGAGGAGGGGAAAACCAAGCAAGTAAGCATGGAGACTTTTACGACGGCGTCCGGACACAAACTGTCGCCGTCAGCGGACAAAGCAGCAGCCGTGGATGACACGTCGCGCCCAGTGGAAGCCGCCTAAGAAGGCACGATACTGGAAGCAATCGCCTCCATGAAAGAATCGCTCGAAAACAAAATGGACGCAGCAATCGGGGCCCTGAAAGCATCTCTAGAAAATAAACTGGATACAGTATTGGTAGATGTGGGCCTTCTCTGCCAGGACACGAGGAACCTAACAGAAAGAGTGACGGCGACGGAACAGCAGGTGCAGCAAAATACGGTGGGGGTTGCGATAATGCAGACACAGATGTCGGAGGTACTATAGAGAATTAAGGTTCTAGAAAGGAGAGCAGTAGACGCAGAGGGGAGAGCGCGGAGGAACAACATCCGCATAATTGGAATTCCGGAAGGTGAGGAGGGCAAAGACCCCACTGAATACGTCGAGAACATGCTCCTCCAGGAGGTCGGAGTAGGTGCACTATCCCAGGGCTTTGTGGTAGAAAGGGCACACAGAGCCCTGACTGGAAGACCTCAACCGGGTGCCCCCCTGAGAGCGATGATTGCTAGGATCATGAACTACAAAGACAGGGAGAAAATACTAGCGTTCTCAAGGAGGGGGGGGAAATCATCAGGAACTCTTCCAAGATCACAATGTATCGGGACTATACAGCCATGGTACAGAGGCAAGGGGCACAGTTCGGCCCAACAAAAGAACGCCTCAGGACCGCGGGGTGAGATACATGCTCCTGTTCCCCGCTAAACTCAAGGTGATACACCAAGGCAAAACATGTTTTTTCGACTCCACTGAAGAGGCCCACAGTTGGATGGACTCACAAGGCTTCCCCCAGCTGAGGCAGAGAAATGCTAACAATCCTGGAAATAGACCCTGATGAGAAGTAACAAAGGCAACCTGGAACAAGAAAATAAGCATTACGTAAGTTAAAAGAAGCTAGCAGTAAGCATGGAGAAGCAATCGGCCCCACTTTAGCTGCATTGGCTGAGAGAAGCGGCGCCCCCGGGAAGAATGAACTATCAGTTTGGATGTCAGTTTTAAGGCATCACGCTGCGGCAAGTCTGCGCCCATCACAGGAGCATGGCGAGAGAAGCGACGGAGCCCGAGCAGGGGGAGGGTGGCTGGGCGTTAGTTTTTCAGTTTTTGTTGAAGTTATGGACGTTGAATGGAGTGAATGGGCAGTACAAGGCACAAACATACGGAAGGACTATTGTAAAGAACACTGAAATGATACAGACAATAAGCGACCGGAGCAACATGGGACAGGACCCATGTGACAGCAGCAGCCGCTGCATCAAGAGGCATAGATCTAGGACCAGGACACCGAGGGAGATGGGCACGAGGAGAATAAAGTGCAAGGACATGGCAGTGGGACAATGAAGCCAAGCAAACAAAGGAGATCATGGGACCGGATGAAGTGACGATAGCACCTGGAATGTGAGAGGACTCAATGCTTATGTCAAGAGACTTAGGGTTTATGCCTGGCTAAACCGGATGAAAATCAAGAAAGCGATGTTACAGGACACACACCTCACAAGAGACAGGCAGGCCAAGGTGGACAAGAAATGGGGAGGACAGATTTACAGCGCCACATATTCAAGTTACGCACGAGGTGTACTAATATGGATTGCCCCGGGGGTCCCGTTCCAGCTACTCAAGCAGGAGACCGACACAGAGGGACGGCTGGTATTGGTGCATGGCATGCTAGAAAACAAGGAGGTATGCCTGGTCAACACCTACGCACCGAATACTGATGCAACGGACTTCTTCAGAAAGCTAGTGCCCAAGTTAGTGCAATATAGGGAGGCGATGCTCATCTGGGCCGGCGACTTCAACTGCACCTTGAATCCCCTCCTCGACAGATCTGACAATAAATACAAGAAGCCGGCTCCTCCATCCAAAGAACTGTGTAGGATCCTGGAGCAGCTACAGCTAGAAGACGTATGGAGGCATGTACATGGGGAGGGGAGGGGTTATACACACTACAACACACCATATGGAACATTCACACGTATAGACTATATATTTGTGGGCAGGGAATCACTACAAGTTATCACGGGAATCACCATTAAAGCACGCACACTCTCTGATCATGCCCCAGTAGTGGCGACATGGGCACACATCAATAGGAAAGCCCCTATCCCAACGTGGCGACTTCGAGCAGAGGCCCTGAGGGAGGGTGAGTTTGAGGAACACCTCCATGAGGTGATCAATGATTATTTTGAGCAAAACAAGGGCAGTGTTGAGAGTGGCGCCGTATTATGGGACGCATTCAAGGTGGTAATAAGGGGAGCGTCAATAGGCAAAACAGGAGGATTGACGGGGCGGCCATGAGGGAATTGAATGAACTCGAGAGGGTGATCGAATTGAGAGAACAACGAGCGGGACTAGAGGGGGAGGAACCTGGAGAGCTGATAGAGCTGCGGACTAAATGTATGTTGCTCTGGGAAAAACTAGGGAGGCTAGACTATGGGAGGTACCTACAGCGGTTACACGCGGAAGGGGATAAACCTAGCAGGCTCCTGGCCTGGCTTAACAGACAAGAGAATAAAAAAGATCCCATAACGGTGTTAGAAGATCACACCGGGGCAGAGATCAGGGACCAAGGGCACATTAATGCAATGTTTGAGCGTTTTTATGAGCAACTGTACGCCCCGAATCCGGAAATAGACCCGGAGGACATAACAGATGCACTGGTAGAAATAGGGTTGCCGAGGCTGGAGGAGGAACAGGCCCAGCTGCTGGATGCACCCCTCACGGTGGAAGAAATAGAGATGGTGATCGCAGAGCTTCCCACCGGCAAAACCCCAGGCCCGGATGGGCTTCCGGGGGAATTCTACAAGACGTACAAGAGCGCCATTGCCCCGAAACTGCTTGAGACATTCCAAGACGCATATGAGAACATGTGTCTCCTGACAAGCCTGTCGGAATCGATAATTGTCCCGATTCTCAAACCAGGGAAGCCCCCCAGGAAATGCGCCTCCTATAGGCCAAAATCCCTTATTAATCAGGATGCCAAAATATTAACGGCAGTCCTAGCCAACCGCTTAAAACAGGTAATACCCGCGCTGATCCACCCGGACCAAACGGGCTATGTTCCGGGAAGGAACATGTCCTGGAACTTCCGCAGACTTCACCATGTGATAGATGAGACAAATCGACTGCAAGACGAGAGTGTAATAGTGTCTTTGGATGCTGTCAAAGCTTTCGATTCTGTGCGTTGGGAATGGCTGATGGGTGTACTCGCCCACTTTGGTATCGGGGAGGGGTACCTCCGGTGGATCAGGTTACTATACAAGGAACCCAGAGCAAGGGTGAAAACGGGGCGATTCATTTCCGAGGAGTGGAAGATACATAGGGGAACCAAGCAGGGGTGCCCGCTATCGCCAATGTTATATATCCTGGCTCTAGAGCCATTTGCGGTATTCCTTAGAGCAGAATATAGAGACACCGGACTGGATATAGATGGGGTGCTCCACAAAATCTCGCTATGCACGGATGATATGCTCCTATTCGTACGTGAGCCAACCACTAACCTACCCTCCCTCCTAGAGGTGATCGGGGCGTACACTAGGCTTTCGGGCATAGCGATTAATAAAGAGAAGTCCCTCCTCTTCCCCTTGGCAGGACTCAAACACGTCCCCCCCCATTGTTTGCCGGACCTGGGTCTGACGTGGGCGCCCGCACCTTTAAATATTTGAGTATGAGGATACATCATAATACCGCTGATACCCATGTATCCAACACGCTCGTCGCTCTAGATAGAACGCAGCGGTCAATGACTTTCATGGGGACACTACCACTGGGAATGATGGGAAGAGCAGCCTTCCTGAAAATGGTGGTGCTGCCCCGCCTATTATACTTCCTCACGAACATCCCATACAACATACCCAGGGCCTTTTTCACCAAACTAAATACAATAATGCGTTCATTCCTATGGGGGGCAGGGAGAAATAGGATCGCAATAAGGACCCTGCAGAAGAACTACGAAGAAGGGGCTATCCCAATCGATAATGACCCCTCTAGTGGTCATAAACATAAAAAGAATATTTGAGTAAAGTAAATATATAAAACGTTTTATTAATTGAAATGTGGCTTTATTATTTATTAAATAGAAAAAATATAATTTTAGGGTAAGCATTTAAATAGTAAGGCGAGTTGAACAGGAACAGTTTTACTATGAGCATGCATTAGGTGTAATACAAAAGCGAATGGCTTCCCTAAATTAACGTGAAAGCATGTTTCCATGTTTTATCTTTCACTTGGGCGTGCCAAATTGGTGTGCTTTGCTCTAAGAAATCTTGCTAAGAAATTGCATTGCTGCTTCTTGAAAGCAGAGAAACAATTTCTGCCGTTTCCAAGTAAAAATGCTTGGAATGCAGTCAATATCAGTAGTGATTAACTTCCTTCCAAACATTCCGATTGGCTGAGGGGAGATCAATCACAATCTCCATGAGCTGATATAGCCCATATGCTGAAGTATGTCTGCAGGTGAAGCAGAGGACCATACGTGGGGGGAAAGATCATCATCCCAAGCAGCAATAACCCCTCTAGTGGTCTTTAGGCCATAAGTACATAGTGGTAATAACAATATTGGTTCTGTATTTGAGGTGTTAAAATTAAAAAAAAGACATTGTTTCACTAGTAAGTAAAACGAGTACACAAAATGTGTTAGTAGATATTATATAAAGTCAATTAAATGTGGTTTTATTTTCACATATTTAAGTAACAAAATTGTATTTTTAGGGTAAGCATTTTCATTGTAAACTTTGTTGTACAGGAGCAGTTTTACAATGAAAGGGCATTAGGTGGTTATAAAAGTAAATGGCTTCCCTAAATTAATTTGAAGGCATGATTCATGTGTTATCTTCAGTTTCTGTACAAAGAAATGTTGCTGGAGATTGGTTGAATGCAGAGACATTCTTTCTGCTATTTCCCTGTTTTCTTCTGATGTCCAAATGCTTGGAATGTGGTCAATACCTGTAGTTATTCACTGTTCTCCAATCATTCTGATTGGCTGAGAGGCGGTCAATAACAATCTCCATGTGCTAATAAGAATGAATGGTAGGTGCTTTAGCCAGTGTACAGGTCTGATAAAAGTAACTTTGAACCTCAGATTAGGATTTGAAACTGTGGATTCTATCGTGCCTGTGGTAGTGACATTCAGAGCTTTTAGTTCTGAGAAAAGCAAAATAACCTTTGACACCTTTGTGTAGTGAGGCAGGTAGGAACACACACTCTTCTTCAGACCCATTGTCTTAAGGCTGTGCTGCACAGAGTTGTATCAGTAGTGGAGCCACCCGTGTTATGTGACGCCATGTCCAGCCACCCACAGCACACCCACTTACTCAGGAAATCCCAACACAGTCGACACACACAGACCCTTGTGGGAACACCTTTCAGCAGCTCACAGCACCCCCCTAATCATGCAGATGACTTTTATGAATGGGGGATACTTTAAGGAGCATTGAGTGTGCATATGTTGAACCGGCCACCATGTTGGTTTGAAGGGACCCCTGGCTTTTCCCATGTGGCGCTCAGAGAAGCTGCGACCTGGACTCTGTTCGGAATGGTTTCCTTCTGCCACAATGCTATGACGTTGGACCTGTACTCGGATGATCATTGGCCCATTCCAGACCTCTGATGGGGTTATCAGGTGGCAATCTTATGCTTTCATCTTTGAAAGGTATGGCAGTCCTCTTAGCCTCTACAGGTACCTCTACACACTATGCGCAGGGCAGGGGGCCATAGGTGTCCTATGCAGCCTACATACACTTTTCCGGAAGCACAGACCCTCTATAATACAGGGCTGCCCTGGAGTCCCAGCCATTCTCCTGCAAGCTGCTGTTGGATTGGGCAGGGCATCGCTAATTTGCGTAATTTACAATCTACCTGTTGAGCAAAGGTCCTAATTGTGACTCAGGGTTGCGGTGAACCAAGGTGAAATCTGTCTTCTATTTCTATGTAAACAGTATCATTCTGTATCTCATTTATTTCTCAACAGTTAAAATGTACTTTGCTCCATAGGTACAGTATGTTATTGTGAGGCCAAGCTGAAACTTTCCTAACTTGTAACTTTTTAAAACTGTAGTGTATTGTAACTCTAGCTAGGAAGGTCCGATTGACAGGGGTTTTCAGTCTCATTCTACAATTTCAAAGTTGTATTTTCTTAGCTAACGTTGTGTTTTTATAACATTTTTAGTGTGGTCCTCTGCTACCTTGTTCGGTCTTTATTTTGCATTTTTCTGTGCTAGTTAGAGGCTTCCCCCATCCTCAGCCATCTCCTTACACCCCCAGAAAGCACGGTCCTTATGAAAACAGTTGTGGACACAAAATTGGTGCCTTCCAACTTTGTTACCTTGAGTCTTCCCTCATATCCCTAAAACCCACTCTCAGTACCACCTCTTTCATTGAATTGGCAACAAAACCCGAAACACATTATCCAAAATAAGAGAGTAAATACCCTTTAAAGAATATTAGAAGGGTTCAGTGATCGTAGTGAGTGGGAACGGTCGGGAGCTGTGTGCACTATTTTTATTTTTTACTGTTAACAGTTTCACTACTTTTTGAAACCATTTTCACCATTCCGGAACTGTTCTTTGTGAAGTTAAAGCACACTTCTCCACTTTACCACTGGATAGCAGTTATCGCTAAAGTGAAATCTGTTTCAATCCAATTGGCTGTCAACCAGCAAGACTGCAACCCTTGACAAATGTGTTGCACGTTGCTCCCTTCCTTCCTACTTTGTCTACCGGTAGAGGCACATTTCCACTACTTTTATGCTACACTTCTACCACTGGTAGGATTAGTCATGAGTACAACAATGAAGGGCTCATTGTTGTAGAGGAGTGACTGCATAATATGAAGGCATCCGGATTGTGATGCTGCGCGCCCCCATATATATGGTGATAATATTTATGGGGATAATATTACCTGATACCAATTAAGATGGCAGGAGTATGCGATGCCCATGCCTGGCTGCGTGCCATGTCTGCCATTCCATCTGTCCTAACCCCAGGGAAATGTACAAGGGCAACTTGCAGTTTCTCATTAAAGGTAATATGGCATTATACTGCAGCTGTATCCATCACTGTGTGGAGGTCTTGCCTGTTGTTCTGCTGCTACTAAAGCCTGCTCCCCCTGTTAATCAATTGCTAATCGAATCGTGCATGGGTGGATTGCTAATGAGGCTGGCATCGATTTCCATTTATTTAGTAATGTGGCTAATGGTGACGATATCAATTAACTAGAGTGGCGCCAAATCAGACCGAAGTCCTACACTTTGCTCGATCCCTGCCGCCTAATGCAGGTATCTTGAAAGCAGAGCCCCAATATTCGAAGCATTCCCTTGATGGGCATTAAAGATTAAATGATGGGTCTCTAAGGTCGATTGCTTTGCATGCCTTTCCACGGACCTCTAGCTGGCTCTCCCATATTTGTTGAATATGGGAGCATATGCCTAATTTCTTAGCAAATCTGCACAGTTGTGTGTGGTTTCATCGATCGCACTTACCTCGCTGACTTTAACTTTAACTTTTCGCATCCATACTAATGCAATCAGTTAGCCTTGCCCCCACTCGCTCCCTCTGCCTGCAAACTCCTTTGGTGCTTCAATTCCCTCTTACTTCACCCTTTCTCATGCTATTCCTCCCAGCAGACTGAGGTCGGACGGGTGCACAATATGCCTTGGCCAAGGATTTGGCTCTCTGAAACTATTATTGTAGTAATTCGCTGCAGTACAAAAGCTTAGTAACATAACATAAGATAACGAGACAGACTAAGTATTGGCTGACGGCCGGGTCATGCAAAGCATACCAACCAGTCAACAGGTATTCGTTTGACCACCAGAGTAGAATTAAGGCCGTACCGCGCCAAGAGGCAAAGGGTACTGATTATCCTGGCAGTGCCATGCAGAGGAGACAAGAAGAGAAGGTTTGGTTAAGGTATCGATCATGATACAGGAAACGGAAGTTCAGGAAACTGCCGAGGAACAGAGTGAAACTGGCACACTGTTGGTGTAACGCAACAGTTGCAAAATACTGGTTAAATGAAATGATTGGCCTTAAAGGGTGTGATTAACCCATTATGACAACCGGATACGTAAAACAAAACTACAATGATTATCAGACATATAACCCACTAACCAAAAACTCAAATTTCTGCATATTAACTCACACAAAAACCAACACAACCACTTCTCTCACAGCAAACCGCACACACTTCACCAAACCTCAACAAACAATCAATACATAGACCGCAACAACAGTCGCGAGGACTCGCTTCGATCCTATATTCACACCCAAGCTCAGCGCACGGGGGAAACCGAACTGAAGCTGCCAACAGGACACCACCTCTCACTTTCCTACACCTTCCTGGGCGCCTGGAGACCAACTCTGTTGGTGAGGGTGCGCTATATAAATACCTTTAACATTGACATTAACCTTCGTAGGAAGGGACCATCATGGGGCATGCGCAGAGTCGCAAGTGCAGGGGGTGTTGCTGGGATCTCCAGTCACCCGTGTGAACCACCAGGAGCTCACAGAGAGGGGAAAAGCAAAGCGCATGCTGTGGAAATGCAACTGAGGGCCAGCTGCACTAGAGGCAGAAAAGGCGGGTCAGCGCAGTGGTACACCCTAGCAGTCGGAGGGAAAGGGAGTTTGCCATAGACAGGAAAGTGGGGAGGACAATAAGGGCCAGCATGCGTAGAATGCCAAAACCAGCATTGGGGCTGTGACACCCCAAGAGCCTTAGGCACCAAAGAAGCCCAAGATGACCTGAGTACCTAAATGAGCCAGATAACGCCTCCTCCAGTGAGGGCAGGCACGTGCGTCCAACAGGACCACAGAGGGAGTAAAACAACTCTGACTCTCCAATGAAATCCATTTTGAAGCAATTATTTAACATATGCTTTTTCTATGACTTTGTTTGGCATATGATTAAAGTTGTTCTTGTTTTTAACAATGTTTCACTAACAGGTGATCATGACGCATGACGGCTTTGGCGTGTTGAACCACCCAACACTATATCCAGTCAGGTTTTCAGGATGTGCACAAGCAACATGAATGAAAAAGTCTACATTCAACGAATTTCAGTGGTGAATATATGCATGTGTTTGGGTTGTTTAATAAATGGAGCCATATTTGACTATTCTGCGGGTCAATGAGCCCAGGACATTGACCGAAGGAAGAACATTGGCTCCCATGTAAGGTGACTTTCTGTAAAAATTAATCGTTTGGCTTTTTTTCATTTTTTCATCGCAGCAGGCAAATCGCCCTCTTCTTTTACATGTTTTTACCATTCAGGGGTGCAGAGGTGCCACTGGAAGACAAAATGGAAAAAGTAACACACACACACAACCATGGGCGTAGGACATGGGGGGACAGGGGGGACAAATCCCCCCACAATCTTAAGTGAGGGGGATGTAATGTCGTTTATCTCCCCCAGAATATGTTTTTGGTGTGTTGTGCAGGGATCTGTTTTTGAAGTGGGGGGAGACGCTGCTTACTATGTAAACTGCCCTCTCCCCCCTGGCCCCCAAAGCATGGGGGCAATACCCTGCGGGCAGATGGGTGATCATCTGCCCCCAGGGAAGGGGGGCAAACAATAAAATAGATTTTTTTTCAAACCTAGTTTTGGGTGGGGTTGGTGCGGGTGGGACCACTAGCCACCAGGGATTTTTGCAAGGGGGGTGGCCCTCTCCCCCCACCCTAAGTGGATAGGGCACCTTATGTAGCCTTCCCTGGGGGCAGATTTCTGCCCCTAGGAAGGGTTACATGAGATGCTCCCATCCATTTGGGGTGGGGGGGGAGGCCACTGCAAATATTGGAAGATCCACCCCCAAGTCTGGGGCACTACGTTTTGCTCCCCCCCGGGGGCAGTTGGCCTCATACATGTGCCCATCTGCCCCTAGGAAAGGGCAAAACAAATATATATATATATATTATAACTTGTTTTGGGTGGGGGTGGGGTGGGCCCACTGGACCACCAGGATTTTTTGTGTTTGAAAGGGGGGTGGCCCGTCCCCCACGCTAAGTGGATAGGGGTACCTTATGTAGCCCTCCCGGCAGCAGATTTCTGCCCCTAGGAAGAGGTACATGAGATGCCCCCATCCATTTGGGGTGAGGGAAGAGGCCACTGCAAATATTGGCAGAGCCACTCTGCCCCCAAGCCTGGGACAGTACGTTTAGCCACCCCCCTGGGGGCAGATGGTCACACGCATGTGCCCATCTGCCCCTAGGGAAGGGCAAAACAAATATATATATATATATATATATACTTATATATATATATATATTATAACTTGTTTTGGGTGGAGGTGGGGTCCCACTAGACCACCACGATTTTTTGTGTTTGAAAGGGGGGTGGCCCTCTCCCCCCACCCTAAGTGGATGGGGGCACCTTATGTAGCCTTCCCTGGGGGGCAGATTTCTGCCCATAGGAAGGGTTACATGAGATGCTCCCATCCATTTGGGGTGGGGGTGCACTGCAAATATTGGCAGAGCCACCCCCCAAGCCTGGGGCAGTATGTTTAGCCCCCCCGGGGGCAGATGGCCACACACATGCACCCATCTGCCCCTAGGAAAGGGGCAAAACCAACATAAAACAAATTATAACTTGTTTTGGGTGGGTGTGGGGGGCCACTGAACCACCATGGATGTTTTTATTGGAAAGGGGGGTGGCCCTCTCCCCCCACCCCAAATGGATGGGGGACATCTCATGTAGCCCTCCCTGGGGCAGATTGCTAGCACAATCTGCCCCTAGGAAAGAGGCAAAACAAAAACAAAAATACATTTTTTTATAACTTGTTTTGGGTGGGTGTGGGGGGTTACTAAACCACCATGGATGTTTTTAGTGGAAAGGGGGGTTGCCCACAGGTATCTTTTCGGAAATGCATGGGGTTCTGTGTTTTCCTTGGTGGCTTCGACACCCTAGGCCCAAATCTGTAGGTTGTCCACATGAGCAAAATCTGCTCTGCCAAAAGACTTGTGGTTATCAGTGGGTTAGCCTTTTCCCTTTTCGCCGAGGTAGGTGCATCCACACATGTGAGGTACCGTTTTTGTTGGGACACTTGTGGGAACGCGGGAAGGTAGGACATCTGTTGTTGGCGGCGTGTTTCGGTGGGTGTGCAGCAGGAAATGTCTCTGAAATGTTCATACATTTCACTCTGGCCACCACCTGAAACACGCCGCCAACCACACATGTCCAACCATCCTGCAGGTGTCCCGACGAAAATGGTACCTCACATGTGTGGGTGCACCTACCTGATGTGGCAAAGAATTCCAGACTTCTGAGGGTGATAACATTAATAGCATTGAGTTACATGCCACCTGACAGGTATGTGTGATGAAGTTGCAAAGCAGAGCTGTTAGTGGACTAAAGCAGGAGGCAATGTGTGCCCACCCTCAAAGGGTACGTACAACCAAAGGTAATAGGCCCCTCCCCCCATCATGGCTGTAGAGGTCAGGCTCCAAACCAGGGCAAGAATGCCCTCCAATCATTCATGCCCACGAGTAGGGTACCCCTCGTACTCCAGGAACCCTGTTGAGCAACCTCTGTGCTTTCCAGGTGATACTAACGTTATTTAAATTCAGAAGTCTAAAAGGTAATCACTTAATTGCAGCATGAAATTAGCTCCTGGCGTGATCAAAATGTCTTAACCAAGTGTGACGTCATCCCCTTCATTTATAAGCAATATGTGTGTTCTCGTGTTTCTTCATCCACTGAATTACTGTTAGAAACAAGAGAGTTGTGTCTCTTGTGTAGGCATTAGGAAGGCCGTTGCCAGCCTCTGGCATAACATGCCCATGTTCTTCCGATATTGGCTAGCTGTTGCCCTCTTGTGGCCAGGTAGAACCATCATGGCAGTGACTGGCAAATGCCTTTCCCCTGCAGGCAGAAAAGCAGAAATAAGAGGCCAATTCAAGACACAAAACAAATAGAAGTTAAGACAGACTGCAGCTGCCATTGCTGTGTTAGGGAGAATATGTTGAGTGTTCAAGCAAGGAGGTTTGTATTAAGCAAGCAAGCAGTGAGACAAGGTAGAGGCAAACAAAGGCCAGAGGGGCTCTTTGAATAATGTAACAGGGCAGAGGACCCATGCTCTGCCGTCCTAGTAACATATGAGAGAATCAAATAGATCAGGCTTTGCAGAAAATGTTAAACGAGAAAGGAACAGAGTCCATCTCAGCATTCAGAATAACAAAGGCAAAGAAAGGCAAGGCTCTGAAGCCAGCATGAGATGGAATAAGAGGGACCAGACTCATCGTGAGAGGCTGGCCCCACATAGCGGGCTGCCCCTCTGGCCACCCGCCTGGGTCCACATAAACCCCACCTCCTAGGCATCCCCCCGGTCCAACACATCCGGCCGCGGACCTGGGGAGTGCTTATAAGGAGGTGGGCGCTCATCCTCCTTGTTTGCTGTACACACCTTGCCCCCCCGGAGGACAGTCAAAGCAGCAACATCACACACCTAGTCCCTCTACTCCCATAACAGGGCTTACTCAGAGGTACAAACAAGATTTCCTCTTTCTTTGAAACCCCAACCCTTCCATTCCAAGAGACACACACGTCTCCTTGCCCCACACAAAAAAGTAGCAACTTGCAGTTGGTAGAAAAGGCTAGAAATCCTTTATTTGGCAGGAGTCCACTTACAAGTGATCTGCCTCTTAACGAGCTGGCATCCTAGCTGTGGCCCACTGGAAGTAACTGTTATTTCCTCTTTCTTACCATGAGCTCATAGTCAGATGAAAAATCCAGAAATGCAACATACAAAGACATGTTCTTTGCTGCTGCATCCTTTAATGTTCTTCTGTTTTCTTTTCTCTTGTTTTATACAGTGATATTTGTAATTTTAAACGTAGTGCTATATTAATTCTAATTTTGTGAAAAGTCAAGTTCTTTGACTAAAACACAATAAATAAATAAATAAATTAAGCAAAGTCCCCAAGATGTCCCGTGTCCCCCCCAGATTGTATGTGTCTCATATGCCCCTGCACACAACTCTACAATGCCAAGATGTTTGCAGTCCAGTTTTTGAGCAGGATGAGCCCTGTTTTGCCGACCTGATTAACCAGCTTCAGTTGCAGTCATGACTTCCGGACTGCAGCGAGAATAGCCGCCTTTCCTTTCAGACCTGATTCTCAAGCAGCCATGTTGGGTATGAGGACGAATGTGATTCTGATCCTTTTCTGCGTTTGGCTGTGATGTATCAGGGAGTCACCGCGAGTTGCAGGAACTCCTGTGTTAAAGGGCCTTTTACCAGACACATGTTGCAAACACAGGCACCTTTAACCATGTGGAACTCAGACCATGTGCAGTCATCATTGGTGCAATGGGGCAGCCGCTGTGATCATCAATCCCGCCCATTTGCCATTCCTATGGATGGAATGGATTGTTTTTTTCCCCTCGTGAAGCAACAACGGCATAATCTGTAAACACGCATTGGCAACGCCAACCTTTTGGGCTTTTGTACAGGCATGAGAAAGGCACTTGTTAGGCATTGCCACAGTGGTGTTAACTGGCTATTGATGGTAAAAGGTGCAAAATGGTGCGAGTACCTGGGAATCTAATAGCAGTGCCTAGCAAATGCCAAATACTTATACATAAGCAAAAACTGTTGGCTTTGCCAAAGCCTTTGTTTAACAGGACTTCAGTGATATGCACAGTGCTTATACATCGAGTGGCTGATAGCAGACGTGGTTAAGACCCTTTAGGTACGCCAGTAGCGTGTTTACATCTCCAATTAAGTAATTAACTCTCAGAAGACTGCTTTGAAAAAACACTGGCAGGCCCTTTGAGTGCAAAGTTTGATGGTAAGGCTTGATTAAAGCAAGCTCAAAGAGTTCCCATGAGGAGGTGTTTTGGATAGGGAGGGGCAGGAATTGGGTGGGAATGTCTGTAGGGATGATCATGGCAATGGTCAGTCAATGGGTGGGCAAATAACCAAACCAAACAACACCTCCAAGCTTTGTGTCCCTCCTCACATGCCATTTCTCACAATGTGTACTCTAATGCAATAGTTTCTGCTTATAGGTGGCCCAAACTAAAAATGAACTGATATTCTGGGCATCAGAATCCTCCTGCTACTCCGAGTGCATGGCCACCACACTTGTGCACAGTGTCTGTACACACGCAGAGCTCCTCAATGATGGAAAGCACAAGATGCGCAGTGTAGGTGAATTTACTGGCTATGCCATTTTACCCGGATCCTTACACAAAATGAGCCTGTAGATTTAGCAACACATCCTACTTTGCCAGAGGAAGGCACTGCATACAAGTGTGCTATGCCATAGGTCTTCCATTTTGGTGTGTTTGTTATTAGAATAATGAAATATGATAAAAAGCCATGCAGGCTTTTCCACATTGTGGTATATGCAGGGAATCTGGGCAGTCATAAATAATGCAGTCTCTGGGTACCTGGCAATGTCTGTCAAGACCACAAATCAACTGCATTCTCTACTGAACACAGCTGCAGGAGTCAAAGAAAGAGGACCAACGCCAAAACATGGATGCAACAACCTCTGTGGTGGTAACTCAACTGCCTTAAAGCAAGATTCATCATTCTGAATTGAAGAAATGAAAGAAACCGAGTATAACAGTGTCCTCCATCTCACCACAGCCATTTCACCGGATTTGGTTGTGGGACATTTTACTGTGGTAGGTTTGGGGAGAAGTGGAGGGGCAGGGAGAAGTGAAATAGGGGTTCAGGGTGGGGCAAGGATAGGGGAGAGGGGTTAAGAAGAAGGGGTTTAGGGGGCTGGCTCCCGATAAAAAAGGCGGTGAAATGTCTCCAGAGGTGAGATGGGTCAATCCAGTATGACGTCATTGGATCTAATGTACACCTGAGACAGATTTTCCCAAAGCTAATTTAGGTCAAGGTGGAAAGGGCTTCAGGGAGAGAACCTATCACAAGCTGATAATACTCACATAATCAAATAATCAACCACAACATTTCAGAAATACCCTGAAAACGAGGTGGGGTGTCCCGCCTGTCCTTCAGTTTGTATTATGGTATGGTATTGTTTATTTATATAGTGCCGATACACCGGAAAGTGTTTCAAAGCGCTCAAGGAGGATGGTCAGGGTTTTAAGTGGGGTAAGAACTCGAGGGGGGCCCTCATTAGGGGGCGTGGCCTGTGGGATGAGCGTGGCCTAAAAAAGTACAGAAACCATAGTAAGGTACCCATAGAAATATATAAATACATGTAAGCATTTATACATTTGCATGCATACCTTACTATGGTTTGTGTAGTATGCAAGCCATAATTTATGAACATAGAAATATGTAGCATATTTCTATGTTTGTAAAAGATGGCTTGAAAAGTACATAAACTATAGTAAGGTACGCACATAAATATATAAATGCTTACATTTATATTTTTGTGTGCATACCTTATGGTTTGTGTACTTTTCAAACCATCTTTTTAAAACTTTTTGAGGTTTATAAAAGATGGCTTGAAAAGTACACAATTCAATCCATCTTTTTTATAAAGCTTTGACGACGGACAAAGCATGAGGCTTCTTTGTCCGTAGGCTAAGCTTTATAAAAGATGGCTTGAATTGTGTACTTTTCAAGCCATCTTTAATAAGCTCGAAATATGTATTTGAATCCCCAGGTTCACCAAGGGTTAAAGACGCCTCGGCGACCTGAGGAAACAAAGGGACAGTAACTTCCTCTGATGACCCCTCGCGCGAGAGGTCACCAGAGGAATTTACAGTGACTGACAAAAGTGCCAGCCAGCCACAGCATTGTCACTTCTGTCAGCTTGCCTGTAATGGCAGACACATCTCCCATCGCGGCTACGGCTGTGGCAGGATAATGTGTCCCGCCAATGTTGCAGTGGGACCGAAGGGCCCCGGCAGGGCCCTGGCTCAGCCCCTCTTTTTGGAGACTGCCGGGTCCTGGCCCCGGCTGGCCCCGGCCCACTTAGAGCACTGAGGGTGGGAAACATGGGGTAAAACAACAGTCTCTCAGAGCCCTTGAAATTCGGATTGTGCAAGTGCACAGATGGTCATAAGGAAGGGGGGGGGGTCCAAGTGCACCTAGTCGGCGGAGACTGGGGTAAGTGCAGAGAGAGCTGCTCTCATGGGTTGTTTCTCAAGTGCAGTGAGGGTGGAGTGCAGGGCCCTGAGGAAAGTGCGAGAGAGGACTGGCGGGGGTGCCCGGGACCTGTGAGACTCTGAGGTACACCAGGCAGCCAGTCAGCAAGCTCTAAGGAAGAGGAGGGAGAGGGGGAAAGAGCAGAGGGCTAGGTTAGCAGGGTAGAGGGAGAGAGAAGGAAGAGGGGAGGAGGAAGGTCTTGAGGAGTTTCCTGAACTTAAGAAGATCAGGCCCAAGGCAGAGGGCAGCAAGATTATAGCCTCTCCAAGATGCACAAGGTAGCCCAAGTTAGATATGTCAAGACAGGTGACTTGGAGACATCACTTAGAATGATGACGTTTTCTAAAGGACATAGAGTTGTGTAACGGATCATAGACATCCCTTGAAGAATCGCTTTCCCACCAGAAGAAAAATTTTGCACAGGAAACAAACTTGTGGATTTTGTTTTATTTTCAATTGCTGCCGTTCCAGCGACCATTGGGGGTCATTACGAGTTTGGTGGTAGTCTTGGCGCTATTTGCGCCATGACTGCGTCCCATACCGGTACCGACTCCAGTTTGGTTCAATGGGGACTTACCGGTGTAGTCCGACCTTTGCGGGACCGGTAGGTCCCCACTGAAAATGCCATTCCGCATTCCCATTTGAGCCCCCATAGGGCTCAATGTGAATGGGGAGGGCGCAAATAACGGACTGGCGTATGTCAAGCCCGTTATTTGCGCCCTGGTCCCTTAATGGGTCCTGTCCACAACGCCTGGTCAGACCAGGCGTTAAAGGAGGGACCCGCTAAGGGACCTCGTAGTAGGGCGGTAAGGGATTCCCGCCACCGGTCTCCTTACCGGTGCCGGGTATCCCTTGACGCTCTACTCGGAATGAGGCCCGTTGTCTATCCAGGGCAGCCCGGCCACTTTAAAGCAGGATCGGGTGTCTGGTAATCCAGGCTTTGTTGAACAAGACGCAAAGAGAGCTCTGGGCTTGTGTTTGCCAGTGACTATAAGCTTTAAGACCGTACAGCTTCACTCATTCCTGCATTCATGCCTCTTGCCGAATCCTTGTGTTTCCTACCCAGGGAGAGGAGGATGGGTGAACCGAGGAGTATGTATATCAGAGCAGCTCCACTGTGTGGAAGGAACAATCGGAGCCAGAGGGCTTCCCGCTGAAGAGCAAGCACAGAGGCTCTCAGGATTTCTATTAGATGGTTCTGGAAGGTCAAATCATTTCAGATTTCATTGAAGAGCAGTTTGTGGTTATCCAGTGAATATCCAAAAGAGACTACCTTGTTTACAATCTGGACATCCTCTACTTGATGCATTCAGGGTCGACTGGGGCATAAAATTGTCTCGGGCATAAAATTGTCTCGGGCACTAAAGAAAAAGAGGCCCACCGTTGAAAATGGCAATTCATTCCTTTTGTGACAGGCTGTTTGAGTAGTGCCCAAGGGTTAGTTTGCTCGCCACATGGTGAAGTGACTTATCAAACTGGCCCACACCCAGAAAAGTGGCCCATTTTGACCCAAAAAACTGGCCCACACCAGCATTTTGCGCTTTTGGTTCGGGCATTGCCCTATTGCCCTATAAGCAAGTCCGAGCCTGGATGTTTTCCCCACTCAGTGCTTTCCAGAATTTAAGATTTCATTCAGACTCTGGGATATCTCAAACAGTTGCCACCCCTTGCAGGCCACGATCAATATTTCTTAAGCAAGATGAACATGTTCCCTGCAAAGAGGATGCGCTGGAGGCGCATATTGTTGCAAGTTCTCAGGCTATTAAGGCCCAACATGATTAGATTACTATTTCCTAGCCACATTTTCTTTCAAAGTGATCGCAGAGTGGGATTTCCTGTTGAATGTTTGCAATCCAAGCATGCGTTTGCTGAAGGAACACATGCCACATAGAGCTAGGGCAGGGCTTTCACCCCTAACTGAATGTGTGTAGGTGGCCAGAGGGCCGCAGGTCGCCGTGGGAATGTCAAGCTAGCAGGGAAATGTTGTAACGCCTCTGCTGGTAGAGCAATGGCAGAAACTTGCTCCACTCTCCACCGTCCCTCACGAATTCTCCCATTCCGGCAGCAGTGAGAGGATGCCAGCTTGAGTTGTTAGTAGCGCTTAGGCTGAGCAGTGTGGGCTCGCTTTGCTTCTCTTACCCGATCCCTACCTAGATAATAAATCACAGACCAATTATGTGTATGGAAAAGTTGTAGGCCGTAGGCATTTTATTTTCTTACAGAAAATACAAAACAACAAAAATCAATACACTGCCATATGCTTTTGGGCACCCAAGGCTCCTCCTGAGTCCTTGTTATCCCTGGGCCTTCGTTCCTGGGCACATGCCGCCACACCTGAGCGGGTGTTATTCGCGCCCATTCAGGTCCCCCCAAAAGCACCCTACCTACAACTCCGTTCTTGGAGTGCCTTCAAAATGTTGTCGGAAAAAACCCCATCACCTTCCTTGATAGGTGTACCCCATCCTGGTGAAACATGTCCGGATTGTTCCAGTGTAGTCCATGTTTTATGAAGTGTAGCCCTGTGCTCTTGCAGTACTTTTCTACTGATTTATTTAGTTTCTTTCTGGCTATTTCGATTGCATGCCTCCTCTGTGCCCCATACCAGACTCTTCTTGGTATTATTTCTGACATGAAAATCTCAGTTTTCCACCAATTGCGGGCTATGCTATGCAGCGACTCGCAAATGTTCCTCTGTAATTTACCCCTATTTGTGCTCACCAGGTTGTTCCCTCCGAGGTGTATAACCAGGTACTCGGGGGGGGGGGGGTCCCTGAAACCTATCAGGTCTGACAGCCTGTCGTGAATGTCCTCCCAGTGCATCCCCGGGAGGCCCCACCAGGATGTAATTGTGTTTTGGAAACGTAGTCCTTGTTTCACTTCTTCCAGCCAACTGCCTGCCCGGGTCACGAAAGAGTGCCCCACTATTCATGCCGATTTGTAGGGTCCAGCCTCTATGGAAACAGGGGAGAAAACCGTTTATATCATTTCCTCCCTTATGTATTTTTTAAAACATTGCGACTTCCATCCCCCAATTCTTTTCACTCCCTTTTCTCCCAGGCCCCCTGCCCATGTGTCATGATCTCTGCTTCCAAAAGATCAGGACTTGCCCAACTCCCTTGGAAGCAGACCCATAACCCCGGTTCCGAGTGCCAGCCAGTCCCAATTGGGACCTTTTGGACCCTGTCCTGGCGCCAGTGGCACCAGGCTCATAAAGATGCCCAGTCCCAGCGCTGGAAGCGCCGGGCTCATAATGCTTGGGTGGACTTACCTGCAGCAGACCATGCTGCTTACTTACCTGCCAGTTGAACCCCTGATCCTCTTCTGTTTGGGACTACTTTTCCTGTTGGGTGGGGCAGGAGCCACTCCCTAGGTTCAGAACACTGGAACTCTTCTGGAAAGCAGGAACTCTTTTCTTACCTAGGCGTGGCTGTGGAAGGAGACACCTAAGCACTACAGGAGGCTATTTAAACCACACCCGATGGATGAATCTTGCTTTGCGTTATTCTGCATTCTCTGCAGCAGAACGCTCATCGTGTCTTCTGCTTCTGATCCTGGGCCTAAGGGAACAAAGGCTTACCATCCTGGAATCCAGTCTTCAGCAGCACCTGTAAAGACAAGGAAAGAACAGGTTAGCACTACGGTCTTCAGTGGCAGCGCATCTCTTACCTGGTCCATTGGCTGTCACCAACGCCTCGCGCTGCATTCCGGCATCTGAAAGACAAAGGCTTACCTACTCTTCGCATGCTCCGGAGGTCTTCGCACTGCATTCCGGCATCTGAAAGACAAAAGCTTACCAGCTCTTCGCACGCTCCGGAGGCCTTCGGCGCTGCATCCGCATCTGAAAGACAAAAGAAGGTGCGTTTAAAGACATTGGGCAACTTTATTTCTCACGTGCCATTACTCCTTCCCACGCCGAATCCAGTGGGTATTCCAGCACCCTTCAGCTTCTCTAAAGCTCCGAACTTGTACCTGCAAGATAAAAGGGACAGTTAGTGCGCATCGTGAAGCAGGCTACAAGCGCTTACTTACGTGCTTCCAGGCGCTTCTATTCCTCACGCGGGTTCGATCCTCAACTCTCATCAGCCCGCCATCCGCCATCGCCGGAACCCTGCAAAACAAGAGATATCATTACAAAAGACTTTTAAGACATTTGAAGTGCCCAGAACTTACCGTTCTTGCAGTTAACGACGGACAGCAGTCCTCTGAGGTCAAGAGGCCTGCACCCTTATCCAGTGAAGAAACTGGTTACGGCACCCTGCCCCGAGGCAGATGGAGAGCTCGGCGTTCACTTAACTAAGGTGTGGGCGTTAACCTTTGGGGTTCTACAGGAGAAGAGAAAGGGAAGAGGAGAGAGGCACCCAATAACCCCAGTTCATTAATCCCATACTTTCTATCTGCAGACATCTTACTCTTCGAGTCAGACATACAGTGCACAGAGGTCCAGCCCAAAGAGCCAACCGTGTGTTACACATCACCTTTGAAGATACGGCATTCACCCAGTCAAGACCGGCACCTCTGCGGGAATCAGGTGAGCGTTACAGAACGCAAAGCCTCCCACCCAGGCGCTATGGAAACCTCGGATACCGACCAGCTAGCCCAATTACTTGGGGAACTAAGAGCAGAAGTGCATGCAGCCCGTCAGGAAACGAATGCTCTAAGAAGGGAACTGATTATTTCCAAGGAGCGAACAGACGATCTCGCTAGACAATTGCTACAGTCACAAGCCAGACAAACTCCGTTACCCGCATCAGGGGCAAATCTTCCTTCAACATCCTCTACGAACCAAGTGCAGATCAACCTACCTGGGAATGTACCTCTGGCTCCGCCCGAACGATTTTATGGTGACCCAAAGAGGTTTGCAGTATTTATTAATCAGTGCCGGTTGCAATTCTTATACCGGCCAGCAGCCTTTCCAACTGATCAAGCTAAGGTAGCTTTCGTGCTTTCGTACCTTAGTGGCAATGCGGCAGACTGGTCGATCCCTCTAGTTAATCAAGATGATCCGGTTCTCCATGATTTTCAAGCTTTTCAGCTCAGTATGGAAAAACTGTTTGCAAGACATTCAAGGGGCAGGCCTTGGACAATGAGCTCCTTTCATTGCGACAGGGTAATCAAGACCTTTTGGCTTATATTGCGTCTTTCAACAGACTGATAGTGGAAACTCGATGGCCTGAGGACAAAAGGATTACGCTGTTTTATAGAGGTCTACGTGGAGAGCTCAAAGATGTGTTAGCCCAAGTAGTGAATCCCCCGCAAGACTGTTCGGACTATATTGACTTAGTCGTTCAAATTGACCACAGACTGCAGAACAGGAAGGCCGATCGTTCCAAGTTTGATGCTCGAGTATTTTCCAAACCACCAACTCCTACCAAAGGAGTAGACTCCGGGGAACCCATGCAAATAGGGGGCCTGAAAGGACCACTAACACAAAAGGAGCGGGAAAGGAGAAAACAGCTGCAATTATGCCTCTATTGCGGAAACTCGGGGCACTTTCTCCGAGACTGTCCGGTGAAACCAGCCAAGAAGGCAGTAGGAGCTGCAGTTACCAGGGTCACAAACTCTGAGCAGGGAAACAACCTCGCCCGACAAGAATAGAGGTCCTCTTGCCGAGCTTTAAAACCAGTTCCGTGACCTCGCATTTCGTGATACCTATGGTCCTCATTAGCCCTGAACATCCGGATCGATTACATGCGATTGAAGCTTACGTCGACAGCGGTGCCATCGGCAATTATGTGGATCATGAAATGGTTTTGAGGATGAATCTGACTCTTTGTCCAAAGGCTGTAAAGGACGTCATTACTACGGTGGATGGTACGGAGATAGCCTCCGGACCAGTAACGCATACAACCCAAGAAGTGACGCTAGTAAGTCAAGATGGACACCATGAGAAGATCGTGTTCGATGTGATCAAGGCCCCTCAGTTCCAGATTATTCTAGGAATTCCTTGGTTAGAGAAGCACAATCCTCAGATCGATTGGCGAGCAAGAACAGTTCAGTTTCCAGAATTTGTCTCTACTTGTCACCCTCGACCTGGTGTTGCACTGGCAGCAATTTCCTCGGAGGCTCCCCAGTTACCTCCTGAATACCTAGAATTCCAAGATGTTTTCCGGAAGGATCAGGCTAACTCTCTACCTCCTCATAGGTCTTATGACTGCCAGATAGATCTGATACCTGGATCTACTCCTCCTTGTAGTAGAATTTATGCCCTCACCGAGCCTGAGAATCTTCACCTCCGACAATACCTGGATCAATACCTAGCGAATGGGTTTATTCGTTCTTCCAAGTCCCCTGCTTCTTCAGCTTTGTTCTTCGTTCCAAAAAAAGAAGGGGACCTTAGAACTTGTATAGATTATCGCGCCCTGAACCAGATCACCGTTAAGAATAGATATCCGTTACCAATGATCCCTGAACTCCTGGACCAAGTCAGAAAAGCATGCATATATACAAAGCTGGTTCTTAGAGGAGCCTACCACTTGGTACGAGTAAAAGAGGGCGATGAATGGAAGACGGCCTTCCGCACCAAGTATGGGCTATTTGAATATCAGGTCATGCCCTTCGGACTTTGCAATGCCCCGGCCGCCTTTCAATATTTTATGAACGATGTCCTCAGAGAGCTCATAGATGTGTGTGTTGTTGTTTACATTGACGACATCCTCGTTTATTCTTCATCGGAAACTGAACATCGGAAACACGTGAAAATGGTCCTCGAGAGATTGCGTCAACACAAACCTTTCTCTAAGTTGGAAAAATGTGTTTTCAACGTGACTGAAGTTGAATTCTTGGGATTCATATTATCACCTAGCGGAGTGCGTATGGATTCAAAGAAGGTCGATGCAATTCTCAAATGGCCATCGCCATCCTCCGTAAAAGGTGTTCAAAGCATGTTAGGCTTCGCTAACTTTTACCGCAGGTTTATCCCTGAATTCTCTCGAATAGTCCAGCCCATCACCACCTTGTTAAAGAAAAACAAACGTTTTGAATGGTCTACCGAGGCGGAACAAGCTTTCCAGAATTTGAAGACTAGATTTATCTCTGCACCGATCTTAAAACATCCTCGCCCAGAACTCCCCTACATCGTTGAAACTGATGCTTCGAGCCTTGCCATGGGGGCAGTTCTATCACAAAAGGACCCAGTAACCAATCAGTTGCATCCCGTGGCATTTTGGTCCCGCAAATTCTCGCCTCCTGAAATCAATTACACTATTACTGATAAGGAACTTCTAGCTATCAAGTCCGCCTTTAAGGCTTGGCGGCATTATCTTCTGGGGGCCCGACACACCGTTACTGTGATTACAGACCACCGAAACCTGCAATATTTGAAAACCGCAAAAGCTCAATCCTCTAGGCAACTCCGTTGGGCACTATTCTTTGCCGAGTTTGACTTCATAATTACCATTCGACCTGGTACAAAAAACGGTAAAGCTGATGCCCTTTCTCGGATGGGAGTGGAAGAACATTTGATCAATCCTAAACCTGTACCTATCACTGTTTCCCCAGTATTGCTCCAAAACCAAGGCCACCTACTGCATCGGTGAACAACACCCTTTTCCCTTCCTCATTTACCGGTGAGCGCCATATCACCGACCCATTGAAGTACTTCAGAAATTCTGCCCACACTTCCAGATCTCTCTTGATTCCTCCCCCTAGCCTGACTCTGCGGTGCCCCATTGTAGCCCCTCTTGTTTTCAGCTCAATGCTTCTCTGAAACACCCTCCCCTGTGGTATGACTCTTCCTGCGAAGTTCAGCTTTCCTGCCAGCGCTTGCAATTCTCTCACCGTCACTTTGTTTCTTCCTTGTAGTTCCTTTATTGTCTTCAGCAGATCTGTCACCTTGTCATCCGGGATCCGGCACATAGAGTACTCCCTTCTCAAAATTCCGACATTGTCCTGGTTCCGCCCGTGCTGTCCCCGTGTTCCGGCTGCCCCCCCTGCGTTGTTGGGGGCAGGCTGCTCTGCCACCCTCTCTGTGACCCATAATTCCTGCTCTGAAAATTTTGGTTTCTATTTCTGTCATAGCTGTATTCATATCTTCTGTTATTGTATCTATAATCAGCTTTGTAATCATTCTGCCAATATTGCCTTCTCTACTGCCCTCCTGCGCTTCGATCCTTGGAATCCCATTTCTCCTTCAGTACATTAAATATGTAGAGATTAAAGTTTTCCTCATCCTATCCCATATCCGGAAAGCAGTCCATCTCCTTTCTGAACTCGTGATCGTACTCCAGCCATGCGTCTCCCCCAAACGCTGCGTGTACCTTCAGCACCCTCTGCTGATACGCCACTAATGCTACCCCGTCTTCTGGGAATTTCTGTAATATAATTGTAGACATTATGGTGAAGGCCGCCATCCATTTGTCAAAATTCCTTACTACTGGCCCCTTTTTCAGTAAGCTTTTCTCGTCTTCCTTAATGTCCTCTAGTGCCACATTCATCCCCTTCTTTTGACAATCTAACAATGTGAAAATGTCGATCAATTCCTTCCTCCATATTTTCTCCTTTACTTTGTCATTTATATACCAAGCCATTGCCTGCATCGACCTGCCCTGTGCATCTTTACCCATGGTTGGTCTGCCATATTTCGTCATGAGTGGTCCCCCAGCTTCCGCCGCTGCCACTGGCGGTACAGCTCCATGTGGTGGGTCCCCTGCCACTGGTGCCGCTGGTGTCCCCGTTGGCACCACCAGTTGTGGGTTGGGTCCCTGCGGTGCTCCCCCTGTGTTTGGCCCTACTGGTGCCCCTTGTGTTGCCGGGACTATTGGTGCCCCTTGCGGCGCCGGGACTACTGGTGCCTCTTGTGGCGCTGGGACCGGGGTTTCCCTGGGTTCTGCCCCTGCACCACCTCCCCCTCTCTGTTTCTCCCTGCTCACCACTCCTCTCCATTTTACCTAAGCCCTTAAATGATCCCTTTCTTCGTCATCACTGCTGTCTTCAGTTGAAGAATTCCCCTTCCGTTCCTCCCTGGATCCCTTATCACGTTTGCTCTTCATGCCATTGGTTCTGGGCGACTTACCCGAAACCGTGACGCAATTTTTAAACATTTTTACGATTTTATTTCCCACATTTTTATTCACTGTACCTTTGTTTTTATCTTTTCTTTTCTTCCTCTTGGTAGGTGCCTCTGTCTGTTCCTCCGATCTCTTCGACTCCTCTCTCCCCCTCTTCTGTCCTTGCGGCACCTCGTCTTCTCCTTCGCTGCTGCTGGGCTCTATGAACAGCAGGGGGGACATTGCCTTCACCCTTTCTTCCTTCTGCATTATCTCCAGCACCCATTGTGCCCCATATTCTTTCTCTGCCTTCCTTGCCCATTCTGAGATTTCTTGGGCCCTTTTTGCTCTTCCTTCGGCCATTCTTCTCATCTGAATTCTGTCAGCCACGCCTTCCCCCTCCCTCACACCGTGCATCCTCTGCTTCTCCTGCTCTTCTACTACCGATCTTTCGCGCCTGTTTCGCCTGTCGACGGCAAAAGTGCTCTGTTCGCTTGCTGCTGGTACTTCTGCGTCGCTCCTGCTCCGGCACGGCTGGGCGAACTCGTAGCCACTGCTTCTATACCGAATTAAGAGGATGTGGAAAATGCGTGAGCCCACAAGAGCAAACGATTTTCCTTCCCCTTATCCAGGCACTAAGAGCCTACCCGAGAGAGGTGAGCTCTTTACCTGGTTTGTGCCGCCTCTCCTTTTCTTGGCTTACTTATACACCCCAGACCTTTTGTTCCTTCTTGGGGGCCGGGTTTCCCCCGTGGCCCCTTGCTGTTATATTTCGCACCTTCCCCAGGTGTTGCTTCCTGCCCTTTCCTGGGCTTTTGTTTCTTGTGGCGTCGTTCGGAAGCCCCTCCCTACGCTTTTGCGCCGTTTCCCCCCACCCCGCGCCTAAACTCCCAGGCCCTCCATCGTCCCGCATTTCATGCGGCCCGGGGCCTGGGGCATTTTCATCTGGCTCAGTGCAAGGAGTTAAGCCAGACTCCAGGGGAAGCTTAGTTTTGGCACCCCCTCCTTTACAGTGGGACCAGAGATGATACTCTTGAGGCCAAAATGGCTCCTCTGGTGGAACTCTCCCGGCGCCACCTTAAGTAGCCACCAAGGATTGCTTATTGCAGCACAGCTCTCATTTTACATTCTTAGGCCTCCAGTTCCTAACGGTGAAGGCAAAATAGAGGGAGGGGGGAGAAAGCCTAAACCAAGTACATCACTGAATGGAAAAGTGGCAAAATGGCAGGGTTCAGCCTCCGCGCGGTGTCCACAAAAAGTGACATAAAGCCACGAATTATAGGAAACCCACGGTTCTGATTTTGAACCTAGTGGGATTTAAATAGGGCGCCACATAATTAAATCTTTCCTGTTCCATCCTTGGGGTGCAAATAGTGGTCTGTAATAGCTTGTGAAATAGAAGTGACGCACCCTTGCTGTCTGAGCAAAAGACAGGTTGGATCGTGGTTTTACTTCAGGAATTATGGAAGGCGTGTCCGTTCCTTGGTGTGGCAATCGATTCTACACTAAATAACTCAAAGTCCTGTTAACTAAAATTGCCAGCACTCAGCAAGTAAATTCAAGCCCAGCGTGGGTCCCAACGAGCTAGAACAATGCAAGACAAAGGTTTCACGCATCAAATCTCTCTGCCTTCATCAAGCATTGTGCAATTTTGAATTCAGGAGTACCGGTGCGCCTGTTTGAATGTGAAGCTGTGCTTGTGAGTCTTTCACTGCAGCTTAACTCGGCACAGCACCTTTATGGACCTCAGTCAAGTCTGTTCCCCGGACGGACACCGAGAGGGTTGTGAAATAAATGATCTGTGCCGATCGTTCTACTGCAGTAAAATCGGCATGGGGGCAGAGGCAGATAGTCAGAGTTGTATTTGAAGGGGTAACATACGTGGAAACAGCTGTTTATGCAGCTACTCGGCCTCCAGAGTTGCATTTTATTAACATGGCTACCTGGATTAGTAGGGAAGATTGTGTGGGTACCTGATGAGTTCTTATTTAGACCACAAGTACCTATGGATGAGGAAGAAGGGCAGACTATTCCTATAGAATTGGAAGCAGCTATAGTACGAGCAGAAATGGCAATGCTTGAAGGAGTAGATGACGAACGAAGAGCATAAAGGACAGCGATAGCTCTTGAGGAGGGATACAGATTGGCTCAGATTGACTCAAATAACACATGAAGATATGTCCAGAGATGAAGTTGTTATGGAGTGTTATCATTGCATCTATCTCTTCGTTGTATGCTAGTATTGGTAATCTGCAAAATGTTGCGACTACGTAAAAAAAAATGTTTTTTTGAAATGAGGGCTCAACCTCCAGAGCCTCCTTGTCCTCAACCCCTTCTCTCCCATTGCTTCCTCCTCATGCTTTTTTCCACCTCATGTTTTTTTACTTTGCCTACCTTTCCATACAAACTACATATGTGTGCTTATTAAGGAATTATGTTAGAATAGGGAGGTGAAAACGCATTTGTCAGATTCAGTTTTCACCATCTGTCGCTCATTGATAAAATAATAAAACAAATGATCAGTGCAGTGGGCATAGGTCATTCCAGATGGCAGAAGTATGGCAGGCACGACCCCTTTATAGGTCTGAACGAGTCCACAGATAATCTGTGACCTAAAGTTGATCAACAAGGAAAGGTCAGTCTGTAGAGCAGCAATGTGCAAAGCACGAGACCAGAACCAGACCACACCAAGCTCAGGAAACAGGGAACTATCCTGCCATTAAAAAGATTTGCCAAAAATGTGAGAGTCCCTCTACTGAGAACACACACGGTCAAATAACCTCTGCTGTTGGTTGGTGCCAACTCAGGTAGGTCTACAATCATGTTTCAGCTCCCCATGCCCTACCAGAGAAAACATACCATTTGCATATCAGTCTTGTTCTTCCAATAAGAAGAGCCCAGCAGCGAAATGCTAGGCAGTTTTTATCTGACCAAGCGTAGCACAAGCAACACCGCTGCATGTCGCTGGTTCATTGGCATTGTCAGGGAGGTGGGATGTGGAGCTGTGTCTTTCTCGACACATGTCGCTGGTTCGTTGGCATTCTCAGGGAGGTGGGATGTAGAGCTGCGTCTTTCTCGACACATGTCGCTGGTTTGTTGGCATTGTCAGGGAGGTTGGATGTGGAGCTGTGTCTTTCCCGACACATGTCGCTGGTTCGTTGTCATTGTCAGGGAGGTGGGATGTGGAGCAGTGTCTTTCTCGACACATGTCGCTGTTTCGTTGGGATTGTCCGAAAGGTGGGATGTGGAGCTGTGTCTTTTTCAACACGTCACTGGTTTGTTGGCACCAGGGAGGTAGGATGTGGAGTGGTGTCTTTCTCAACACATGTCGCTGGTTCGTTGCCATTGTCCGGGATGTGGGGCTGTTGTGCTTCGTCTTTCTAGGGATTTAAAATGTCTATAGGTTTGACAATCTAAGTATCATTTATGCATGCTTCAGTCCAATATTTAAAAATATGATGCTACTGAGCATATGGCCCTTGAAACATGCATCTGTTACTGGATGGGATTACAGCATAATCATTCTGAGTCCAAATAACCGGACAAACTCAAGAAGATGGCAAGTTACTTTTTTATTAACAATTATTTAAAACAGGGAGGTTACACCGAACATCAACAGACGGATGGTCAGTTTCTCAATGATTTCCACAAAAAATACAATGTGGAATTATTATGCATCAGAGTGACGTCATTCTATGTGGCAATAGTGAAAAACCTATCAAGGACGGGATTGGTTAAGGGAGATATCTAGATATACAATCATATAGGAGCTAGGATTGTTATTGGTTGTCCTTTATCAGGTGGACAACCTATGCTTACCCCTTCAAACATGTAATTTAAGACAAATCAGTTACATCGTGCTTCATTGGATTTTTTAAGCTATAAGGTCCTTCATTATATGGACTAATACAATTGGTTGGCACGCTTGTATTGAGTCTGGAACATTCGGTTCATTTAGCAACACATAAGCCGAGACCCAGGTACAGGGAGATAGGACATGAAGCTACCTCACCACCCAATTAGCCCAACATCTCTCATCACCCATGCCTTCTGCCCTGTAATTGTTTTTGTACTTGGCCCTGAAGAGTATTCTCGTCCTGGGAATGCACAGTAGTGAGGGCATTCGCTATCATATCTGGAACTCCAAGTTCAAGCTCTGTTTCCATCCTTGACTCACGTGACAAGCTACCACGATTTGGTTAATTCTGCAGCTTTTAAATGCTTTAGTGAATTAAAACGTGCCATCCTTAGTGTTCTTTGTTGCACCTTAACATGAGAGGATTCACCCTCTGCACACTCATTCTTCTTCAGAGTAGATAGCTGACCTCGACTTCTTAGTTCTTGACTTTTCAGGCTGCTATTCTACTGTGACAGCGCTTTTCATTCTCCTTTCATGGTTTTTGGCTCATTTATTTCATGATACTGTTAGGAAAGAGTTCCATTTATGGGTAATATTCCCTCCGGTTGTGAACCCCCCAACTTTTTGCTGTTTTCTGACAAACCTAGCCTGACCTTTGCCAGTGGAGCCCAGCCTTCTGCTGTAGTCTGCTGGGCTTTTGCTCATTTTGTTATGGGGAAACTGACCGGCAGTACTGGGAGACTTTGTTTCCGTAAATCTTTCACTTTGTTGCTATTCTTTAGTAACATTCTATCAGTGCACAAAGTACATTAGTGCGCTGGGGTCCCTTTTTCATTTTTAAGGCCCTAGACACCCTCAAAGGATTTTTGGTGAATGTACAAGTGTGCCTTGGACAGAGCTGATGGCAGCTGTTACTTTTTATGTGTTTTCAACTCTTTTCAATGATCCATACCATGTTTACCGCGTTTGGCCCAGGACAGTGGCCAGTGCCTAAAATGGCCATGCAACGAGATCCTTTGTTCTGTCCTTTGGCCATCTTGTCCCTTTGCCTTCCCCAGGTGAAGCAGACCCAGGAAATTCCTTATTTGGTCATGCAGACCCCTGCGCAAACCAAAGCTTTCGCATGCTTCTGCATGCCTTGTGTGTGTAACTCCAGGATGTGGGCTGTAACTGTCTAGTTCCAATACACATCCTGGTTGCCAGGATGTCTGGTGTGCTGGGATGACTGGGACCACCGTGGTTTGTGATCGGGCCACGTCTGGGATGGCTGTATGTGAGCAGATCTATTGGCTTCTCTTTGTTTTGGCGCAAAGGAGATTTTGGATAAGAGAAGGCATCTTACACCCATTCCAGGTGGATCTTCTAAGTTCACACTGAACTTAGTAAAGGAGCCATGTATCCTGAATCAATGATGCAGATCCGTGGAACCACTGGTGACCAGCTGGAAGGTTTGGCACCCTGAGCCCGCTTTTGTCCCGTAGGACCACCTGTTTCTGATTAAACCTATAATTCCTGCAAGGGCGCTTCGATCCATTTGAATAGTGGGGCTATCTATTCTCGGCACCTCCAACTTAACCTGTAAGCAAGCCTCTTCGGAAGTGTTTCTGGACCGCTCAGTGAACTGACCAGCTCGTACGGGACCTTTTCCCTGGAACCGCCAATTTATCGAGTTTTGACTTGAGCCTTTTAAGACTGTACACTCTGGGTATAAGGCATTCTCCCACTGAGTTTCGTACACCTAGCATTTGTAGGTCTGGAATTGGGAGAGTACGCCTGAACCCAAGCATACATGGTCACTGTGTCACCCAGCTGCGGTGACGAACTTCATGGGTACCTTGCTGCTGTGCCCCCCTGTGCCCTCAGACTCACTTCAGCAGAACTGGCCTGATCCCTTCATCAGGAGTGGTGAAATCGCCACTGTCCTGCCACAGAATTATTCCTGGAACATATCCCCTGAAAGCCACTGCAGGATTTGAACCTGCATCCAAAGTGGACTCGACTACTGAAGTTTGGTCCGGAGTGTCGGTGAGTACTTGGAACCCTTAACGGTGGCCCCTGGTGCATCCATCCATTTTTACACACAAGTGTTCCCTGAGGGCCACTCTTGTTTATCGAGGTAGCCTGTGCTACCGAGCTATTCCCAACTCATGGATCCTGTTCTGCCCTCTTGGGGAGACCCTCCTCGAATAGTGGGAACTTATTCCTCACTGCCTCACCCACCTTCATGAGTCGCTACAGCCCCTTGAAGAGACTACATTTTGACTTAACCACACGATTGCGTGCTCCAGCACCAAAAGTACTTTTGAGCTGAAGACTCTACTCATTTTAGGGATTGGAATGCCTCTTAACTAGAGTGTGAATTGTGAAGGACTGCCACAGAGATATTCACACTGCATAACCCCTTTCTCTGCAGGTTGTGGAACTTTACTGAGTAATATCCCTGTTGGCCATTGGTTACTGTATATATGTTTGCTAGATTAGTGTTGTGTTGGTGTTCTTAATACTGCTGAATAATTACTTTGTGTTTGACTTAAAAGGCCTTCAATACATGTATATATATATGTTTAATATACACCTGACTGAGAGTAATGTGTGGTATTGTTTGTTGTGTGTGCTTTCAATCACCCTCAACCCTCCTGAGACCTAGTCTCGACCGAAGCCAATGCTACTGTGATTTACTTGATTCTTTACTTCGTCCTTTCTCCTCTAGGATCCATACATCATCTTCATTCAGTATCTCGGGACATCATGCACACTTTCTTATGACATCATTCGTTCATTTTCTTAGCTCTTTTTCATATTCCTTCAGGGAGTTCCTCCTGCAGGCTGTCTTCAACTCTATGGTACATTCAATATGGTCGTCTTGACGGGTACCGCCTCCCATATGCTTGCTGTATTATTGGTACAGTAGCTGAGGTGAGACAGGGCAGGGTCTCAAGGCTATAATGCATGGGAGATAGGGGTGTCGCATCTTCTGTGGATGTATTTCGTCAGCTCCTCTACATTACCCCCTCTGGTCGAGTCCTCGACAACCTCCTAAAGTTTTCCGGCTTCTTTGTATCTTCTCTTGAAGAAGGGTTTCCTGGGTATCCATATCTTCAACACCCCCAGAGGGTGCCTGCTTTATTAATGCGTTCATCCACACTCCAGGTCATTCAATTGCATTCTCCACTTGGGGTAGAGAAGACCCAATGTCCCACGTAATTCTTATGATCCTTTAGATGCCAGAATATTGTTCCTTAGGGTGCCACAATACTTGCTTTAATACGATCCCTAATGGTACTATCAGTCAGCACATTGTCTTCTGGTTCATCCTTCATGTCAATTATGATCTTCACTCCAACTGCTTTCTTTGATGTTTTCTGGCATTGTCCAATTATTTTCCTTATGATACAGAATCTAAACATTATTATCACGAACATTGCTCCAAGGAACTTGAATAAATTTGCCATCCAATAAGGAATACATGAAAACAGGAGTGAGAACCAACTGCCATCTCCAATGGCGTATGTCTCTTCTTCCATTTTTATGTGTAGTTCTGTCAACATTGATATAGCATCCGTCAAAGTCCGGTTCTCACTGTCATGAGATGCGGTGAATGTACACATGATGGCCTGACATTGGCGAAAACACCTCCTTCCATTACTGTAATCATGTCGAGGACATACCTATTCTGGAGGGTCATCAACCTTATGTCCCTCCGCTCTTCTTTTATGGCGTTCATCCTTTTATAGTGGCATTGATGTACAACATCTCTTCCTGGCAATACTGTAATTTCTCCTTATCTACCTTGTATCCCTTTTCTGCCAATATAGTCATTAACTGGACCGAGTCTTGTCTACATTCATCCATTGTTTCACTTCAGGTTAATATGTCATCTATGTACTGATTTACCGCACTATTGAGTTCAATGTTGCCTAAATCCATCTGTAGCACTCTGGTAAAAATTGGCAGGGACTCAAAGTACCCTTGAGGTAAACGAGTATGTTTTAGTCTCTTTTGTCTGAATGCAAAGGAAGTAAGGTCTTGTGAGTCTTTGTGCAACGGGATTGAGAAAAATGCATTTTTTCTAATCGATCACTGTGAAATCCTTAGCTTCAACTGGAATGCTACGCAATATCGTTGCAGGATTCGGAACTAATGCAAATTCTACTTCTACAATCTGATTAAGAGGGTGCAAGTCCTGGCTAAATCTCCACCACCCCTCCTTTTGATTTTCTAATCGGATACATCGCAGTATTGCACAGGGATTCCGATGGCACTCGCATTCCCTGATTCATCGATACTGAAATAGTCTTAAATATCCTTTCATCAGGTTCTCGAGACATAGGATACTGTTTTACTCGGGGTAGAATTGCTCCTGGCTTGAGTTTTATTTTAACTTCTCCTATTCCCTTCAATAGGCCTACATCATTTGGGCCCGTAGTCCAAAGGACACTTGGCACCTTTTCTAAGTCTTCCTGAAAAAACACTGGTTGTTGCTGCATTTGCGCCATTCGCAGTGGAGCTACCCTTTTCTCAATTTTTATCGAATATGTAATGCTTATAAAAAACACTACCTCATCATCTATACGTTCATCTCTGAACATATCTTCAGCTGCTATATCAGTCAATCTGTATCCCTCCTCAAGAGGTATCACTGTCCACCATGCTCTTTCTTCACCATCTGCTCCTTCAAGCATTACTGTTTCTCCTCATACTATAGCTGCTTCCAATTCCATAGGAATAGTCAGCCCTTCTTTCTCATCCATAGGTACTTGTGGTCTAAATAATAACTCATCAGGTATCCTCACAATCTCCCCTACTATTCAAGGTAGCCATGTTAATAAAATGCTCACTCCATACATGAAGACCTCTGGGTCTACAGGGACTCCTCATAGAGCCACTTGTCCTGTAAATGCTAGTATACATTCTTCAATGCTTAAATAGTGTATTCCTGGAGTGCAGCACACTATTCCTTGATCAGTGAATGAAATCATCATGTTATGTTTCGTCATTAAATCTGTACCCAGAATGTTAACTGACGTTTGTCGCAAATATAACAACGGGACAAACATGTCACATTCCCCTATAGAAACAGGTAATTTGTCAGTAAAAGGAACTAAATTTGTAGCTACAGAGAACTCTTTAGCATTCATGGCAATACCTGACATTGGGTATTTTCCCTCCCAGATACAAAGTGAGTCGCCCCAGTGTCTACAAGAAAAGAAAAAGATGTGCCTCCTATTGTCACATTGACCCTTGGTTCCTCTTGGGGGGGTCTGTTGTCACTGATAGTACTGGACACATCAATCCACCATGTGAGCTGTCCTGTTGAGGGTTCACATTCATCCCTGTCCCCACGAATGGGTTCCCTCCTACCACAGTGACACCCACTATGCTAGGTGTTAATATTTGCCCTTTGTTCACATTCTGTGGTGTTTGCATAGGTGCTTTTAGCGATTGCCCTTGCAGTGGGCACATTTGCAACGGCACCTGCTGCTGTGCCTGCTGTGCTTGCGGCACCTGTGTCTGATAAGATATGTGATCCGGGGCAAAGCCCTCTCGTGTTTGTGTATTGTATGGTGTCGGATAAGCTGTCCCCCCATTTTCTTGCACGTTTCCTTGGGTTCTACATACACGGGCAATATGCCCTGTTATCCCGCAATTTCAACACACTGGGGGTGGCCCTCTGGCAAACCCACCATTATATCCACCCTGAGTATTCCGACTTCCACTCTGGGCATTTTAAAATCCGCCTTGGGTGTCCTGAAATCCACCTCTTCCTCTAAATTCTCCACCTCTACCTTGGGGCCAAAAACCATATCCACCTGTTCTATTGGGTGTACATTATTCACCTGTGATGCAACCATTATTTCTTGCATTCTTACTCCTTCTCCACTTGTCAACACTGCCCTTCTACAGCAAATATTGACATTTGTTTCTGAACGAACTTAGCTTCCTCAATTTTCCTGTTGTCATCTTTCTTTCTGTTATTCTCTTGTAATAACCGACAATGATGCACAATAGTTAACTGTATCTCATCCCACGGCTTCGCTTCCATTCCTACTTGTTTTTTCATTTGTCTCTGTACCTGTCCTGGCAACCCCTGACACAAAATATGATAGAATAGCGCCCCTGTTTTTCCCATGGTTCACGCATCTGAAGCTGCCATCTCTCTTGAATATCCTGAATATAAGCAATAGGGTCCTCTTCTTCTTTCATTTTACATGTCATAATTGCACCCATATCTCACGTATCAGGATACTGTACCCTGAGAGCCCTCCAAACATTTGCCCTACAATTATTAAATGACGCTCCATCATGAGCAATGTTTTGTGCTGTCAGACCGGCATATCCCTCTCATCTCCAATGTCATCAGCTCTTTCTCAAAGAATAGCTGCTAACGTATTTCCCCCTGTCATTTTCTCGAATTCATGTATCCACTTCCCAGCACCCGAAGTCAAAATAGGTTACTGTTACTTGCATTTTAAGTTATCCTTATCCATCTGAGGCCGTGGAATATATTGCGGTCTTGCTCCCCCTTCTCTAACAAGGGAAACTGTGAGAACTGCATCCCATAATCGGTCCCCATTATTCGTTTACCTAATGCAGGGATAATCGTCCCTATTCATCTTTGTGCTGGTAACAACCTTAACCTATTCACATAAGGTGGAGATTCTCCTCTCTCACTACACAATCATCTTCAGGGAAGTTCGGCATATGGTATAGAACTTGGTGTTCTTTCCTTAGCGTGTTCCAGATCTGACCACCTTACCTCCTTATCCAAATTTGGACTTTCCAAGGGGACGCATGTACCCTCCCCTTCTATCCCACGACCTAACTACCTTTCTTCGTCTGACATTGCTATACCCCAACCGGTGTGACTATAATCCTCCTCTTCTCTATCTAAATGTAATCTACTCAAAGACAATGCTCTGCGTTCATCACTGAACATTTTTTCCTCCTCATCCCATGGTTTTGGTATCTGGATCGTTTGCCTCTCCTTTGAGTTTCATACTTGCTGCTCTCTCTCGTTTGCTGATATATCTTATCAATCCTTTCTTCAATACTTTCTGCATGATATCTTTCCTCTTCCAGTGCTACTTTAGGTATTTGTTGACTATTTTCTCTGATTGGGAGCACTTCACTTATTGTGTCCAATCTTTGCTGTATTTCCTCGCACGGTCTTATTCGTTCTTTAAGAACGAAGCTGGCATCAAGACCTCGCTGCCTTCTATTCTGTTCTATTCCTTCTTCCACTTCCCTTTGCTCTCTAGTGTCTCTCCTTGCCCTCTCTACTTTTTGCTTTGTGGTTCCTTTCTTATTTCTTCCCTTTGTTCTTCTTCTCTTCTTCTCTGTAATCTTTTTTCCTTCATTCTGTGTGCCTCTTCTTCCTGTCTCTTTCTTTCTCTCCTATGCCTTTCTTCTATTTCTTTCTTCCTACTGTCATACTTCCTTTGTACCTCCGTTCACTTTTTTTCCATCTTTCTCTTGTTCTTCTCTATATATCTTTTCCTGTATTTCCCTGCTTTTCCTTCATTGCTCATCCTCCCTCAACCACTTTTCTTGTTCCCTATCCTTCTTTTCTCGCTCATCTTTGTCTTCCCTTTGTCTAACCTACTTGATGCTTTCCCATTTAACTTTAGTAATATCTGTCCTCCCATCCATTAGTTCTGTACAAGCGTTACAGCATCAGCCCTATTCTTCGCTCCTTTCCATCTCTCAATGGTTCTTTCTATATCTGTTGATATAATTGATCTCTCGCCTTGATACTCTTTATCGCGCATAATCCTACACGCGTCTTCCTTCTTTTTGCTCTCTTCTAAGCTTTCATCGCTACTACAAGCGGGGAGTGCATATGTTGGGTTACTATAACCCGCAGCCACTTTTAATTCCTTTAAAGGGTAAAATGCTATCTTCTCTATATCTACGCTCTTAGTCTCAGGTGGAGTAAGAGGAGCCAAGGGCTCAATGCCCTCCCCTTTATGCTGATTAAGCATCCACTCCTCATGTACTGAGTCTTCTTTCTCCTCTTGGTACATTTTCCAAAGTTCTAAAACTGCCAGTCTTTTCTCTAATTCCTTTCCTGTGTATGCACCGTGCACGTATGTGGTCATGTGTTGTAATACTTCCTATGACAATGATAAGCGTTGCAGCCATGGCATGAACATTTTATCAGCTTTGCCCTTTACGCATTCTGCACTGTACTGTTTGAGCTTCGGTGCATATCGTGGTAATGTTTTACAAAGGTGCATAAGAGGAGTGTCCTCCATAATGACAAGTCGCAATTGACTGTCAGCACTTACCAGATCGTTAATAAATCTCTGCCTATCTCAAAGCTTATTGCTCAACACATTTTAATCTCAAAACAATAAATATGAGCAAGCACCATCAATTGACGCTCAATTCTCCTTTGTTTCAACAACGTATCTATCTTCTAATTGGCGCCAATCGTTTACTACACTTAACTCAAAACAATGTCACTTCCAACCTTCACAGTTTATTACCTCTCAAAACTTCATACATCCAATAATACTGAAAATAGTAACACAATACACATTAATGTCATGCCACTTACCTGGGGTGCGGGGCGCATCTGCAGGTCCCGGCGCTTCCCGTCCTGGCGCATCTACCCCCGATACAGGTTGGGGGGACCTCGGTCATCAGCGGCTCATGCCGCTTCCGGGTTTTCCCGTTCGCGTGGTTCGCGCAGGCGCGGAAGGCCGTGTTTCGCCCTCCGCGCATGCGCCGTCCACAGAGCGCTCGGGAAGTCGCAAGCTTGCTTCCCAAGCCTCGTTTTGGGCGCGTCAGCACCCGGGGACAGCACGGCTTGCGTTCCAAGCCTCCCGGGTGCTGCCTGCCCTATATTAAGGGCCAGTTTGCTTGAACAAACCGCGTCTCAACGCGGTTTGTTTCCTGATCGCGTCCTCGCCTGTGTTACTCTTGAGTAGCACCTTGTCAGCCTTCCCAGCCTTTTGTTCCTTGTCCTTCCCTGTTGGTGTTTCCTTTCATTGTCTGCCTCTGGGAGTTTTCTTGCCTCATTCCTTCCTTGCCAGTAGGTTCCCTGGGTCATCTTCCCAGCTCCCTTCCTGCCTTCCAGTTCTTCTCCTTTTTCTGCCCCAGGGTTCCTAGTCCCTCCTGCCTCCTTGCCTGTTGGTTCAGTGCCTTGCCTCCTGCCGTCTCTGGAGTTACTCTGCCTACTTATCCTTCTACTGCACCTGCCAACTTCAGTTCTCTTCATCGGTCTACTGCTACTTCTTGGAGCCTTGCTGTTGCATCCTGCTGTGGATTTTCCATCCAGTCAAGACCCGCCTTCCCTGTCAGTGCTTGCACTGTCCCGACATCACGCAAATCAGGGAAGTGCACATCCGTGGCGTTTGGAGCTGGTTCACCACTGACCTTGTTTGAATTCAGGGTGGGTGTTGCGCTGGTTCCTCGCGTTACACATTCAGCAACCATCAGTCGGACAGCCTGGCTACTTCACCACGACCATCAACTGGAAGTTCAGGTACTCAGCGCCCACGAGACGCTTTTCTTAACAATTAATAACTCTTGTGATCACCTTCCCTTTTCCCTATAATCATTTATAGTAAGAGGTACTCTCTCCTTGCTTCCACATATATTTCCCCTTATCGAGTTTAAGACATCACCTTACACATTTCTGACTCTATGTATTCTCTCTCTTAATTTTCTGACTGGAATTTGAAACATCTTCTATCTCCCTTGAAATAGGATTACTTAGGCGTTCCTTTAGCTACAGAAAATTTCCTGATACCCAAAAATATCACAATCACGCCCCTTTATTTTGCCATTTCTCTTACACTACTTACATCAGTTTAATCAACTCGAGGCCATCGGTATCGACTCCTCCTCCAATGCAACTACTTTGCCTTCAGGCGTGGAGCACCCGTGAAAACGGAATAGGGATGTCTTAAAAGAGGGATCTGCCCACCGTCTCAGTTCTTCTTGCAAGTTTATTTCTATCGGCCGCTCTCCACAGGAAACTCCACGATCTTCCAGCTAATGGCAGAGGATGCCCGATTGTCCGAAACTCTAAAGTCAAACTAGTTTAGATCTGAAACCATCCGCACTGCTTCCACATGAGCATATGGCCCTTGGAACGTGCATCTGTTACTTGATGGGATTACACCAGAATAATTCATCCAAATAACTGGACAAACTCAAGAAGATGGTAAGTTACTGTTTTATTAACAATTATCTAAAACAGGGAGGTTACAACGAACATCAACGTGCATACACTCGGTCTCTCAATGATTTCCACAAAAAATACAATTTATATGCTTCATTATGTATCAGTCATAATATGTGGCAATAGTGAAAAACCTGTCAAGGGTCGGGATTGGTTAAGGGAGACATCTAGATAAACAATCATATAGGAATGTTATTGATTGCCCTTTATCAGGTGGACAATTTATGCCTACCTCTTCAAACATGTCATTTTAAGACAACTCATTTACAACGTGTTTCATTGGTTTCTTAAGGTATAAGGTCCTTCATTATATGGACTAATACAATTGGTTTGGCATGCTTGTGCCGTGTTTGGAACATTCAGTTAATTTAGCAATACATAAGCCAAGACCCAGGTGCAGGGAGATAGGACATGAAGCTACCTCACTCCACAATTAGCCCACCATTTGTCATCATCAATGCCTTCTGCCATGAAATTGTCTTTGTACTGGAAATGCATGGGAGTGAGAGCACTCGCTATCGTATCTGGAACTCCATTTCCATCCTTGACTCACGTGATAAGAGACCACGATTTGGTTAATTCTACAGCTTTAAATGAATTAAAACTTACCATCCTTTGTGTTCTTTGTTGCACCTTAACGTGAGAGGATTCATCCTCCGCACACTCATTCTTCTTCAGAGTAGATAGCTGACCTCAACTTCTTAGTTCTTGACTTCAGGCCCGACAGCCTCCCCACGCAGCTCCACTAGCCTGCTATTCTACTCCGACAACGCTTTTCATTCCCTTTTCATGGTTTATGGTTTATTTATTTCATGATTCCAATGTCCAGTTTCTATTCAATGGCGGCTTCACCTTCATTCTATTCACTACTTATATCTAGCCTATACGATGACTTGATCTTTCTTGCGTTTCGGTGTCTGTACATTCTTCATGCTTCTGATTTCTGCAGAGCTTTTCTACTGTGTAATCTTCTTATTTTACACTTGAGAGTTTACTTGATTCTTTACTTTGCTGATCTATACATCGTCTTCATTCAGTATCTCAGGACGTCGCACACACTTTGTTCATTTTCTTAGCTCTTTCTCATATTCTTTCAGGGAGTTCCTCCTGCAGCTTGTCATCAACACGAGGGTACATTTGATATGGTCGTCTTAATGGATACCGCCTCCCATATGCTTGCTGTATTATTGGTACAGTAGCTGAGGTTAGACAGGGCAGGGTCTCATGCTCCAATACAGGGGAGGTAGGGGGGTAGGATCTCCTGCGGATGTATACTTCTGCTCCTCCACACTACCCAAGTCACATGTGTAGTGCAGCACTGTGGATGCATTGTACACTCCCCATGTGTCCCTCTACCCATTCTTCTTCTGCAATCCTACTTGCTTTTACTGATATGCACTTGAAGCGAGTCGATCCCAAGTTCGTGCCGCATAAAACAAAAAAATACACCTGTAAAATAAACAGAAAAAGTGTGAAAGCAAGCCAAAAAAATGTGCAGCACCCTATGTTAATTTGAAGATAAACTAAGATTAATTTAATTTCACGTCCTACCATACCTGGTCCTGACCTTTTTTCTGCATTCTGCACAACTTCACATCTCACTGTCAAAGTGCGTCCCTTGGATTTTGGCACTGAACACCCTAAACTAAGTCACATGCTTGTTAACGTTGCTGTACCTGGGTCTGCATTAAACCGGTTCTCGTATACTTTTCTAATTGTTGCTATGATCTTGGACTAAATGCCGCCCCTCAGGGTTCAATATTGGGGCCTCATTACAAGTATGGCAGAGTGGGAAATAAGTGGCGGTAACAGAATTACCGCCAATATTCCTGCTCCTCCATTCTACGAGTATGACGCTGGAGTGGAGGATTTACCTCCAGCATCATGCTGGAGGTAAATGCTCCAACTCTCCACTGAATAATCAGCAGCATTGGAGGAATAAATGCAGGGGAATTACTGCCATGATAATTCTGCTAAAAAGCCCCATAGAGTCCTATAGACTCATTGAAAATGGGGATTTCCACCACCACAGCCACTTGTAATCTGTCGGTAATTCCAGTAATTAAAGGAGCAGTTACATGCCTCTGCAGGAACTCCCGACCCCCTATCTCCTATATGTTGGAAGCCTGAGATCGTGCCAAGTTTGACAGCAGCAGTTGTGCCAGTACCACAGCGAATATTCAAAAGTAGATACCCACCGAGAAAACCCTATCGAATGTATTCTCAAAGAGACGATAATCTGAGGAAGGAACTCCCTGAAGGAATATGAAAAGGAGCAAAGAGAGAAACTAGTGATGTCACAAGAGACATGTGTGACGCTCTGAGAATACTGACTGAAGAGAATGTATGTATCGTACAGAAACTGATGACGAAGTTAAGAATCAAGTACCAGGGAGGATATAACCAAGGGGGGGCTTGTTAGATGGGCACCCCAGTATGTTGGACTTGTGGGATGACAGGGCATATTGCATGTGTATGTGGAAGCCAAGGGAATGTACAAAATGGCCAATTCTCAAGAGGGGGGCAGCTTATCCTCCACCATATAGCACACAGACTAGCGAAGGATTTGTGCAAGATCACACATTTTATCAGACACACGCACCACGAGTACACTAGGTACAGTAACAAGAATGAGTGCAAATGAATCCCCCACAAGGGCGGTTGCAACAAGCCCCTTTGCAGACACAGCAGTATTCAAACACAGGACAAGTACTGACACCCAGAATATGAGGTGTCACTGTGGTAGGAGGAAATCCTTTCACAGGGACAGGGATGAGCCTGTTCCCAAAATAGGACAGCTCACAGGGTGACTTGATGTGTTCAGTACTATCTGTGACAGCAGAACCCCCCAAGAGGAACCAAGGGTCGATGCGACTAGGCAAATCCTTTTCTTTTCTTGTAGACAGCAACTTTTTCGTGTATACGAGAGCGAAAATATCCAATGTCAGGTATTGCCATGAATGGTCATGGGTTCTCTGGAGCTAGGAGTCGAGTTCCTTTTACCAATGAATTACCAGTCTCTGTAGGAGAATTTGACATGTCTGTTCCTTTGTTATATTCATGACAGACACCGGATACCATTTTGGGAAGAGATTTAATGACAAAACTAAACATGACAATTTCATTTACTGATCAAGGAATTTTGTGCACCACTCCAGGAATACACTATTTAAACGTTGGAGAATTCATATTGGCGTTCACAGGGCAAGTGGCTCTGCAAGGCGTTACAGTAGATCCAGAGATTTTTCCATATGGAGTGAGCATTCTACTGACATGGCTACCTGGCTTGGTGGGAGAAAATGTGAGGATACCTGATGAGTTTTTGTTTAGACCACGAATACCTATAGACGAATAGGGGCCACAGACCATCCCTATAGAATTGGAAGCAGCCATAGTATGAAGGGAAATGGCAATGCTCAAAGGAGTAAATGATGAAGGTAGACCATGGAGAACACTAATAGCTCTCGAGGAAGGGTACAGATTGACTGACCTAATTGATGACGACATGTTCAGGGAAGACTGAACAGATGATGTAGTGGTGTTCTTCATGAGCATCACATACGGGATAAGGATAGAAAAAAGGGACGTCCAACAGTTAATGGCGATAATGCAGCAACGTCCCGCATTTTTTCAGGAAGACTTGGAGAAGGTGCCAAGCCTCCTTTGGTGCACATACCCTTATGACGTAGGTTTATTGAAGGGAATAGGGGAAGTTAAAATAAAGCTTAAACCAGGTGTGATTTTACCTCGAGCAAAACGGTACCCCATGTCTCGAGAAGCTGGTGAAGGTATATTTCAGACCATTTCAGCACTGATGAAACAAGAGATTCTGGTGCCATCAGAATCTTCGTGCAATACTGCAGTGTATCCTATAAAAAAAATCTAAAGGAGGGTTGTGTAGATTTATACAAGATATGAGAAAGATTGTAGATGCAGAGTTTCCCCTAGTTCCTAATCTGGCAACGATACTGTGCAGTATCCCGGTGGAAGGTCAATATTTCACAGTGATTGATTTGAAAAATGTGTTTTTCTCAATCCCGTTGCACAAGGACTCACAAGACTTGACTTCCTTTATGTTCAGCCAAACTCGACTGAAACATACTAGGCTGCCCCAAGGGTAGTGTGACTCCCCATCGATCTTTAATAGAGTTCTAGAGATGGATTTAGGCAATATTGATCTAAAAAATGTGTTGAAACAGTACATAGATGACATTTTAATTTGTAGCATCACAGAAGATAAGTGAGTGCAGACAAGATTCTGTTCGGTTGATGACTATTCTAGCAGACAATGGATATAAGGTAGACATGGAGAAGTCACAATACTATCAAGAAGAGGTGTTATACATAGGTCAGTTGATTTCACATTAAGGAAAGAAAGTGACACCTGAAAGATCTGAGGTGATTATGAAAACCTCAAAACCAAATACAGTGAATCAGATGAAACAGTTTTTGGGGTTATGCAACTATGTCAGAGGCTGGGTGTTTGATTACAGTATGTACACAAGACCACATCTGCAAGTTTTAAAGAAAGCACAAGTGGAAAAAATAAAAATAGAATGGACTGAAGAAACATGGAAAGGTTTGAGGAGCTGAAAAAAGCTATTTGCACAGCCCCTGTTTTAGGAGTTTCCAATTATGCTGATGAATTGTATTTGTTTTCGTACACAGATGGGACAGTCATGACAACAGTGCTTACGCAGAGAACTAAATTGGGGTGTAAACCCTTAGCATATTACAGTGGGATTCTAGATAGAGTTATGAAAGGACATTTCCCTTGTGAACAATCTTTGTCTCTTGCCACACTCGCTATTGAGAAGTCTACAAGTATTGTCATGGGCTACTCCAAGACTCTCTTCATGGAACATGCTCTATTTGCTACTTTAAAGAAACCCAAAGGCACATTGACATCCCAAAGAGCTTCAGTTTATGAGGTAATGATTTCTAAAACAGCGATTAAGATTGTAAGATGTAAAATAGTTAATCCTGCCATGTTTATAGCTGAGCCAATAGAAGAAAGTGATCATGTGCATGACTTTACCAATTATGTCGAATTTTATGATGATATACCCTGTGTGAAGCAGGAGGGGACATTATCTTTATTGATGGTTCTATAAGACTAGTGGGGAAAGGCATTTCAGGCACCTCAGTAGTGAGACATAGATTAAATGGAGATTTTTAAGTTGTACCAAGTGCAAGGCTACCGTCTCACCTTAGTAGCACTCATTGTCACGCTCGAGAAACACAAAGGAAGTGATGGTGTACAGTGACTCTGCCCACGTGATGTCAACTGTACAAGGAGGGTTAACACGTTGGAAGAGGAGGGCTACCTCCGCACAGACGGCACTCCAGTGCAGCACGCATCCTTACTGGATAGGCTTATTAAGGCACTACAACTCCCAGTGGCCATAGCGGTCATTAAATGCGTGGCACATACTAAGCAAACATATTTTATCTCTTGTGGGAATGAAGCTGCAGATGAAGAAGCCAAAAGGGTTGCATATTCCCCAGACATTTCGAGTTTTGATACTGAGAGTATTAAAGAAAAAGTAGTCACACCCATGTTAGTGCAAGAAGGGTTTAATAAATTGTCGATAACCCAACAAATGGAGACTCAAAAGAGTGCACCACAGCAAGAACGGGAATTGTGGAAACAGAGGGGGTGTTCGTTATGACCCACAGAAGCATTATTGCGCCAAAGCAGCACTGTAAAGCCGGTGATGCCAGTAGCATTATTAAAGGTTGCGCTTGAGATGCTGCATTACCCTGCGCATTTAACTAGGGAGATACTTGCTGCTACGATTGCAGAAGACTGGTTCATTCCTAATTTATTGGAGCATGTTGCACTATTTATGGTAAATTGAATTGAGTATCAAATGTTTAATGCTGGGGAGACACTGAGGACAATTAGAGGGGTAAAAATACCACGACGAATGGTCCGGCTTATTGTCTTTCCGTCGAAAGGGTTTCTATTGAAACCCTTTCCAGTGACAATTTAGCATCGAATTATTTTGCATCTAATGCTTTTTTGCAATTTTTTGAATTTTTGGGGGGAGGGGTCCCCCCATACCCCTGTTTTTTACCTTTAGAACCCACACCAACGAAAAATAACCCTTTACCTTATCCATGTATGCATTTGATGCAAAAAAATGTCCATTCGGTGCAATACAAATTTGATGCAAGATTTTCATTGGAAAGGGTTTTGATGGAAACCCTTTCGATGGAAAGACCAGATACCAATGGTCCATTTCATCATTTACATATCGACTTTGTCAATATGCTGCAGGGCTGTAATGGATATAGATATCTATTAGTGGTGTTGTGTCCCATCTCTCTGTGGATCAAGACAGGTCCTTGTACACACCCTGATACCACTTGCGCAGTGAAGTTTTTAGTGTGCAAAGTATTCCCGAGGTAGGGTGTATGTGAAGTGCTGAGATCCGATAATGGACCCCATTTTGATAATGAGCTATTCAAATAGATAGTGCTTCTATTGAGTATAAAGTTTTCTTCTGCATATCAACCGCATGCGAACAGTATATGTGAGAGACTCAACGGCCTCCTTAAAGAAAGGATTGCTAAGATTAAATTGACTTTGAAGAAGGGATGGATGTACTGCCTACCCCTAGCCTAATATGCGCTTCGGAATCAGCCAGGATCGGACCACCACCTCACCCCACATGAGCTGGTGACAGGGCGTTGAATGAGAATGCCCGGTGCACCTCCTTCTAGGAGTAGAATGATGCCTGGTGTGTAGTTAAAACTTTATGCAATGAGATGCATGATTATTTGACATGTATGACCTCTCGTAATTATTTCATTTCAAATCAAATCAAGCGCAAGGAGGGTTGGTCTCAGAACACAGAAGAAGACAATTCAACAACCAACCCAATTGAACTATTATCGGCACCTAAGTTTTATGTTGGCGACCTAGTTCTCATAAAGGAATTTACTAGAAAGGGGCACGAGCCACGTGTCAGTGGTCCCTTTTGCGTTGATAATGTATCCCCTTCAGCTGTGAAGGTCAAAGGAAGACGAACTAGGCTTCACCTGAGTGACGTAATGGCCTATAAAGTCGAGACCCGCCCTCCCGCCATTGCTAATCCAGAAGCAAGACAAGAAGAAGATTTAATCATGTGCAGACTCGATCAATGACAAAGAAGAAGGACTGTAAAGAAACCAACGGTTAATACAGATTTTGTATTGGACTGGAATTCAGTGGACAATCCTTATAGATATTTTAGCAGAGAGTACAAAGACTTGCAGAGAAATCCAGGAATTTTGAAATGAACTTTTAGAAATACATTGAGGCATCAGAGTTATGCCTAAACATCAGTTATTGATTAGAAATTGGAAACCGGATCAGTATCCAGATTAATTTTGTGGAGGATGCCTGTTCTAAGCAGTTAAACATATGGTACTTACTGATATTGACGTTCATCGCCTTGTGCTTGCTGTCTTTGTGTTTATACTTCAGGCTTATCCTGTTCTTGTAAGAAGAGACGTTGATATTCACACTTTCTTACAGAATCCTAAAAATGGTCCAGTGATAACAAGGCTTCTTATTGCTACAATCAAGCAGATTTTACAGTTACAAGTATAAAGAAATTTGATGATTCTATTAAAAATGATTAAAGAAGAAAGTGGCACGGTTCTAGGAGAGGAGCAAGTGCAACGAGTAGTAGGGTGGCGTGAGAGATGGATCCCAATGTATTTATGCATAATATATGCTTGCATGATTGTTCCCTTTGTCTTTCTGTTCCTCATCTTTCAGTCTTTATCATGTTCGCAGTTCCACTGTGGAAGAGGTCCCTATGGTTCTTCCTACTATGGAACCTTCTTTTGATATACTTCATGAACGGTACATGGCCTCTAAAAGACACAAGAGAGATGCAGAGGAAGATAGTGAGGGGATAAATACCTATCTAGATAATGCAGCACACTTGGGGAATAACATGTGGTACCGGCACATGAGAAAAGTGGGGGGAAAGACATCTAAGGAGATTTGCTACATCTGCTCTCTCATCCCCTATGCCATGAATACAGTGCAAGCTTTAATCGCCAGAGAAATCCCAGAACACAATGCAAGGTTCCTCAGTCATCTTACTACATGTATGTCTAGAGGGCAATTTCATGGACTTTGGGCCACTTTATGATGGAGATTGAAATGGTCGTTTCCATACCAGGATGACTATATCAAGACCACACAGGTGGAAAAGATGCTTGTGTATCCTGCAGCAGGACAGGATGAGGTGGTCATTGAAGAGATGAAGAAAATGAACTGCTCTGTTGTGACAGAAATAGCTGGATCTCCTGGATGTTGGGAGCAAACTCAAGTCTTAGTCTATGGATGAGTGAAGTCCAAGAGTCCAAGAAGGGATGGGAAGAAGGAATGATGTCCTGTGCAGCTCAACTACTGAAGCCTTAATATGTACAATCAGTGCAAAGGGTGAACAATGGATGTTTGAAGTCATGGGCTAAACATGCCAAACTACTGACATGAGTAGAAGATGAATCAGGTCCAATGGCTGTAATCCCATTGGCTAATGCAATATTGTGCTCCTGAAGACACAGAAAGAATCATGTGGGAGATAACAAGGAATGCAGAACTACAGTTGACGTTTCTAGGATGGGAGAAGGGATAGATGTCCTCATGGATCGATATTGGGCTTCTGGGTGTAGGGCCTACATGCAGTTGCCCAAGGATTGGGGTGGAGGATGCTCCTTCTTGCTCATCCATGTTCCAGCATAAGTGATTCCCCAGAGTGACCTGAACATTGGAGAATTTCCAAAAGTAGATGCCCATTTGAGAAAAAGAAGATCTCTTGAACTTCTCAAATGGACCAAAAGAGGGAATTACGTCTCAGCCAAATGAATGGCAGCATATGACTCCATTTGTAATGAACACAGCTTTTTCAGCAAGACTGCCTCAATATTTAAGACTATATTCATGCCTGGGATCCAAACCATGGCCAATGCCAAGTGGCTGCAGATTAAGAGATTGGAGTTTCCACAGACAATCAATACCACTATAAAGGGATTTAATGTTGTCAAGGAAGAGCTGAAGGCCAAACAACTAATGACTCTGCAGAACAGATATGTCCTTGATTTGATCACAGTGATGGAAGGAGGAGTTTGCGCCAAAATTGTGCCTTCATGTTGCACGTTCACACCTTTTGATGATGACGAGAATGGATCAATCTTAGGAGACCTGGAGAAATACCCCATTGCTGTAGTGTCACGCTCACCTGATTCCCACGGAGGCACAGGTCTGGCTTCGAGTGCTGATGCTTCTTCAATGGTGAAGCGCAGGACTCTGAGGATGGACAGGTAGGGCCCCTCTACTCTGGCTTCTCTGGCTCGCAGGAATATTCCCCTGTGCGTGAAAAGGGAGTATTACCTACTGACGGAATAATGTTCAAGCCTCCCACTCCCTTCCAACCCTCCACGATACCCTTCCACGATTCCCGTGAAGTCTCACCTTAGGGTCTGGAAGGATGAGTTCTCCATCCTGCTTCTGGGCGCGTTGAAACCCAGTTACTTCACTGGATTGAGGTTTGATGGGAGTTCAAATAAGCTTGACTATTCAGGTAAGGTGCTGTAAGAGTTCTGTAGCAAGTTCAAAGGTTCTAGCTTAATAATAATGTTCATTGTCTTATTGCAGCAAGCGCTAACGCTTATGTCTTTTTTCCCCTTAGGGGCCGGGGTTCGGAATGCCGGAGATATGGCGCCGACCTGAAGTGAAACGTGCAGTTCCAGTAAATGACAGGTAAGTTCTGGATGAGCGTTCGGGTAATGTCTTTGCTTTCGCTCATTCAATGTCTTTGTCTTTTTTCCCCATAGGGGCCGGGGTCCGGAATGCCAGGAAGCGGCAGGACCCGAAATGAAATGGGAATGACCCAACAGGTAAGTCTTAGAAGGAAACTGAGCTTTTCCTATTCCCTTCCTCCTCTCACCTTGTGTTCTTGTCTTTTTCTCTCTAGGCTCTGGGAAGTGGCTGCGGATCCGGATGATCGCTGCTGAAGATGGAGGTGCCCAGGAAAGGTGAGTGAAATGCAGCGCTGCAGCGAATGAAGCGAAATGCTTTTAAAAATTATGTCTTCCCTTTCAGGATCATCAGTGTGATGTCTCCGTGATGCAGCTTTAGCAGGTAAGGTCTTCTTTCTCTCCAATTCTCTCTTAGCAGGTGACCCAGGATGCTGACAGGCGTGGCTGAAGTCCAGATGCAGGAGCTGACACGGTGAGCGTCCAGCTGCGAGGAGCAGAACAACGCGAATCGTGAGTTGCTGATCGGGTGTGGTTTAAATAGCTTTGGAAGAAGTTCCAGGTATGTATCCTTCCACCGATCAGGTATGTATCCTTCCCCGACCACACCCAGGTGGAAAGTAGTCCCACAGGTAAAGTAGTTCCATTCAGGCCTCAAGAGGGCCTGGATGTAGCAGCATGATCTGCATCAGGTAAGTGCACATTAAAACACTTGAACACATGTCTAGCTTTATGAGCCTGGCGCCTTAGGGGTCCAACATGAGCCTGGCGCCTAAGGCGCCAGGACTGTATCCAAAGGGCCCCAGCTTGGGCCCGCTGGCACTTCCCTGGGGGGAATGATGCCTGCCTCTGGGGTTGCTGGGTCGGACCTGGCTCCTTGGAGGTAGGCATCATGACAGTACCCCCCCCTCAAGGCCCCTCCCAAGGTTGTTCCCTCCGGGGGTTTTGGCTTGTTCGGAAATCTCCGGTGGAACGTTTGTATTAATCGAGGTGTGAGAATATGGTTACTAGGATCCCACGATCTCTCCTGAGGTCCACATCCCTTCCAGTCAACAAGATAGAAGAGTTTTGACTTTAACACCTTGGAGTCTAAAATGTCTTTAACTTCGAATTCTAATTCCCCTTCAATTTGAACTGGGTCTGGAGGCTTGGACAGTCGGGTTCCTGGTTGTACTGGCTTCAAAAGTGATGCATGAAAAACTGGATGAATACGCATGTTAGACGGTAAATCCAGTTTAAAGGCCACGGGATTGATTATAGCCTTGATGGGATAAGGTCCTATGAATCTGGGATTGAAGGTTCGCGGGCCCTTGAGGGGTAAATGTTTCGTTGCTAGCCATACCTGGTCTCCTACTTGGTAAGGAGGAGTTTTACTTCGGTGCAAATCAGCGTTTTCTTTATACTTTTTCTTGGCTTGCTGTAAATGAGTTGCAGCTTCTTTGAAGGCTCGGGTTATTGTGGAATGCAGATGATTTACTGCGGGCATTTCCAGGGTCAGAGGTGGATCTAGGTCAGAGGTCCGAGGATGGTGACCACACAAAGTATAAAAAGGAGTTTGTCCGGTTCCAGAATGCACTGAATTGTTGTATGCATATTCTGCGATCCAAAGGATGTCTTTCCAATTTAACTCGGATTGGTGTAACATGCACCGAAGATATTGCTCGACAGTCTGATTGGTTCTCTCGGTTTGTCCGTCGGTCTGGGGGTGGTGGCTGGTGGATAACCGCACATCTATTTGTGCTAGTTGGCAACACATCTTCCAAAAATGGGAGATGAATTGACTTCCACGATCCGAGACTAATATGGAAGGGAAACCATGTATGCGAACTATATTCTCCAGAAATTCCTTGGCCATGGTGGAAGCTGAAGGCAAACCTTTTAAAGGGATAAAGTGGGCCATTTTGGAGAATTGATCCACAATTATAAGGATAGTGTTGTAACCAGCACAAGGAGGCAGGTCAGTTATAAATTCCATTGACAAGGTGTGCCATGGTGCCGGTGGAATATCCAAGGGTTGAAGTAGGCCGGCTAGCCTTTTCTTTTGACCCTTGTTTTGGGCGCAAATTCCGCAAGACAATACAAAAGACTTTGTCTTTTCTCCAAGAAGGCCACCAGAAGTGGTGTTTGATTTTTTCCTCCGTTTTAGCGATACCAGGGTGTCCTTCCATTAATGATTCATGATGATGGGCAATAACTAGTTCTTGCAATTCTTTACTTGGCAGAAACAACTGCTCCTGGAAGTAGGGTAAATCATCCTTAACGGTGTAATGAAAACCCTTTTGACTCCATTCCAGTAAGGCTGAAGAGTCTAGAAGTTGTTTTACTTGCGTTTGGATGTCCTCAATAGTTTGCAAAGAAGTTAGGCCTAAGATTCTTTGTTCAGGTATGATTGGCACAGGTTCTAAACTCGAATTGGGTTCTTCCATGCCAATCCGGGATAAGGCGTCCGCTTTACCATTCTTGCAGCCAGGGCGATAGGTAATCACAAAATCAAATTCCGCAAAGAATAGAGCCCATCGGAGTTGTTGTGAAGATTGAGCTTTGGCCGTCTTTAAATACTGTACATTTCTGTGGTCCGTAATTACAGTGATGGTGTGTCTTGCCCCGAGAAGGTAGTGACGCCAAGCCTTCAAAGCAGGTTTAATAGCCAGTAACTCTTTCTCGGTAATTGCATAGTTGATTTCAGGAGGAGAACATTTCCTGGACCAAAAGGCCACAGGGTGTAGTTGGTTAGTTTCTGGGTCTCTTTGCGACAGGACAGCTCCCATGGCCGAACTGGATGCGTCGGTTTCCACAATGTAAGGGAGATCTGGGTGCGGGTGCTTCAATACAGGTGCAGAGGTGAATTTGGTTTTCAGGTCCTGAAAGGCTTGTTCAGCCTCAAGAGTCCATTCAAAGCGTTTGTTTTTCTTTAGGAGAGCTGTGATGGGTTGGACGGGAAAATTCCGGGATGAATCTTCGATAGAAATTGGCGAAGCCGAGCATGCTCTGAACTCCCTTCACCGAGCTAGGAGATGGCTATTTGAGGATGGCGTCCACCTTTCGCAAGTCCATTCGAACTCCTTGAGGTGTCAGGATGAATCCGAGAAACTCAACTTCTGTGGTATGAAAAACGCATTTTTCGAGCTTTGCAAATAGTCTGTGCTGGCGCAATTTCTCAAGAACTGCCCTAACATGTTTTCTGTGATCGGGTTCTGAAGAAGAGTACACCAGGATGTCGTCAATATAAACAATGACACAGACATCGATAAGTTCCCGAAGAACATCATTCATAAAGTACTGAAAGGCGGCAGGTGCATTGCACAAACCGAAGGGCATCACCTGATATTCGAAGAGCCCATATTTGGTGCGGAATGCAGTCTTCCATTTGTCGCCTTCTTTTATATGCACCAGGTGATAAGCTCCTCGGAGATCTAACTTGGTGTACACACAAGCGTCTTTCACCTGGTCGATAAGCTCAGGGATCAGGGGCAGAGGATAACGATTCTTAATTGTTATTTGATTTAGGGCGCGATAGTCTATACATGTTCTAAGGTCGCCCTCTTTTTTCGGCACGAAGAACAGAGCTGAGGAGACAGGAGACTTGGACGGGCGAATAAAACCATTGGCTAGGTACTGATCTAAATACTGACGCAAATGCAGGTTCTCAGGTTCCGTAAGAGCATAAATCCTACTACAAGGTAGTTGAGCATTGGGTACCAGATCGATTTGGCAATCATAAGACCGATGGGGAGGTAACGTGTTAGCCTGTTCCTTCTGAAAAACGTCTTGGAATTCTTGGTATTCTGACGGTAGCTGTACAGGGGTGGAAGTTGCTGAGGCTAGACCCATAACTGGATTTCTTGGATAACAAGTTGGTTCACAATCAGGAAAACTTATCTTCTTTGCTCGCCAGTCAATTCTGGGATTATGTGTTTCTAACCAAGGAATTCCAAGAATTACTTGAAATTGTGGGGCCTTGATCACATCAAACACGATTGCTTCCCGATGTCCATCCTGACCCACCAGTGTCATTTCAACAGTGGAATGCGTTACAGGCCCTGAGGCTATTTCGGTTCCATCTACTGTAGTAATGACATCTTGGGTTACTTTCGGGCGGAGAGGGAGCTTAATCCTGGAAGCCAATTCACGGTCTATGTAATTTCCAATAGCTCCACTGTCGATGTATGCTTTTATAGCATGCAACTGCTGAGGCTGTTTTGGCTCTACGAGCACCATTGGCATGACAAAATGCGAGGTCAAAGAGTTTGTTTTCAAGCTCGGCAAGCGGACCCCTACGCTTGTCGGGCTAGGTCGTTTCCCGAATCAGGTGTCAATAAATCGTTATCAGTGGCTCCAACCACCTTCTTAGGTGGTTTAACCGGACAATTTCGAAGAAAGTGACCGGAAGTCCCGCAATACAGACAAAGTTGCATTTGCACAATGAGGGACCCTGCAATAACTCAGACAGAAAAGAGCCAAGTAAACATTACTTTATTAATGCACAAGCATTCTCGAATGGGCTGCAAGTTCAAACGTCTCGCTAAGCAAGTCGTCGAAGTGCCGCGCCTTCCTCTACACATCATGCTCTTTTATACTTTTCTGTTTACATTGCCTTGCACATAGAACATGTCCACCCCAGGGCAGATCTCCAGTTGGAGTTTATCTGAAGTATCCAGTTGGAGTTTAACGAACAACCATTGCACATTTGTTATCGTGGTCTATCGTGGTTTCCTGTTATCCCGGTCTTCACATTCTTTCGTGCCCCTTTGTGCCCGTATCTCTGTGCTCAAGGCCATGCTTACTCATTCCTTCCCCCACCCGTAATCTGCAGATAGTTTTAGCAGGCTCAGCATGCTTCGACATACAGTGACCAAACACACTTCTTCTGTTAAAAACAAGTTCTTGCCAGGTCAGCAGGTCTTAAACGCCGCTGTATAAAGAGAAGGCCTCTTCTTTTAGCAAAAGGTACATTCTTTTAACGCATATGGTGATTAGTACAAACTCCAAGTGTGAGCACAACATTACATATGTATGCGTACCTTCAATCCACCCTTTGCTCACACTTGAGCATCAATCTAAACAGTCCTAGCATAAGCAGATGGCAGGAAAGCAACATCATTACATAATGTATGTACCATAATCTTCTCCAGGCCTCCCATGTAAAAAAATTCCTGTTGCACATGGCTTTTATCCATTGGATTTAGGCGCGTTATGCTGGAAGAACACATGGAAACACAGCACGACACACATACCGGGAAGCATTGGATGCAGAGACAAATTCCTACAACTATTGCCGCTAGAACCAGTATGGGCGTAAGGAGCTGCCTACTATCGAGCATACAAAAAATAAGATTTTGTTCCTTGTGGTGCAAAGTGGTGTTTTTCTCTTACCTTCTGTGTTTGGGGAGCATACATTTATCTGCTCAGGGATTAAACCAGCATATACGGGTGCAGACATAATTCAGTATGTGGCTCAATTATAGGTACGTATGCGTATCAGATGCAACCTAGCGATATAGCTGTATTCCCTATTTAAAGCACCAGTGTCCTTATTACTCTAATAGTGGTAGGTCTCACTGAAAACCTTCATCCGATCTGTCCCACGTCTCGTAGTGCCTGTCCCATGAGGGGAACGCCGGAGGCCCTTCAGGCTAAAAGCCCGTTGTCTTCAGTAAGGCACAATCCTGCTAAAACCAACAAGAGAGTCCAAATGTTCATCTCCCTAATGATCAAAGTTCAAAACAGTGTCCTTACACGTTGCTTGGCACATACACGTCACGGGATCGGAGACGATGGGCACACCTACTAATGGCGTCTGGCAGTTCTGTTGCAACCTGGGGTTGGTTGGTTCCCTTTTCTGGAGGAATCAGTAATGGAAGCGTCTTCTTGACGTGATTCACATGGTACCAGTGCGATTTTCCATCAACTTTTACCGCAGTTTGTGTTGCGAGGAGCACCTGAAACGGGCCCTTCCATCTGGGTTGCAGTCCGCTGGTGCGATCAAAGGCTTTTATAACAACCCAGTCACCGGGCTGCACGTCGTGACCTTCTCCTATCAGAGGAGATGGAGCTACTGCGTTCACCTGTGCATTAATAGAAATCAGTCTATTAGTTAACCCAATACAATACTGTTGTAATGCAGGCCATGCTTGCTCAGACAATCTCTTAGGTAATATGGGGGTCCCAATACTTGGTGGACGCCCCATAACAATTTCGAAAGGAGATAAACCATGTGTACGCTTAGGCATAGTACGCATACTCAATAATGCAATAGGCAATGCATCCGGCCATTTCAGTCCCGTTTCAGCACAAGCCTTTGCCAGCTTGTTCTTCAGTACCTTATTTGTGCCCTCTATAATCCCAGCTGATTGAGGATGAAAAACTGCATGGAAGCGTTGATCAATACCAAGGGCCTTGCAAACTTTGCGTACTACTTCACCAGTAAAATGAGTCCCATTGTCAGACCATAGATATCTGGGGACCGTATACAAGGGCACCCAGTGTTTCAATATGCATTGTGCTGTGGAGGTGGCACTATTGTCCCGCAGGGGATATGCTTCCACCCATCCTGAGAACCCACATCTCATCACCAAACAGTAGGAATGTTTATTTACAGGCTCCAGCTGTATAAAGTCCATATACACCACCTCAAAAGGGCAGGTGGGTAACTTACTGTGGCCCGCCGGGGACCTTTCCCCACATTGTATAGAACACATATTTCACATTGTTTTGCCCATTGACGACAATACATTCCCAATCTTTTGTTGTAAAACACAGCACTCAAAACTTCTTCCATAGTCCTTGCGTTAACGTGAGTTGGACCATGAGCCACACTCACTATCACAGGTAAGTATGCATCAGGTAGTACCCAAGTATTCGTATTGGTATGTGCCCATAGCCCATCTACCGTCTCCTCGTATTGATCATCCTTGTGCCAAGATAGTCTTTCTTCAATGGTTGCATCTGCTTGGATTTCCTTTACGCGCTCCTTCGTCCCTTCCATAGTCACATCCCTCCCCACTATGAGTTGTCGGGCCTCCCACTGTGTATCCCTTGTGGCAGCTAATTTAGCCATCTGGTCGGCTAAGGAGTTTCCTTGCGTGACATAATCTAGAGTCCTTTTATGCGCTGGGCATTTCACTATGGCCACCATCTTGGGCAACGTAAGGGCTTGTAATAATTCAGCAATCAATTGGGCATGTTTAATAGTATCACCTTGGGAGGTTAAAAACCCACGCTCTCCCCAGAGTTTACCAAAACTGGAAACCACCCCATGAGCGTAGGCTGAATCAGTATAAATTGTCACTTTCATACCGCTGCTTAACACTAATGCTCTCGTTAGCGCAATCAATTCTGCTGCCTGGGCCGATTTTTCACACACTTTCCCACTCTCAATCAACCGCTCCCCTGTGGTTACAGCATACCCTGCTGTTGTCTCCCCATTTGGCAGTTTGAAACAGGAACCATCACAGAATAATATACCCTCATTATCAACCAGCGGGGTGTCTTGCAGGTCTGCTCTACCCTTAGTGTGTTCTTCCATTTGGATCACACAATCATGCCTAATGTCATTAGGTGAGACGGGCAAAGGAAGCAGTGTCGCTGGATTCAAAGTGTTACATCGTTCGATTTTTACATTACTGGCAAACAGAATCATCTCATACTGTGTGAGTCTAGCTGTGGTCAAATGCTGTGTATGCACTCTATTCAGGAGAACGTCCACCGCATGTGGGACTTTTACTGTCACTTCGCTCCCTAGGATGATACCTGCACTTTGTTTTAGGGCTGCCGCTGCTGCGGCCACTGCTCTCATGCATGGGGGTAGGCCTCGAGCTACTGAGTCCAGAGCACTGGAGAAATATGCACATGGTCTCTGTTTACCCCCTTGTTCCTGCGTTAAGACTGACACAGCACAACCTTCCTGTTCATCAACGAAAAGGCAAAATCTCTTGGTATAATCAGGTGTGCCTAAGGCCGGTGCGTAGCATAGAACATCTTTCATAGCTGTCAGGGCTTTTTCCATCTCAGGTGTCCATTCTAATGGTCCGTTTTCTTGTACTTCTTTTAAGGCTTTTAGCATGGGCTGGATCAATACAGAGAATTCAGGAATCCAGTGCCTACAATAGGATAAAACACCAATTATCCTTCGGAGACCTTTTGCCGTGTCGGGGCCTTTTATGGACTGTATCAAAGCAATGCGATCAGTAGACAGAGTTCGCCCCTCTTCGGACAACTCAAAGCCTAAATAATGGACCTTTTGTTTTACATACTGCATTTTGGCTAGGGCTACCTTGTGCTTATTCTCTACTAAGTGCATTAGCACCAATCTGGTCACATAATGGCATTCCTCTTCGGTGGCTGCACATAATAGCAAATCATCAACATATTGTATCAGAGCAGTGTTAGCGGGTAGGGCTAGGTTATCCATCTGTGTTTTTAGTGCTTGGCTGAATATGGCAGGACTTTCTGTATATCCCTGCGGGGCTCTAGTAAATTGGTACTGTCTATCTCGAAGAGTGAAACTAAACAGGTACCTGCTTTCTTCGGCAATAGGAATGCTGAAGAAGGCATTTTTCAAATCAATTACCGTAAACCATTTCGCTGTTTTGGGAATTAAAGTGAGTACACTTGCAATATTAGGGACAACTGGATATCTGGGTTCTACTATTTTGTTTATCTCCCTTAAATCTATAATGAAACGATAGGGTACCTCTTCATCACCTTTCTTGTGTACTGGAAGGATCGGAGAGTTACAAGGGCTATCATTTGTTGGCTCTACCACCCCTAACCGTATCATATCCTGTACTATTTGATATAGTGCCTGCTCTCCCTCGTGTGATATGCGATATTGTTTAATCCTGGACAACCTGGCACCGGGCTTTAGTTTGATTACTACTGGGGAAACATCCAACACCCCTACATCATTCCCATGAGTGGCCCATAGTTCATTCGGGATGTCTTGGAGTTCCGGGGGCAGGGTTTGCGTTACTCCTATCATACCCATAGGTTTGCTTATAGTCATTCTCACCCCCTGAGGGGAGCAATATATTGTGGCCCCTAGTGTCTTTAATGCATCAATACCTAACAAGTTTTCCTAGCAGTGATTGGTCAATAGCCACCCATTCTCTCATTTTACCCCATGAAGTTCCGCCTCTACTATTTCACTTACAGGAGTCTTTATTGGATTTCCCCCCAAATCCAACTGATACCTTGCTTTTATCCGATAATGGGACAGCGGGGACGGCTCTGATATTCACAGAACTGTTTCCAGCTCCCGTGTCTACCAGACATCTCAAGTTTCGGTGGGGGCCGATCCTAATGGAGGCATAAGGCCCCCTCTGATCTATAGGTACTTGTCCCACTCCCGCTGTCTCATTTCGGCCTCCTCAGGACATATCACTTGTGTTATCCTGGAAGTCGTCATTATAGTATACCTCTTCCCCACATCCTTCGCCCTGGCATACACCTTGTACTTGTGTTGTTTGTTGTGGCTGATACAGTAGATTGGGGGGAGGCGGGGCCGGCCAGGGAACATCCCCTCTTGCTTGTCCGTCAAAGGCATTGGGTTGAGGGGGTTTAAACATTCTATTGTCTTGATTGCCGTACCCACCAGTCCTATTTCCTGGGGCAAATGTTGTCTGTAAAGGGGGCCGTACGCCCCTTCCTCTCCCACCACTCTGGGGACACTGGGATTTCCAGTGTCCGGGTCTCTTGCAGAAGGCACATACATCTTGGGGTAGCCCATCCCTCCTCCCATATAGCGCACCTCCTTGCACTGTACCTCTACCTGTCCCTTGGCCCCCTATCATGTTGCTACTATAGCCCTGTGATGGGCTGTTACTATTGTAGTTATACCTGCCTTGGGGCCCTAGATGCAACTGTTGCATCAACACTTTGGTTTTTAGATCCTTCTCTTGTCGTGCCTTTTGTTGTCCCTTTACTCTTTCCCCTCTTTCATAATACCTGGCCATTTCGAGGAGATCCCGGGGGTTTCTAGTCATCCACGTACTTTCTGCCTTCCTAATGTTCTCCTGGATTGGCCCGTGGAGCCCTTCTATAAAGTTTGTGGCAAAGTACCGTTGGCCCGTCTCAGACCCTATCTCTAGCCCACTGTGTGCTTTAAATGCTGCTTCGTAACGCAGGAAGTACTGTGCTACTTCTTCACTTGCACCCTGTATCACAGCAGACAGTTTCTCCACATTCACATCAAATGGGGGTAATACCTTTTCTAGAGCCCTCAGGACTGCCATGCCATGCCCCCTTAGGGGTTCGGTATATTCCTCATGCAGTTTCCTATTTTTACTCGCCTCCATTACATCTTTCCATTTTATTGTATCATTGTCTTTGGCACGAAAGGGGGTCCATATTTCCTCTGGGACAATAGCTAACAATATGTTATCTACATCCTCTACAGTAAATAACCCGGGTCTGAATAGCTTTCCCACTTCTTTGTAGAATCCTGCCGGGTCTATACGGGGGTCGGGGATGGACTTGGTGATATGCATCAATTCTATTCGAGATAAGGGGACATACACATAGGTGCGCATCATGTTACCAGTAACTGCATCTATGGTGGGTTGACACTCTCTCATTGGCATTGATAGTAACTTTTCCGTGTTTGTTTGTTCACTTACAAGGGCCTGCACTGGTGATGAAGCAGAGGACTGGTGACTAAGGTTTTTATCTTTTATTTTTTTATAATCTTTTAACAGTTTCTCCACCTTAGCCATTCTCCATTCTTCCGCCCCAGAATCATCCACTCTTATATTAGGTAGCAGTTTCTTATCCAATTCCGTCTTAATCCTATTCCACTGGGACACATATCTAGGCTCCTTTTCCTCTTCTATATCATCCACCATAATAAGAAGATATTTAATTATGTTTACTTGTATAGGCCAGCCAAGGCCCTCCATCAGACTCACCAGGGTGGACATGGACTGCGAGTGTATGGATGCTATCATACGATTAGCTACGTTTTGGCCCGCCTGGTCTGCATCTTTGAGTTTAGCCTCTCTTTCCCTCACCTCTCTTTCCCATGCCCTCTTTTCCTTCTCCCATTCAACACCGCCCCTTATGACTTCCGCTATTATGTCGGTCATACATCCCCATAACTGAACACTGGTAGAAACGCGACAGCGTCCTGATATGCTGAGGGCAGATCCGCAGTACTCTGTCCTCTCAATTTACAGTTACCCTCATGAAAGGTATATAGTTTAGTGGCCACTGTCCTAAATTCCAAAGGTGTCAAACGCCCCAATTGGTCCCGTAGGCTGTCATTGAGGGGCGTGCCATACAGCCCGGTCATAAGGATTTGCAAGTCTCCATCTCTATCCTTTTCTACAGTAGTCGTTCTCCTATGGTCTATCAACCTATCTGGGTCTCCATACTTCATTGGGAATTCCGCCCTCTCACCCTCACCTTCTCTCGGAGGAGCCGTAGCCCCTGGAAATAACAATTCAGTCGTTGTTTGTTCTGCTTCTAGTCCTATCACATCTTCATACCGAGGCGCCGGCAAGGCAGGATACATACCCCCGCTATTCTTAATCATAATACGTCTATCCAACTGGTCTAGTTTCTCATCCTTCTCTTTTATCTCTAGGTCACGTAATTTTTGATTTACTGTTCTCTTCTGCCCCTTTGCCTTTTGTTTGTTCTGAGCATTGCGCCTGCGCATTGCTTCTACCCTCCATAGTCGTATAGCCTCAAACTGTGCGGGTCTGACCCGTATTTTACTAATTCTATTTCTACTTTGGATATGCGGTCCACATCAAAGGACCCGTGTCTGGCCATTTATGCTCAATTGAATCTTTTGTATATTCAGACCACTCCCTTAAGAACAATGTTGAATTCAATCCATGTTTAATCAACATATCAAATGCAGGGGTTCCTTCAAGAGGGGCATAGTGTCTCTTGCCTATACCACTCTTGCTGGAAGCCGCTTGACCCATTTTGTTGGTATACCGCAATTGCCTAAAAACACTCACCTTTCCCAAATGTGCATTAATAGGCTAACATTAACAGTACATCCTCCTGACATATATCGCCATACCAATATCAATACATCACCGTTTCATCATTATTATTCCATAGACGGACATACCACTGTCCTCTTCATAAACCCTAAATTGTTATTTCCTTATTCCATCATGCATCCATCCATACCACTTACCTTAAGGGTCCCGCCAGAGTGTTCCGGACACGAAGGGCGACAGCCTGCTGTTCCACCGCCGACGGAGCCGGAAAAACAAGGATGACGCGTTGGTTGCAATCAAAGGTGCGGATTCAGTTGTTGGGGCCCCGTGATCAATTCCTTCTCCGGTTCCGCCGCGGCGTTCCTCACCCAGTGACGGACTGTCGCTCCTTCGCATCCCACTTCTGACACCAAAATTGTGGGTGCGATTTCTCGGCCTCACCATAACCAGTACAATGAGGGACCCTGCAATAACTCAGACAGAAAAGAGCCAAGTAAACATTACTTTATCAATGCACAAGCATTCGCGAATGGGCTGCAAGTTCAAACGTCTCGCTAAGCAAGTCGTCGAAGTGCCGCGCCTTCCTCTACACATCATGCTCTTTTATACTTTTCTGTTTACATTGCCTTGCACATAGAACACATCCACCCCAGGGCGGATCTCCAGTTGGAGTTTATCTGAAGTATCCAGTTGGAGTTTAACGAACAACCATTGCACATTTGTTATCGTGGTCTATCGTGGTTTCCTGTTATCCCGGTCTTCACATTCTTTCGTGCCCCTTTGTGCCGTATCTCTGTGCTCAAGGCCATGCTTACTCATTCCTTCCCCCACCCGTAATCTGCAGATAGTTTTAGCAGGCTCAGCATGCTTCGACATACAGTGACCAAACACACTTCTTCTGTTAAAAACAAATTCTTGCCAGGTCAGCAGGTCTTAAACGCCGCTGTATAAAGAGAAGGCCTCTTCTTTTAGCAAAAGGTACATTCTTTTAACGCATATGGTGATTAGTACAAACTCCAAGTGTGAGCACAACATTACATATGTATGCGTACCTTCAGCCTTCTCTCTCGTTCCTTCTGCGTTAATGGTCCTTTAACACCGCCGATTTGCATAGGTTCGGATACGTCGGTACTCTTGGAGGTAGCGTGGGTTTTGATCGGTACTCGGGTTTCTTACTTGAACCGATCTGCTTTTCTATTTTGAAGTCTGTGATCAAGTTGAACCACCAAGTCTATGTAGTCTGCGCAGACCTGGGGTGGATCTACTATCTGAGCTAGAACATCCTTAAGCTCTCCGCGCAGGCCTCGATGAAACAATGTGATCCTTTTGTTTTCTGGCCATCCAGTTTCCACAATCAGTCAATTAAAGATGGCAACGTAGGACAGGAGATCCTGATTACCTTGTCGTAAGGATAGCAGTTCGTTATCAAGGGCCTGTCCTTGAGAGTGTCGAGCAAACAATCTTTCCATGCTTGCCTGGAAACCCTGAAAATTCTGGAGAATGGGATCATCCTGATTTACCAATGGAATAGACCAATCGGCAGCACTGCCACTGAGGTAAGATAGTATAAAGGCTACCTTGGTCTGGTCGTTAGGGAAGGCCCCGGGTCTGCATAGAAAGTGTAAACGACATTGGTTCATAAAGATGGCATATTTCTTGGGATCCCCCGCAAAACGTTCAGGTGGGGCCAAAGGCATGTGTCCAGGTAGATTGATTTGTACCGGGTTATTCAAACCCATTGATGTGGAAGTACCCCCGGAATTAGATAAAGGAGTGTGCCCTGCCTGGGCCTGCAATAACCTTTTGGCCAGGTCATCTGTTCTTTCCTTGGATAGGATCAGTTCTCTTTTGAGAGTGTTAGTCTCCTGGCGGGCTGAGTGCACTTCTGCCCGTAATTCCCCCAAAAGCTGGGCCAGCTGATCTGTCTCGGAAGTCTCCATAGTGCCCGGGTGGGAAATTGTGGGTAGGCTTCGCGTTCTGTCACGCTCACCTGATTCCCACGGAGGCGCAGGTCTGGCTTCGAGTGCTGATGCTTCTTCAATGGTGAAGCGCAGGACTCTGAGGATGGACAGGTAGGGCCCCTCTACTCTGGCTTCTCCGGCTCGCAGGAATATTCCCCTGTGCGTGAAAAGGGAGTATTACCTACTGACGGAATAATGTTCAAGCCTCCCACTCCCTTCCAACCCTCCAGGATACCCTTCCACGATTCCACGTGAAGTCTCACCTTAGGGTCTGGAAGGATGAGTTCTCCATCCTGCTTCTGATGCAGGGGCGCGTTGAAACCCAGTTACTTCACTGGATTGAGGTTTGATGGGAGTTCAAATAAGCTTGACTATTCAGGTAAGGCGCTGTAAGAGTTCTGTAGCAAGTTCAAAAGTTCTAGCTTAATAATAATGTTCATTGTCTTATTGCAGCAAGCGCTAACGCTTATGTCTTTTTTCCCCTTAGGGGCCGGGGTTCGGAATGCCGGAGATATGGCGCCGACCTGAAGTGAAACGTGCAGTTCCAATAAATGACAGGTAAGTTCTGGATGAGTGTTCGGGTAATGTCTTTGCATTCGCTCATTCAATGTCTTTGTCTTTTTCCCCATAGGGGCCGGGGTCCGGAATGCCAGGAAGCGGCAGGACCCGAAATGAAATGGGAATGACCCAACAGGTAAGTCTTAGAAGGAAACTGAGCTATTCCTATTCCCTTCCTCCTCTCACCTTGTGTTCTTGTCTTTTTCTCTCTAGGCTCTGGGAAGTGGCTGCGGATCTGGATGATCGCTGCTGAAGATGGAGGTGCCTAGGAAAGGTGAGTGAAATGCAGCACTGCAGCGATCGAAGCGAAATGCTTTTAAAAATGATGTCTTCCCTTTCAGGATTGTCGGTGTGATGTCTCTGTGATGCAGTTTTAGCAGGTAAGGTCTTCTCTCTCTCCAATTCTCTCTTAGCAGGTGACCCAGGATGCTGACAGGCGTGGCTGAAGTCCAGATGCAGGAGCTGACACGGTGAGCGTCCAGCTGAGAGGAGCAGAACAACGCGAAGCGTGAGTTGCTGATCGGGTGTGGTTTAAATAGCTTTGGAAGAAGTTCCAGGTATGTATCCTTCCACCGATCAGGTATGTATCCTTCCCCGACCACACCCAGGTGGAAAGCAGTCCCACAGGTAAAGTAGTTCCATTCAGGCCTCAAGAGGGCCTGGATGTAGCAGCATGATCTGCATCAGGTAAGTGCACATTAAAACACTTGAACACATGTCTAGCTTTATGAGCCTGGCGCCTAAGGCGCCAGGACAGGGGTCAAACATGAGCCTGGCGCCTAAGGCGCCAGGACTGTGTCCAAAGGGCCCCAGCTTGGGCCCGCTGGCACTTCCCTGGGGGGAATGATGCCTGCCTCTGGGGTTGCTGGGTCGGACCTGGCTCCTTGGAGGTAGGCATCATGACATGTAGCTTATGCCACAACAACGCCCGGTCCACTGTGTCAAAAGTGGAAGCAAGATCAATTGAGGCAAGATAAACTTGTTACTCCCATTTCGCCAAGACTGATACTGAATGCATCCCCTTCCTGAATCCTGTCTGCCATTTGGATATTAAATTCTAGCTAGTAGCCCAGGATTCAAGATGTTCCAACAGGAGATTTTTGAGTCTGCATCAAGAATTGTGGTTGGGCGGTAATTACTTGGGTTAGCTCTCTTTCTCCCCTCTTATATATAGTTATAATATGGGTACTACCCCAAGTAGGTGGGAATTGCTCCTATGTCATAATTTCAGACAATCGAATATAGAGGATATCTGCCCAAATTGACGTATTTCTTTTAAAGAGTAGGTTCCAGAGCCCATTCGGACAACTCAAAACATACACTACAAATTCTGTTTCACAAGAAATGTTAAAATTAATACTATAGTCGGTCCGTAATATAGGATGTGAAAACTTCAATTGTAGAGCAGCATATTGGCAAACCTTGCACTTTTGACATTTAAAGAAAAATCCACACAATTACGTGGTAACCCTTTTTTCTTGGGCACCACTGCTGGGGGCAGGTAACTTGACACAATATATATATATATATATATATATGTATATATATATATATATATATATATATTCACTAAAAAAACATTGTTCAGGTGCAGTTAAGTTGCACAGATTTAACGCAACTGGTTCAAGTCCGTCCGGGGGGGCATGCCCCTTTGGCCTCTCTCAGGAAAGTGGAGGTAGAGGGGGACAGAAGGGGCTAGAGGGGCAGTCTGCTATGTCAGCTGTCCATCTGGTGCCTCCTGTGTGGACTGGGCCATTTGCTGGGTATAAGGTACTACTAACAATCAGTGAAAGGCTGCAACAGCGCGTGATTAAGTAACACTTTACAAGGCAGAGGTCTATAACCTTTGGATCTCCAGGTGTTTTGGACTACAACTCAGAACAACCATTGGACTACAACTCAGAACAACCCTTGCCAGCATAGTCAATGGGTGGGGATTATGGGTGATGTAGTCTACAACATTTGGAGAGCCACAGGTTTCAGACCACTGGCAAAAGGGAAACACATGGCAGATGTTTAACTTACTTCAATAAATCAGCGAGAGGCAGGCAGTGGAGTAGTAGTGGTACATAAATATTCAATGATGAGGTCTGAGTAGTGCAGTAATGGAGGTGGACCACTCATATACATTGGTATGGGGCGGGGTGTGCTGATGGTACGTTAAACTGTGCAGCGACAGGGAGCACACTCATGACATATTATCCAGGACTCCTGTACATCATTGGGTTGAAGACAGGCCCTTGTTATGCAGCATTAGTGACCCAGTTGGAAGCTCCCATAGTTTACCCTGCCGAGGGGTGGATATATGCAAAAACAACAATTCTAACATGAAAATATATGGAATCTCTTGACATGAAGGCATCTGATTGTAAAACACTGTGATATCAATTTCGTGAATTCTCCATAAAACAGTGGACTTTTGTCATGAAATTGGAAACTTGTTTGATCCTTACCAAATTGTAGTCACTTTATTAGGATTTATTTTTTTGTGGTTGATATTTTATATAGAGCAAACCTAGCAAGGAAGTAACAGAGTACTGTTCATGTCATTCAGAGCAATATATTATTATTATTATTATTATTATTATTATTATTATTATGTTTTAAACAGTGCCAGCTCACTTCCATAGGAGTCTCAAGCAGCATAAACATTTTGCCAGTTAAGGTGAATTTAGTCCTGGCCAGGAACAGAAGAACTTAGTCTGCTTAGGATGCATTGAGTCCCATCCAGGACAGCATGACCTTAGTCTGCTTAGGATGCATTGAGTCCCATCCAGGACAGCATGACCTTAGTCTGCTTAGGATGCATCAAGTCTCATCTAGGAAAGCAGGACCTTAGTCTGCTTAGGATACATCGAATCACATCCAGGACAGCATGGCCTTAGTCTCCTTAGGATGCACTGAGTCCCACCCAGGACAGTAGGGCCTTAGTCTACGTAGGATGCATTGAGTCCCGCCCAGGACAGTAGGGCCTTAGTCTGCTTAGGATGCATTGAGTCCCGTCATGGGACAGAAGGACCTTAGTCTAGTAAGGATGCATTGAGTCCCACCATGGGACACAAGGACCTTAGTCTACTGAGGATGCATTGAGTCCCGTCATGGGACAACAGGACCTTAGTCTACTTAGGATGCGTTGAGTCCCGCTGAGGGACAAAAAGACCTTAGTCTATTTAGGATGCATTAAGTTCCGCCATGGGACACAAGGACCTTAGTCTACTTAGGATGCATTGAGTCCCATCATGGGACAGCAGGACCTTAATCTATTTAAGATGCATTGAGTCCCGCCATGGGACACAAGGACCTTAGTCTACTGAGGATGCATTGTGTTCTGCCATGGGACACACAGACCTTAGTCTACTTAGGATGCATCGAGTCCCATCCAGGACAGCAGGACCTTAGTCTACTTAGGATGCATCGAGTCACATCCAGGACAGCAGGACCTTAGTCTGCTGAGGATGCACTGACTCCCACCCAGGACAGTAGGGCCTTAGTCTGCTTAGGAGGCATTGAGTTCCAGCATGGGACAGCAGGACTTTAGTCTACCTAGGATGCATTGAGTCCTGCCGAGGGACAGCAAGACCTTAGTCTGCTTAGGATGCATCGAGTCCCATCCAGTACCATAGGGCCTTAGTGTGATTAAGATGCACTGATTCCTGCCATGGGACTGCTGGACCTGGGTCTGCTTAGGATGCATTGAGTCACATCCAGGATAGCAGGACCTTAGTTTGCTTAGGATGCTTCGAGTCCCACCCAGTACCGTAGGGCCTTACTCTGCTTAGGATGCATTGAGTCCTGCCATAGGACAGCTGGACCTTAGTCTGCTTAGGATGCATTGAGTCCCATCCAGGACAGAAGGACCTTAATCTGCTTAGGATACATTGAGTCTGGGCATGCAACCGCAGGACTTTAGTCTACTTAGGATGCATTGAGTCCAGCTGAGGGACAGCAAGACCTTAGTCTGCTTAGGATGCATCAAGTCCCATACAGGACCATAGGTCCTTAGTCTGCTTAGGAGGCACTGAGTCCCGCCATGGGAAAGCAGGACCTTAGTCTGCTTAGGATGCATCAAGTCACATCCAGAACAGCAGGACCTTAGTTTGCTTAGGATGCATCGAGTCCCATGCAGGACCATAGGACCTTAGTCTGTTTAGGATGCATTGAGTCGGCCATGGGACAGCAGAACCTTAGTATACTTAGGATGCATCGAGTCCCGCCCACAGACAGCTGGACCTTAGTCTGCTTAGGATGCATTGAGTCATGCCGAGGGACAGCAGGACCTTAGTCTGCTTAGGATGCATTGAGTCACATCCAGGACAGTAGGGCCTTAGTCTGCTTAGGTTGCACAGAGTCCTGGCATGGGACAGCAGGACTTTAGTCTGCTTAAGATGCTTTGAGTCCCGGCCACAGACAGCTGGTCCTTAGTCTGCTTAGGATGCATTGGGTCACATCCAGGAAAGTAGGGTTTTAGTCTGCTTAGGATGCATTGAGGCATGCTGGCGGACTGCAGGACCTTAGTCTGCTTAGGATGCATTGAGTCCTACCATGGGACTCAAGGACCTTAGTCTACTTAGGATGCCTTGAGTCCCGCCATGGGACAGCATGGCCTTAGTCTACTTAGGATACATTGAGTCCCATCCAGGACAGTAGGGCCTTAGTTTGCTTAGGATGCACTGAGTCCCGGCATGGGACAGCAGGACTTTAGTCTGCTTAAGATGCAATGAGTCCCGGCCACAGACAGCTGGACCTTAGTCTGCTTAGGATGCATTGGGTCACAACCAGGAAAGTAGGGCCTTAGTCTGCTTAGGATGCATTGAGGCATGCTGGCGGACTGCAGGACCTTAGTCTGCTTAGGAGGCATCAAGTCACATTCAGGAAAGTAGGGCCTTCGTCTGCTTAGGATGGATTGAGTCATTTCGAGGGACTGCAGGACCTTAGTCTGCTTAGGATGCATTGAGTCACATCCAGGAAAGTAGGGCCTTAGTCTGCTTAGGATGTACTGAGTCCCGCCCAGGAGAGTAGGGCCTTAGTCTGCTTAGGATGCATTGAGTCACATCCAAGCCAGCAGGACCTTAGTCTACTTAGGATGCGTTGAGTCCCGCCATGGGAAAGCAGGACCTTAGTCTGCTTGGGATGCATCGAGTCACATCCAGGACAGCAGGACCTTAGTTTGCTTAGGATGGATCCAGTCCCATGCAGGACCATAGGACCTTCGTCTGTTTAGGATGCATTGAGTATGCCATGGGACAGCAGAACCTTAGTCTACTTAGGATGCATCGAGTCCCGCCCACAGACAGCTGGACCTTAGTTTGCTTAGGATGCATTGAGTCATGCCGAGGGACAGCAGGACCTTAGTCTGCTTAGGATGCATTGAGTCACATCCAGGACAGTAGGGCCTTAGTCTGCTTAGGTTGCACAGAGACCCGCCCAAGACAGCAGGGCCTTAGTCTGCTTAGGATGCATCAAGTCACATCCAGGACCATAGGGCCTTAGTCTGCATGGGATGCACTGAGTCCCGCCATGGGACAGCAGGACCTTAGTCTGCTTAGGATGCATTGAGTCACATCCAGGACAGCAGGACCTTAGTCTACTTAGGATGCATTGAGTCCTACCATGGGACACAAGGACCTTAGTTTACTTAGGATGCATTGAGTCCTGCCATGGGACTCAAGGACCTTAGTCTGCTTAGGATGCATTGAGTCACATCCAGGACAGCAGGACCTTAGTCTACTTAGGATGCATTGAGTCCTACCATGGGACACAAGGACCTTAGTCTACTTAGGATGCATTGAGTCCTGCCATGGGACAGCATGACCTTAGTCTACTTAGGATACATTGAGTCCCATCCAGGACAGTAAGGCCTTAGTTTGCTTAGGATGCACTGAGTCCCGGCATGGGACAGCAGGACTTTAGTCTGATTAAGATGCATTGAGTCCCGGCCACAGACAGCTGGACCTTAGTCTGCTTAGGATGCATTGGGTCACATCCAGGAAAGTAGGGCCTTAGTCTGCTTAGTATGCATTGAGGCATGCTGACGGACTGCAGGACCTTAGTCTGCTTAGGATGCATCGAGTCACATCCAGGAAAGTAGGGCCTTCGTCTGCTTAGGATGGATTGAGTCATTTCGAGGGACTGCAGGACCTTAGTCTGCTTAGGATGCATTGAGTCACATCCAGGAAAGTAGGGCCTTAGTCTGCTTAGGATGTACCTAGTCCCGCCCAGGAGAGTAGGGGCTTAGTCTGCTTAGGATGCACTGAGTCCCGCCATGGAACAGCAGGACCTTAGTCTGCTTAGGATGCATTGAGTCACATCCAGGACAGCAGGACCATAGTTTGCTTAGGATGGATCCAGTCCCATGCAGGACCATAGGACCTTAGTCTGTTTAGGATGCATTGAGTATGCCATGGGACAGCAGAACCTTAGTCTACTTAGGATGCATCGAGTCCCACCCACAGACAGCTGGACCTTAGTTTGCTTAGGATGCATTGAGTCATGCCGAGGGACAGCAGGACCTTAGTCTGCTTAGGATGCATTGAGTCACATCCAGGACAGTAGGGCCTTAGTCTGCTTAGGTTGCACAGAGACCCGCCCAAGACAGCAGGGCCTTAGTATGCTTAGGATGCATCAAGTCACATCCAGGACCATAGGGCCTTAGTCTGCATGGGATGCACTGAGTCCCGCCATGGGACAGCAGGACCTTAGTCTGCTTAGGATGCATTGAGTCACATCCAGGACAGCAGGACCTTAGTCTACTTAGGATGCATTGAGTCCTACCATGGGACACAAGGACCTTAGTCTACTTAGGATGCATTGAGTCCTGCCATGGGACTCAAGGACCTTAGTCTACTTAGGATGCCTTGAGTCCCGCCATGGGACAGCATGACCTTAGTCTACTTAGGATACATTGAGTCCCATCCAGGACAGTAAGGCCTTAGTTTGCTTAGGATGCACTGAGTCCCGGCATGGGACAGCAGGACTTTAGTCTGATTAAGATGCATTGAGTCCCGGCCACAGACAGCTGGACCTTAGTCTGCTTAGGATGCATTGGGTCACATACAGGAAAGTAGGGCCTTAGTCTGCTTAGTATGCATTGAGGCATGCTGACGGACTGCAGGACCTTAGTCTGCTTAGGATGCATCGAGTCACATCCAGGAAAGTAGGGCCTTCGTCTGCTTAGGATGGATTGAGTCATTTCGAGGGACTGCAGGACCTTAGTCTGCTTAGGATGCATTGAGTCACATCCAGGAAAGTAGGGCCTTAGTCTGCTTAGGATGTACCTAGTCCCGCCCAGGAGAGTAGGGCCTTAGTCTGCTTAGGATCCACTGAGTCCCGCCATGGAACAGCAGGACCTTAGTCTGCTTAGGATGCATTGAGTCACATCCAGGACAGCAGGACCTTAGTTTGCTTAGGATGGATCCAGTCCCATGCAGGACCATAGGACCTTAGTCTGTTTAGGATGCATTGAGTATGCCATGGGACAGCAGAACCTTAGTCTACTTAGGATGCATCGAGTCCCGCCCACAGACAGCTGGACCTTAGTTTGCTTAGGATGCATTGAGTCATGCCGAGGGACAGCTGGACCTTAGTCTGCTTAGGATGCATTGAGTCACATCCAGGAAAGTAGGGCCTTAGTCTGCTTAGTATGCATTGAGGCATGCTGACGGACTGCAGGACCTTAGTCTGCTTAGGATGCATCGAGTCACATCCAGGAAAGTAGGGCCTTCGTCTGCTTAGGATGGATTGAGTCATTTCGAGGGACTGCAGGACCTTAGTCTGCTTAGGATGCATTGAGTCACATCCAGGACAGTAGGGCCTTAGTCTGCTTAGGTTGCACAGAGACCCGCCCAAGACAGCAGGGCCTTAGTCTGCTTAGGATGCATCAAGTCACATCCAGGACCATAGGGCCTTAGTCTGCATGGGATGCACTGAGTCCCGCCATGGGACAGCAGGACCTTAGTCTGCTTAGGATGCATTGAGTCACATCCAGGACAGCAGGACCTTAGTCTACTTAGGATGCATTGAGTCCTACCATGGGACACAAGGACCTTAGTCTACGTAGGATGCATTGAGTCCCGCCATGGAACAGCAGGACCTTAGTCTGCTTAGGATGCATTGAGTCACATCCAGGACAGCAGGACCTTAATCTACTTAGGATGCGTTGAGTCCCGCCATGGGAAAGCAGGACCTTAGTCTGCTTAGGATGCATCGAGTCACATCCAGGACAGCAGGACCTTAGTTTGCTTAGGATGCATCCAGTCCCATGCAGGACCATAGGACCTTAGTATGTTTAGGATGCATTGAGTCTGCCATGGGACAGCAGAACCTTAGTCTACTGAGGATGCATCGAGTCCTGCCCACAGACAGCTGGACCTTAGTCTGCTTAGGATGCATTGAGTCATGCCGAGGGACAGCAGGACCTTAGTCTGCTTAGGATGCATTGAGTCACATCCAGGACAGTAGGGCCTTAGTCTGCTTAGGTTGCACAGAGACCCGCCCAAGACAGCAGGGCCTTAGTATGCTTAGGATGCATCAAGTCACATCCAGGACCATAGGGCCTTAGTCTGCATGGGATGCACTGAGTCCCGCCATGGGACATCAGGACCTTAGTCTGCTTAGGATGTATTGAGTCACATCCAGGACAGCAGGACCTTAGTCTACTTAGGATGCATTGAGTCCTACCATGGGACACAAGGACCTTAGTCTACTTAGGATGCATTGAGTCCTGCCATGGGACTCAAGGACCTTAGTCTACTTAGGATGCCTTGAGTCCCGCCATGGAACAGCAGGACCTTAGTCTGCTTAGGATGCATTGAGTCACATCCAGGACAGCAGGACCTTAGTCTACTTAGGATTCACTGAGGCCCACCATGGGACACAAGGACCTTAGTCTACTTAGGATGTATTGAGTCCTGCCATGTGACACACTTAGGATGCATTGAGTCCCGCCATGTGACAGCAGGACCTTAGTCTACTAAGGATGCATTGAGTCCCACCCAGGACAGTACTGTCATGTGCCCCTTCTTTGGGAAATATTGGTACCGATGGAAGCTAGGCCGCCATAGATAGTCCCGCCACGTTGAGGCTGCAACGTCGGGCTGCAGTCTAGTTGTTTCTAAGATGGCCACCACCGTTGTTATCAGGGGTTCATTGCAGCCGGCTTTCGCGTTGCAACTGTGTTTGTTTCTCTGCTAGTTGTTGCGCTCTCCGTGATTTCCCTTGGCTCTGCTGAGCCTCTTCTTTTCTGTACTGGCCTCCCTTACCCTCCTGCGCTCTCCTCTGTTTCCCCGGTTTTCTGTTCCGTACTTCCGACGGACACTGCTGCGCTTTCCCTGGCTTCACTCACTCTTCTCGCTCTTCTCCCGTGGCTTCAATTCCTCACTCCTCCTGCTTTTCCTTTGCTCCTTCTCTCCTCCCCTGGGCTGAGTTCTTTCCCAGTCCTTTATTCCGCTGGTCTCGTTTAGCCTCTCAGTAGCGCTGCCGTCTTCCTCCCCAGTGGCACCGGGTTGTCGGTGGTACTCTCCCTTTTGTCCGGATCCTTCGCGGACACAATCACTTACCTGGGTTTCCTGGAGCATCAAGGACGGATTGTATTTTCAGTTACTTCAGGAGTCCCCAAGCTTCAGCAACTCATTCTGTTTTTTTTGCCCACAGGCTTTTTCCCCATTGGCTACTGCAGATCCGGGGCCATTGGTTTCCGGAAACTTTCCGACAACCATTGTGGCTTCTTTCCGCAGTAGACCATATCTACATAAAAAGAAATCCTTCATCAAGGAAAGTAAGAAGAAGGTGGCTAAGAATCTCTCGTCAGGTGAGGAGGAGGGGGAGGAGATTGAAGTGGAGAATGACCTAGACATTACTGACAAGGCTGAAGTTTGTGGCAAGTACGGCCTTAGTCTGCTTAGGATGCATTGAGTCCCGGCATGGGACAGCAGGACTTTAGTCTACTTAGGATGCATTGAGTCACATCCAGGACCCTAGGGTCTTAATCTGCTTAGGATGCACTGTGTCTCGCCATGGGACAGCAGGACCTTATGCTGCTTAGGATGCATCGAGTCCCGGCCACAGACAGCCTGACCTTAGTCTGCTTAGGATGCATTGAGTCACGCCGCGGGACAGCAGGACCTTAGTCTGCTTAGGATGCATCGAGTCACATCCAGGAGAGTGGGGCCTTAGTCTGCTTAGGATGCACTGAGTCCCGCCACGGGACAGCAGGACCTTATGCTGTTTAGGATGCATCGAGTCCCGGCCGCAGACACAAGGACCTTAGTCTGCTTAGTATGCATTGAGTCACATTGAGGACAGCATGCCCTTAGTCTACTTAGGATGCATTGAGTCCCACAATGGGACACAAGGACGTTAATCTACTTAGGATGCATTGAGTCCTGCCATGGGAAAGCAGGACCTTAGTCTACTCAGGATGCATTGAGTCCCGCCATGGGACAGCAGGACCTTAGTCTGCTTAGGATGCATTGAGTCCCATCCAGGACAGTAGGACCTTAGTCTGCTTATGATGCACTGTGTCCCACCATGGTACAGCAGGACCTTATGCTGCTTAGGATGCATCAAGTCCCGGCCACAGACAGCTGGACCTTAGTCTGCTTAGGATGCATTAAGTCACACCAAGGGACAACAGGACATTAGTCTGCTTAGGATGCATCGATTCACATCCAGGAGAGTGGGGCCTTAGTCTGCTTAGGATGCACTCAGTCCTGCCATGGGACAGCAGGACCTTATGCTTTTTAGGATGCATCGGGTCCCGGCCGCAGACAGATGGACCTTAGTCTACTTAGGATGCATTGTGACCCGCCATGGGACAGCAGGACCTTAGTCTTCTTAGGATGCATTGAGTCCCATCCGGGACAGCAGGACCTTAGTCTACTTAGCATGCATTGAGTACCGCAATGGGACACAAGGACCTTAATCTACTTAGGATGCATTGAGTCCTGCCATGGGACAGCAGGACCTTAGTCTACTTAGGATGCATTGAGTCCCACCATGGGACAGCAGGACCTTAGTCTTCTTAGGATGCATCGAGTCCTGGCCACAGACAGCTGGACCTTATTTTGCTTAGGATGCATCGAGTCACATCCAGGAGAGTAGAGCCTTAGTCTGCTTAGGATGCATTGAGTCATGCCATGTGACTGCAGGACCTTAGTCTGCTTAGGATGCATTGAGTCACATCCAGGAAAGTAGGGCCTTAGTCTGCTTAGGATGTACTGAGTCCCGCGGAGGACAGTAGGGCCTTAGTCTGCTTAGGATGTACCTAGTCCCGCCCAGGAGAGTAGGGCCTTAGTCTGCTTAGGATCCACTGAGTCCCGCCATGGAACAGCAGGACCTTAGTCTGCTTAGGATGCATTGAGTCACATCCAGGACAGCAGGACCTTAGTTTGCTTAGGATGGATCCAGTCCCATGCAGGACCATAGGACCTTAGTCTGTTTAGGATGCATTGAGTATGCCATGGGACAGCAGAACCTTAGTCTACTTAGGATGCATCGAGTCCCGCCCACAGACAGCTGGACCTTAGTTTGCTTAGGATGCATTGAGTCATGCCGAGGGACAGCTGGACCTTAGTCTGCTTAGGATGCATTGAGTCACATCCAGGAAAGTAGGGCCTTAGTCTGCTTAGTATGCATTGAGGCATGCTGACGGACTGCAGGACCTTAGTCTGCTTAGGATGCATCGAGTCACATCCAGGAAAGTAGGGCCTTCGTCTGCTTAGGATGGATTGAGTCATTTCGAGGGACTGCAGGACCTTAGTCTGCTTAGGATGCATTGAGTCACATCCAGGACAGTAGGGCCTTAGTCTGCTTAGGTTGCACAGAGACCCGCCCAAGACAGCAGGGCCTTAGTCTGCTTAGGATGCATCAAGTCACATCCAGGACCATAGGGCCTTAGTCTGCATGGGATGCACTGAGTCCCGCCATGGGACAGCAGGACCTTAGTCTGCTTAGGATGCATTGAGTCACATCCAGGACAGCAGGACCTTAGTCTACTTAGGATGCATTGAGTCCTACCATGGGACACAAGGACCTTAGTCTACTTAGGATGCATTGAGTCCCGCCATGGAACAGCAGGACCTTAGTCTGCTTAGGATGCATTGAGTCACATCCAGGACAGCAGGACCTTAATCTACTTAGGATGCGGTGAGTCCCGCCATGGGAAAGCAGGACCTTAGTCTGCTTAGGATGCATCGAGTCACATCCAGGACAGCAGGACCTTAGTTTGCTTAGGATGCATCCAGTCCCATGCAGGAACATAGGACCTTAGTATGTTTAGGATGCATTGAGTCTGCCATGGGACAGCAGAACCTTAGTCTACTGAGGATGCATCGAGTCCTGCCCACAGACAGCTGGACCTTAGTCTGCTTAGGATGCATTGAGTCATGCCGAGGGACAGCAGGACCTTAGTCTGCTTAGGATGCATTGAGTCACATCCAGGACAGTAGGGCCTTAGTCTGCTTAGGTTGCACAGAGACCCGCCCAAGACAGCAGGGCCTTAGTATGCTTAGGATGCATCAAGTCACATCCAGGACCATAGGGCCTTAGTCTGCATGGGATGCACTGAGTCCCGCCATGGGACATCAGGACCTTAGTCTGCTTAGGATGTATTGAGTCACATCCAGGACAGCAGGACCTTAGTCTACTTAGGATGCATTGAGTCCTACCATGGGACACAAGGACCTTAGTCTACTTAGGATGCATTGAGTCCTGCCATGGGACTCAAGGACCTTAGTCTACTTAGGATGCCTTGAGTCCCGCCATGGAACAGCAGGACCTTAGTCTGCTTAGGATGCATTGAGTCACATCCAGGACAGCAGGACCTTAGTCTACTTAGGATTCACTGAGGCCCACCATGGGACACAAGGACCTTAGTCTACTTAGGATGTATTGAGTCCTGCCATGTGACACACTTAGGATGCATTGAGTCCCGCCATGTGACAGCAGGACCTTAGTCTACTAAGGATGCATTGAGTCCCACCCAGGACAGTACTGTCATGTGCCCCTTCTTTGGGAAATATTGGTACCGATGGAAGCTAGGCCGCCATAGATAGTCCCGCCACGTTGAGGCTGCAACGTCGGGCTGCAGTCTAGTTGTTTCTAAGATGGCCACCACCGTTGTTATCAGGGGTTCATTGCAGCCGGCTTTCGCGTTGCAACTGTGTTTGTTTCTCTGCTAGTTGTTGCGCTCTCCGTGATTTCCCTTGGCTCTGCTGAGCCTCTTCTTTTCTGTACTGGCCTCCCTTACCCTCCTGCGCTCTCCTCTGTTTCCCCGGTTTTCTGTTCCGTACTTCCGACGGACACTGCTGCGCTTTCCCTGGCTTCACTCGCTCTTCTCGCTCTTCTCCCGTGGCTTCAATTCCTCACTCCTCCTGCTTTTCCTTTGCTCCGTCTCTCCTCCCCTGGGCTGAGTTCTTTCCCAGTCCTTTATTCCGCTGGTCTCGTTTAGCCTCTCAGTAGCGCTGCCGTCTTCCTCCCCAGTGGCACCGGGTTGTCGGTGGTACTCTCCCTTTTGTCCGGATCCTTCGCGGACACAATCACTTACCTGGGTTTCCTGGAGCATCAAGGACGGATTGTATTTTCAGTTACTTCAGGAGTCCCCAAGCTTCAGCAACTCATTCTGTTTTTTTTGCCCACAGGCTTTTTCCCCATTGGCTACTGCAGATCCGGGGCCATTGGTTTCCGGAAACTTTCCGACAACCATTGTGGCTTCTTTCCGCAGTAGACCATATCTACATAAAAAGAAATCCTTCATCAAGGAAAGTAAGAAGAAGGTGGCTAAGAATCTCTCGTCAGGTGAGGAGGAGGGGGAGGAGATTGAAGTGGAGAATGACCTAGACATTACTGACAAGGCTGAAGTTTGTGGCAAGTACGGCCTTAGTCTGCTTAGGATGCATTGAGTCCCGGCATGGGACAGCAGGACTTTAGTCTACTTAGGATGCATTGAGTCACATCCAGGACCATAGGGTCTTAATCTGCTTAGGATGCACTGTGTCTCGCCATGGGACAGCAGGACCTTATGCTGCTTAGGATGCATCGAGTCCCGGCCACAGACAGCCTGACCTTAGTCTGCTTAGGATGCATTGAGTCACGCCGCGGGACAGCAGGACCTTAGTCTGCTTAGGATGCATCGAGTCACATCCAGGAGAGTGGGGCCTTAGTCTGCTTAGGATGCACTGAGTCCCGCCACGGGACAGCAGGACCTTATGCTGTTTAGGATGCATCGAGTCCCGGCCGCAGACACAAGGACCTTAGTCTGCTTAGTATGCATTGAGTCACATTGAGGACAGCATGCCCTTAGTCTACTTAGGATGCATTGAGTCCCGCAATGGGACACAAGGACGTTAATCTACTTAGGATGCATTGAGTCCTGCCATGGGAAAGCAGGACCTTAGTCTACTCAGGATGCATTGAGTCCCGCCATGGGACAGCAGGACCTTAGTCTGCTTAGGATGCATTGAGTCCCATCCAGGACAGTAGGACCTTAGTCTGCTTATGATGCACTGTGTCCCACCATGGTACAGCAGGACCTTATGCTGCTTAGGATGCATCAAGTCCCGGCCACAGACAGCTGGACCTTAGTCTGCTTAGGATGCATTAAGTCACACCGAGGGACAACAGGACATTAGTCTGCTTAGGATGCATCGATTCACATCCAGGAGAGTGGGGCCTTAGTCTGCTTAGGATGCACTCAGTCCTGCCATGGGACAGCAGGACCTTATGCTTTTTAGGATGCATCGAGTCCCGGCCGCAGACAGATGGACCTTAGTCTACTTAGGATGCATTGTGACCCGCCATGGGACAGCAGGACCTTAGTCTTCTTAGGATGCATTGAGTCCCATCCGGGACAGCAGGACCTTAGTCTACTTAGCATGCATTGAGTACCGCAATGGGACACAAGGACCTTAATCTACTTAGGATGCATTGAGTCCTGCCATGGGACAGCAGGACCTTAGTCTACTTAGGATGCATTGAGTCCCACCATGGGACAGCAGGACCTTAGTCTTCTTAGGATGCATCGAGTCCTGGCCACAGACAGCTGGACCTTATTTTGCTTAGGATGCATCGAGTCACATCCAGGAGAGTAGGGCCTTAGTCTGCTTAGGATGCATTGAGTCATGCCATGTGACTGCAGGACCTTAGTCTGCTTAGGATGCATTGAGTCACATCCAGGAAAGTAGGGCCTTAGTCTGCTTAGGATGTACTGAGTCCCGCGGAGGACAGTAGGGCCTTAGTCTGCTTAGGATGCACTGAGTCGCGCCATGGGACAGCATGACCTTATGCTGCTTAGGATGCATCGAGTCCCGGCCACAGACTGCTGGACCTTAATCTGCTTAGGATGCATTGAGTCACGCCGAGGGACAGCAGGACTTTAGTCTGCTTAGGATGCATCGAGTCACATCCAGGAAAGAAGGGCCTTAGTCTGCTTAGGATGTACTGAGTACCGCGGAGGACAGAAGGGCCTTAGTCTACTTAGGATGCACTGAGTCCCACCATGGGACAGCAGGACCGTAGTCTGCTTAGGATGCATCAAGTCACATCCAGAACTGTAGGACCTTAGTCTACTTAGGATGCATTGAGTCCTGCAATGGGACACAATGACCTTAGTCTGCTTAGGATGCATTGAGTCCCGCCATGGGACAGCAGGACCTTAGTCTGCTTAGGATGATTTGAGTCCCATCCAGGACAGCAGGACCTTATGCTGCTTAGGATGCATCGAGTCACATCCAGGAGAGTAGGGCCTTAATCTGTTTAGGATGCACTGAGTCCCTCCATGGGACAGCAGGACGTAGTCTGCTTAGGATGCATTGAGTCACATCCAGTACAGCAGGACCTTAATCTACTTAGGATGCATTGAGTCCCTCAATGAGACCCAAGGAACTTAGGATGCATAGAGTCCCGCCATGGGACAGCAGGACCTTAGTCTGCTTAGGATGATTTGCGTCCCATTCAGGACAGCAGGACCTTATGTTGCTTAGGATGCATCGAGTCCTGGCCACAGACATCTGGACCTTAGTCTGCTTACGATGCATCGAGTCACATCCAGGAGAGTAGGGCCTTAATCTGCTTAGGATGCACTGAGTCCCTCCATGGGACAGCAGGACGTAGTCTGCTTAGGATGCACTGAGTCCTGCCATGGGACATCAGGACCTTAATCTGCTTAGGATGCATTGAGTCCCATGCTGGACCATAGGGCCTTAGTCTGCTTAGGAAGCACTGAGTCCCGCCATGGGACAGCAGTACCTTATGCTGCTTAGGATGCATCGAGTCCTGGCCACAGACAGCTGGACCGTAGTCTGCTTAGGATGCATCGTGTCACATCCAGGAGAGTAAGGCCTTAGTCTGCTTATGATGCATTCAGTCCCGCCATGAGACAGCAGGACCTTATGCTGCTTAGGATGCGTCGAGTCCCGGCCACAGACAGCTGGACCTTAGTCTGCTTAGGATGCATTGAGTCATGCCGAGGGACAGCAGGACCTTAGTCTGCTTATGATGCATCGAGTCACATCCAGGAGAGTAGGGCCTTAGTCTGCTTAGGATGCATTGAGTCACATCCAGGACAGCAGGACCTTAGTCTACTTAGGATGCATCGAGTCCCATCCCATCCAGAACAGTAGGGCCTTAGTTTGCTTAGAATACATTGAATTCCATCCAGTACAGTAGGACCTTAGTCTGCTTAGTATGCATCAAGTCCCATCCAGGAGAGTAGGACCTTAGTCTGCTTAGGATGCACTGAGTCCCACCATGGGACAGCAGGGCCTTAGTCTGCTTAGGATGCATTGAGTCCCGCCATGGGACAGCAGGACCTTAGTCTGCTTAGGATGCATTGAGTCCCATCCAGGACAGTAGGACCTTAGTCTGCTTAGGATGCATTGAGTCCCATACAGGACAGTCGGACCTTAGTCTGCTTAGTATGCATCGAGTCCCATCCCATCCAGAACAGTAGGGCCTTAGTTTGCTTAGAATGCACTGAATTCCATCCAGTACAGTAGGACCTTAGTCTGCTTAGGATGCACTGAGTCCCACCATGGGACAGCAGGACCTTAGTCTGTTTAGGATGCATCGAGTCCCATGCAGGGCCATAGGGTCTTAGTCTGCTTAGGATGCACTGAGTCCCGCCATGGGACAGCAGGACCTTAGTCTGCTTAGGATGCATTAACTGGAATAAACTGTGTGATATAAAGAAAATAAGCCACTGTTTTGACTTGTTTAAATTAAGTGTGAAAGTCATATGTATTGTTTGGTGAAAGGGTTAGGAATATTTATTTTTATTTTTAAATACAGATATATTGTTTATGTGATGAAATATTGGATATATGTATTGGGCTATATGTAAAAATTGTCTTGTTTTGGTGTTAAAAAAGTGCCCATTAATATGCATTGTTAGGGTGCCTTTTAAGAATTGTGTGCATGCCCAGAACAATCCATTCGCCTAAGAAATCGGGACCCTCCTTGAGTGTATTGAGCAGAAATACATTCTTCAGTCATGTTGTAAAATGAGTGTCTTGGAAAAATAGGGTAGCAGAACAAATTAATCTCCCTGGCGGAGCTGTGTCATGCCTTTGATTCATAGCACTACAGTGTCAGCACTTGTTTTATGGCACTTCCTGCTGTTACATCACATCCTAAGGGTTTGTCAGATTGCACAAGCTTGTTAGATAATTCAGTTGTTACTATCTTCGGCTGTAGCACACACTCATACAAGCATTATAAAAAAAACAATTGGGATGACGGCCTGAGTAAGTCACAGAGTCCAACTCTCAGTCCCAGGGGGTTGTTGATAAACACAGCAAAGGTAAGGGTTGGTTCTGGGAAAAAGGTTGAGATTTCAGGACACAAAGGAAATTGTTGGTTTAAAAGACACCAGCTGGAAAGGGGATTGGGATAGTGGTGATAGGTCTATCACTCTTTTCCGCCTCGCCCACTGGGTCTCACTCCCTAACCCAGGCATTCCTAACCCCTAGTTATTGGCAACGGTCGGTAACCCCTACTGTCTGACCACTGCCTTTCCTAATGGAGTTTCTCTATATGCAGACTGCCTAATCTCCCTCAGAGACATCCTTGCTGCCCCTACACTATCGTTCATTAGTTCTAATGGGTGAGGTATGTGTGCTGTTTCATCATTAAAACCATCATATGCTGTGCATTGTATGTATAACTCTTCATGCCGTGTCTTGCCTCCTCGTCGATGTTGAAGTGTTTTACCTGTTCCATCGTGTCAGCTTACTCTAAAAATTGAATCTAGGCATTGTGTCAGCTTACTCTGTACTCCAAATCTAGGCATTGTGTCAGCTTACTTTGTATTCCAAATCTAGCCATGGTGTCAGCTTACTCTGTACTCCAAATCTAGGCATTGGGCCTCATTACAACCCTGGCGTTAAGGGGTTAACGGCGCCGTAAAAGGCTGCGGCGCCGTTAAACCCTTAACGCCTGCTTTTTGCAGGCGTTAAAGTCCAACCTGCTAAGGGACCTTGGTGCTAATTACGGCACCGTAAATTACGGTGCCGTAATTAGCACCTTCCCCATTCCCATTGAGACCTATGGGCCAAAAATGGGAATGGGGAAGCGGCCATGGTGAATGGGGATTTACCGCCCTGCCAACCTTGGAATGGGGCGGTAAATCCACCATCCACCATGGCGGAATCCGGCATGGACCATGGTGCTAATAGCACCATGGTCCAACGCCAGGGTTGTCATGAGGCCCATTGTGTCAGCTTACTTTGTATTCCAGATCTAGGCATTGTGTCAGCTTACCCTAAAAATTTAATGTAGGCATTGTGTCAGCTTAATTTGTACTCCAAATCTAGGCATTGTATCAGCTTAGTCTGTACTCCAAATCTAGGCATTGTGTCAGATTACCCTAAAAATTGAATCTAGGCATTGTGTCAGCTTACTTTGTACTCCAAATCTAGGCATTGTATCAGCTTACTCTGTACTCCAAATCTAGGCATTGTGTCAGTTTACCCTAAAAATTTGAATCTATGCATTGTGTCAGCTTATGTTGTATTCCACATCTAGGCATCGTGTCAGCTCTCTTTAAAAAGCCTTTCGTGCACATCCCAGCCACATATGCAGCATCTGCTGATTGCCAACCACCAAACAGGCCACCCACCACCAACAAAATGTTCCTACCAGGCATCTTCACAATGCTGCTGAGAACTATTCTCCACCTCATTAATTCCTCTTGTCCGCCTAGTTCCACCCTGAGCTTGGCCACCGTAGGCACCATTCCACCACCTTCCTTAGAGCCCCACCCCACAACCATGCTGTTCCAATTTTCCCTACCATGCAGCCTCCCAGAAAGAAATACCAGATTACAGTCCAGATTACCTACACTGTACGAGCCCCGAGCCAGGGACTCTATCCAGTCCAAACTGAATAACCGTTCCATTACCATTAGCACCTGCGCCAACCTCACATTGGAAATACCTAAGACCAGCCCACCTAATACTACACCCAAACACAAAACCTACAACACAGCCACCATCCCCACCCCCACCAAAACCACTGCTGCACACATAAAAGGTGCCCTCATCAACGCACGTTCAATAATAGCCCATGCTACAGATATAGCGGACCTCATTCTAGCAGAAGATCTAGATTTCTTAGCCGTAACCAAGTCCTGGCTCCATGCAGCCGCAGGACCAGCCCTCTCACTAGCCATCCCCGACGACTACATCATCCTTCGAGCGGATAGAACAGAATCTAGAGGCGGTGGCCTGGCCGTAATTGCCAAAACACACCTAAACATTAGACTTGACTCCTCTACCCACCTCCCATCTTGTGAAACTGTCACTGCTAAATTGCCTACTACTAACTCCCAAACGATATCCATTCACTTACTCTACAGACCTCCCGGAACCTTAGGATCCTTCGAGGAAGACCTTAGCACCATCCTCACCAATAACCTGAAAAACACCTCCCAAAGCCTCCTCCTAGGGGACTTCAACCTAGGCTTTAAAGACCCCAAAGATCACCAGGCTACCCTCATCAATAATACTCTTTCTGAATTAGGCTTTACCCAAAAAGTATCTGGCCCCACCCACAACAAAGGGAGAACCCTCGACTGGGTAGCAGACTACAACTGCGCAGCCTCCATCACCGATAACTCCCCTCAATCATGGTCCGACCACCATCTCCTCTCCTTTACCCTCGAAGCCTCGAGCCCCATCACCAACAATGTGCTAGCCTCAGCCATCCCCACGAGAAGAAAAAAAAAATATCACAGTGGAAAAACTGATACCTCTCATTCTCCCTACTCTTAACCAACTCCCTGCTTCCTCCAACCCTCACGACCTTGTAGAAGGCTATAACAAAACTATGCGCACTGCCCTAGACTCCATTGCACCATTAGAACTAACAAAATGTAAACCGAAAAAGCAACGCTGCCCCCCACTACTCAGTCGATAGAATAAGTAAACACACCTCCAACAGACCTACTAGAACCTCCAACGTTAATCTTCTCACAGTTCCCAGATTAAAACGCACCAAAATGGGTGGCAACAGCTTCCAGGTGAAAGCAGCACAACACTGGAACTCCCTACCACCTTCTCTAAGAACACCCCAAACCTACACACACGTTAGACGTAACTACATACACTGGATAAAGAACAATGACTGCTAATTCCATTCATTCCACCTTACCGCTACCTACCTGTAAATATGTATATTTGTAAATCCGTAAACCTTTGCCTTTTTCATGACTGCTTCAATCATCTATTATTTACTGCATTGTATCCATAAAACCATTGAAATTACTGTACTGCATTGTAACATGTAACCAAGTTGCGAATAACTTTGTTGTTCCTGCGCCCTCATACCCTCGGGTCTGTTGCGCAATACAAATGAATAAACTAAACTAAACTTTAGATCTCCTTATTATCCTCCTTCACCTACTCTCCTCCGTCCTACCAACTCCACCTACCTTCTCAACTCCCCACGTCCTTCTCCTTTGTTTGGCAGATCCAGCTCTCTCTCCCACCACCTACCTCCACCCTCCGATGTTACTACCTTCATTCCTATCACTCTCCCCTCTCCACTACTCTACCTTTTCCCCACTACTCTCCTCACACTGCTGCTGCTACTACTCTCACCAATACTACTCTCATCTCTCCGCAGGTCCCTCAGTTGACTTCTGCCCTTATAGTCCTCACCTTCAGCATTTGATGTTATTTATCCGTCTGTCCTCCTACTACCCCTCGCCCCACACTAGTAATGCTCTCCTTCACTCTACTATGCTATACTGCTCTATCCCTTCCACACTACTACTACTCTTCTTCCCCCAAACTCAGGGATATGGTGCTCTACTCACCCTTCCACTACCCACTCTCACTCCCTCCCCACTTCTCTCCTTACACCCCACGCCTACAGCACTCTCTACTAGCCTCACTCTCTCCAAATACTCACTGCCACTCACTCTAACTACTACTACCCCACTCCCCCACTCCTCTCTCCAATACTCTGTGTCTCTATCTCTCACACCTGCTACACACCCCCACCCCACTTCCTGCACTTCACTATGCTGCAAAATAATTGGCATCACTCTCTCACAAATACCTCACCTTAGCTAAGCTCTGCCACCAACTCTCTAGCAATCCACTCTTCCTTCCATCCTCTGCCTGGTCTCTCCAGCCTCAGCTCCTCCTGTGACTGCGCCCGAACAAGTGAGGCAGAAGACCAAGTGAAATTGAAAAAGCGAATGTGGCGATTTCTTCCTCACTAAGAAAGCATTAGTGATCTCTCATTTTTTATGAGACTTATTTTTTTGATAGAATTTTTTTGATAGAATTCTTGTGGATAAAACCATCTTGAAAAACAATTGAATCTTAATATTGTTGTTATTTTTTCAATCGAAAGATAATTTTTTGTTTACTTTGAAGTATATATTTTTTCAAAGAAGTTTTGGACTACTCATACACCCGGATCGGGTCCTTTGGAGAGCGGCTGTGTGACCCTGTATTTCACTTGGTCTTCTGCCTCACATGTATTTTGAGTTTGGGTGTCTCCAAATTCGTCTCAGCCAGCTCCCTTCTGAATATTTAGACACGAACTATTGGAACAAACGTATTGCTTTGTTTAAGAATTTCAAATATTTGAAACACGTGGACGTATAATCAAGTGGTGCCCACTCATCTTCCTTACTGCGCCCGAACAACCCACACTTTGTCTTTCCTTATGCCCTTGTCTATACTGTGGGGCTGCTGATTCAGTGAATGTCTCCCCTTCCCTTTGGCTGCAGTGCTCACCTAACAACACCTTGCATCAATCAGTGCTTGTCTTTCGCACAGGACCCATGAAAGAGGCTTTAAAAAACCCTCTATGCCCCTCATCCTTTTCCAGCACGGTTTTGCAAACAGTCTGATGGTTCGCCTCTTGTTTCTCTGTCGTGCTGTGAGCTGGAAAGTTATTTTTCTGCTTCAATGGTGAGTTTTCAGCTTTTCTGGGGAACTGCTTACTTTTGGGATGTGGTGCTAGTTCGCGGTTCAGAGAAATTATTGCATTTCTGATTTTCCTGCTGTTTGGTTCCACTCTGGGTTTTCCTAGCTGCTCCCAAGGAGATGCTGGGAGTTGTGGTTCAGAAACAACAAAGAGATGGTCGGCAATTGCATGTGGAGGCCTTAAGAGACAAAAAGTGGCAGTAACATTGGTGGCACATGGGAGAGAGTTTTCAGGGACTGCCCCTCCCCAACACCCACTTAACATATCTGGTGTAGGGACAGTTCTGACATTTGTTTCAGTGACCTTCCTGCCCCACGTTGTGAAGCGTCCCCCCTACCTTTGACAGGGCCATGATGCTGACCCTGTCACATGAAAAATTCCAGCCAGATCCTAAATTTACCAAAACTGTGTGGAACTATTTGCATATTAGAGCACCCACATACTGTATTTCATCATAAGTGATGTTGTGTAGGTGAGTTGGAGAGCATCCTTTCTAGTTTGATTCAAACATGAGGCCTTACTTTTGACTCCAGCACATTAGATATAAAAGGGTCGGATTCTTAAAGAAGCTACTATGAGCAACTCCAGACATATGGTCTCAAGTGTTCAGCGGTGTGGCCAAAAATGGAGGTAATGCAGTGGTAACCATGTTACTACTGCATTATTGACGGATTACCACATCACCGAACTATGGGTTTGGAGGTAAGGTGAAGGAAAAACCTCTCTCAAAATGATGCCAGTTGTAATTCCACCAAAATGGACTCCATAAATGGGGACTAACACCACCATACCTCCACTTGTAATCCCCCGGTAATTCCGCCACACCAAGTGGAGTTAACAGTAAATCCGTTTGCTGGTATCCCGGCGGATTTACTGCCGAGATGCCACCAAACTCATTATTAGGCCCACAGTCCTGAGTTACTAAGAGTATGCCAGCAGGATGCCAATGCTAAGCGCAGAAACTTCTTCGTCCACCTACTAGCCCCTCAGCATATTAAGTCAAGGGAATGTCAGTGCAATTTATCTAACATAGGGGCTTCTCGGGGGAGAGATGGCATGGTATTACCAGCTTCCAGTGGGGCTTTCCCAGTATTGCATAATTCTCCCAGGTGTTTTCCACCTGAGGAGAGGTGCGGGCAGCCTGGCACTGGCCTCTAAGCCACTCACTGCCCTCAATGAACTTGGTCATCCCACCCAGGTTCACTTTTTGCTCAGGGTCCTTAAAATACAGACAGATAGACTGACCAGCCTCACTCATGAGCACTCGGTTGGCTCCCACTCGCACCTGCATCTGAAAGCAGACACAGGCAACCCTCAGAGCAGATTATGGCAGCAAGGAAGGTTTATTATGAAAATTCTGCTACAAGTTGAGTGGTCCTCACGATGGCCCTATGTTGTAAGATTAGTTCAGGAGAGAGACTTGTGGAGCTCCTGGGGTCTTGCACAATGGCGGTTAGAAGAGTTCTATCATGGGGTGAGCTAGGAGTAGGGCTGGAGTGCTCATCTTCCACCAATGACCACGGGTCTCAGGAGATGGGAAGAACTAGTCTTGTCCAGCATCGCCACCTCCTTGTCCCATCTCTTCTGTGTGATATCTTTGACTACGGGCATCAGGGGGGCAGATGGTATATCTGCCCGGCGGGGGCCAGACCTTCCTCCAAAATCACTGCAGACATCACTTTTCCACAGATTCTGTTGTAATGATCACAAAAGATGGTGTTAATTTGTTTCACCGACATATCCATGATGTATATAACATCTACACCGTGCCTCGTATCTATTTCTAATGTTATGTAATGTTATGTTATTGACATTTGTAAACGCACATTGGTCGCTCAAAGGCATCATGGTGCTATACCCTAAGCAATGTATGCACTGGCTGAGTACCCACAAGAAACTAAAAATGAAATGTTTTCAAGTTCCGCCGGAAAGAAACATTGGCCTCAATAGCACACAGGTGCAGAGGAAGAGAATTCCACGCCCGTGCCACAGCCACAGAGAAAGCCCAGCCTCCAACCCGAGAGAGCCTACACCTAGGAACTGAGATAGTCAAAGAAGACTGGGAGCGCAGTGCTCTTGGGAGAACATAAGGGCAAAACTTCACCTGAAGACATTCTGCTCCTTTTTTGTTCCAAGCACAGAGACTTAGACCTCACTCGTTGCTCAACTGCGGTCAACGAATGACATACAAGGGGTCAATTTGCAACGATCAGCGTGAAAAATGAAAGCACAAAAGCAATGTGTGTTGCTTTTACACTTCCATTTTGCGCACCAGCTCATTTTCATGCCCTTCCAAGGAGTCGCAGGGGCACAAAGGAGAGCTTGCATCTCTACTTTGCTTTCCTCTTAGAAAACTGCCAGGTTTTATGCTGTATGAGATTTTCATATATCCAGACAACCGATGAGTTCCTATGGAATCCACACCTGTTAATGAGCAGGTGGATTCCATAAGAATCTAGTAATATACACCGCCTGCAAAGAGTAATTGGCAGGCAGCGTTTTTTGTTGGCAAAAGGGAGTTTAAAAGTGAAGAGTAAAGGCGTTTTGCATCTTCTTTTAGTCTTCACAATTAGACTCCACCTGGCAAATCTTTACAATTGCATGCAGGGGACCCAACAGCACGTACATTATTGCAAAGTACTTGAGGGTGTTCCATTGTAGATAAAGAAACAGATGTTTCCGGCAGCTCGGGGATAATCTGCTCCTTCTGATGTGAGGTAGGATTGGGAGGGTGAGTTTGAAAGTACCATTTTGGCTTTTGAAATGTCTTTTCTATATGAACGACTACATCTGACTAGATTTGACTTATCCTCGGCTAAGTAAATTGTCGTCATTTCCTCTTGGGTTTCTTGCGTTCTGGCATTTACTAGGTCAAGTGTAAACCATTTTCTGTTGCGATCAGGCCTGGATAATTTATTTCATTCGGAACTGAACTTCAAGAATTGAATTTATTCAACCGACCAGATAGTGGTTCCAAGGCCCCATTAATATCCAATTCTTGCATAAGAAGGAACTAATTCACCCACCTGTGCTCACAAAATATAGCTGGTGCCTGGGCTTCTTTCATGATTTTTGCTTGAGCCGCGTCAGTATTTGTCCAAACAATATAACGCAATGATCCAACAAGGATAGTGGGAGGATTACAGGCTTTAAGATCAGAGTACGTTGTGCTAAAGCCAATATCTAGCATATTTCCAGCACAATGTGGAGGCTATAATAATTGTCATCTGGAAGTCTCCCAAATTCATCAGGAGTGATTTTTGCACACAGCCTGTGTCCTGCTCAAACTAAAAATACAAATCCTTAGGTATACCCAGTTTCTTTCAATCTAATAAGAGTTGTGAGGCCACATCTGGCAAATTAGTTGGAAATAGCCTATCAGATTTTGGAGTTCCATAGAGTCAAAATGTGGTTCTACATGACAGAGAGGAGCAGTTGCCTCCAAACGTATCAGAGAAGGTAGGAGAGATCCAGCGACATCAGGGCGAATGGTATCTTGACCCTTCGAAAGTATGTGCAGGAATGAGCTACACCCATTCCAGTTAGTTAAGCGCTAGATGATGGGGACCATGGACCATGGATGCCTGTCACCTCTCCTGCCCTGGTAGTGCAGAACTGGCCCTCATCAAAGTGATCATCAACCAATACGTGTCAGCCTATGTGGCTCATGTGAGCTTTCAGTGGTGCTCCCTCACCAATTGGTGAATGAGTAAATCCTAAAATTCCAAAAGGAATGGGAAATGTGGCCGTTCAGCGCTCCATTCTCACCAATATATCAAAAATAAATCTTCAGATGCCAGGCACTGCGAGAAGGTCACGTGCGCATCCTGACATGCCTCCCATGCTCTTTCTTATATTCCCACTGGTGGGACTCTTGTATCAGGGATAAAGGTCCACTCCATCTTTTACTGTGGCTCAATAGACTGCAGACACTGTAAGAGGTGACAAAAAAGATTGGAACAAAGACAGTTCTAAAAAATCCCATGCATTCTCTCTCATTTATCACTGAAATAGAATCTCATTTGCCTATCAAGCTGTGGCTGTGATCTCGGTGGGCCTTCTTGTTGCACCCCTAACCCCAACGTTCTAATAAGCTGTTTTTGTTTTACAGTTTTCAGAGACATATGTGTAAATTACTTTTTGACCATGTGGGAGATCACTTCCAGCAACCATGTTAATGCAATTTATGTTTTGCCCCCGGTGCCCTACCCTAATTTTGCTCACAGATACCCAATATCATTGTCAGTAATGTCACTGTGTTTAGGCAGTGCCTGTCTTTAAATTGCGGGCACTTGATTGAGGGTTCTATTGAAGAAGTTTGGAGCCTCAGTTTGACCATATTGAGCTCCTTACATTTTTTTCCGACATACCCCACCTTCCAATGGCCCACCTCACTATGCTGTATGGACCCTTTTCCCTGTGCCTAACTGTGGGCAGAGTGGCAGAATTGCGAAAATATGAGTACCCTTCCAATTTTGGAATTACGTATTGTTCCTAAATACACTCTGATGAACAAATTGTAACCTCCTACACATATAGCTATAGACAGATGCTTTCAACTTCTGATATATGTGTGAGGCTTCAATCTTCTTCAATAGAACTGTCTCTGAGAAACCTGAAGGTGTCTCTCCCATTAGTTCCAGGGGATCTTTCATCCAGGTGCCCAGGACAATGCCAGTGCTATTGGATCCAGTTCCTGGGGGTGGATCAGTGGGGGAGTATCACCTGGATGAGAGGTCCTCGGGGAGTGGAAGTGGGACACTGAAGGGTGAGATGCGGTATCCCCTTCCTTATGACACCTTTCCCCATCCTGCCCGGTAGGATACTCAGAAACTGTAGGCCCCCCCTTTTCCGACACAAACACTTTCTCACAGCGTGAACGACAACAGACCATTGCCCGAGCCATTTACCTGACACATCCCAACACAAGTGTCAGGCAGAGTCAGGCAATTACCGACAACTACACACACCTGACTACCTTTTCCCTTCCCCATTGGGATAGAAGGCGGAGCACACAAACACACTTCAAGCAAGGCCGAATGCACGAGGAAGCAGCCATTCCAGGACGGCAGTTCAAACGGAGGAGAAAGGTAGCAAGACCTGAAAGGACGTCAAGGAGGGAGTTGCCCTGGCCCTATTTAACCCAGATCTGCAAAGCCTTCAATGAAAGATACATAAGACCGGGAATCGCAACTGACAGGTGGTGCGACGGATGTCAGCGGTACATGGCTCCCCCCTGCACTGATTGCTAGGGCGGGATGTGTGGTGGCCATCGAGGTACCATCTTTGACTCCGGCATGAAAAGGGACAGAACGAGTTCAACACAGCCGGTGAGTCGGAAAGTACCTGATAGTAGACCGGCTTGTGTTTTGCTCAAGGTTGCAGTAGCAGCCATAAGAAGATAAAGTAGATAAAGGTCATTTGTGAATGAACAAACTGGGTACCAGAGTCAGAGTGGTCCAGCATCCCGCAGGTGCTCAGTTGAAGATCTCTGGCTGGTACTCCTCTTCTGAACAAAGAGACCTGTGTTGAATATAAAAGATAAAGGAAACTACAAATAGTAGGAGGCCATAGGGAAGGCCGTGCCATAAGATGTTAAGGGGGTCATCAAAGGTAAAGTCAAATCCTTTGTACAATAAAAAGTCCTTGACACATTGCAGAAGTTTTTGTTGTTACAAATTGGCATTTGCGCCCGGCTGAGGGGAACGCTGTGCAAACTGTGATGGTAAAAAGCATGCACTTACCGTCGGCTTACAGAGTGAAACAGTGAGATGAGATCGTCCCATCTGAAGTCTCTGTTTTAATCGGCAAGTGCTCTGGTTGGTCTGAGCCTGACTGAGGGAGACTAACGATTGAGGGAAGGATCGCAGCCCGGCTGAGGGGGATCCAAGGGTGATAGGTATTCACCCAATGTAAAGATTACCCGGAGGAACTTTTGTTTTGTTGTTTTGGTGTATCAGGCCCTCTGAAGTAAGAGACGTTGCAGAAGAATAGACCTATGCACAGAAGGCCCTGATACTGGAAGAGGAACTGTAACCTCGTGTTGGTGAAGCCCAGGAGTGTGCTATGCTCAAGGGTCCCACCTTGTCCCGTGCTAGAAATATGCGGAAGGGAGACCCCAGCCATAACATCCTGACTTATCATTTTGTGAACACTTCTTTCTTGTCTTGTGAGCATTATCCCACACTCTTTTGTAATGTAGTGGTAAGGACTGGCAATAGTTATTTTTAGTATAGGCCTTTTCATTTGACTAGACACCAGTAGGACTGTGTTATTATTATTAGATGGTCATAGCTTGCTCCAGTCTTACAATTAGGTTTAGCTTGGGTGTTTATCTCACCCCTTTTGCAATTTAATAAACACCCGTGAACTGTGATCACGTGTGATTGACTTTCCTATATTTACTTTCTATTGAAATATAAAAGCATGAAGTATGAAGAGAATGTGTACTGTACTGAACTTGAAATCCATTGCTCCTGATGAAGGGATCTATACCCCAATTGGATATGGACAGCATGCCAATCAGAGAACAGGGAGGGGGATAGGAAATCCCCAAGGAAGCAGGACATTGTTGATTGTTATGGTGAGGTCAGAGGAGGAGGCGTGGCAGACCAAGAAACCAGCAGAAGGAGGGACATTGGAGAGAACGGTGGAGGTGGCTTTTGGAGCTTGTGAGACATTGGTTAGTGAGTGCAGGTGCTGTTGTGTTGTGTGTAAAGTCTTTGTGACTGAGTGAAAGGAGGGTGTTTGACTAGGAGATGGGTGGAGTTGTAGCAATAGTGTGCAGGAGGGTGTAGTAGTGTGAAGAAGAGAGTAGTGGAGTGGAGGAGGGAGTAGTAGAGAGTACGAGGGAGTAGCAGAGTGGATGAGGGAGTAGCAGAGTGGAGGAGGGCATAGTGGAGTATAGGAGTGAGTAATAGTAGAGTATTGTCAGGAGAGGTACTGTGGAGTAGGTAAAGGTAGCATGGAAGATGGAACAGTAACATCAAAGGGTGGAGACAATACTTAGAAAAGACATCAGAGGGACACTGTAGAAAGAAAGAGAGAACAGCGTGTGAGGCGGGTGGAGTTGGGTGGAGGAGAATAGTGTGAAATGAATATCAGATAGCAGGAGGAAGATGTGGGGGTGATGGCAAACAGATTGATTCAGCCAAAGTGTCCGGAAGGCAAATCCAAATACGATATAGAACAAATAACCACTGAATAGAGTACAGATAGTTTAGGAAGTGTCTGAGGGAAAATAGATAGAAAAGGCCGAACAGCCTTTACGTCTTAATCTTTAGCAGAAGTCATAAAATAGATAGTCAGTCGTGGTCAATATTTGATATCTAACAACCTAGGACCAGGGATGCCTGGATTATGGAGGATGTACTTTGTTAGATGAGAGAGAGAAAGGCAGCCTTAGGGTACATTGTATTCTTTGAACCATTTATGACATGTGATTTGAGAAGTGGGATTTATCAGGCCCCCATTCAGAGGCTACCTATTCTGAGAGAACCGAAGGCGAATTCTGGATGATGTCCAGCACTGAGAAACTCAATTAAGAGATTTGGGAGACAAGAGTGGAATTGGAATTCCTAACCCTTGACCTAGTACCAGTAGACGCAGTGGCATCCAACAAACCAGAACATAACCAAATTTAGACCAGCAGACAGGAGGATTCCACTAACCTGGCAGACGAGGCAAAGAGAAGTCTCCTAGATCAAATAAGAGAGGACCGAGAGAGAACTAGCCAATGGAGGAAAACCGAAAGCAGTGGAAGCGGACTACAAGATCTCAACCCTAGCCAGGCTTTTCAGCAGTGGAGGCATCCTACGATATCAGACGAGGAAGTAGAACCAGAGGTCCCTGCAAGGCTAGAAAAGAACCACATACCCCAAGAGCCCTTGAGTATATCTATGGTGGACCTGTTGAGAGCCCTTGAGGATGGTCGACTGGTTATCAGTCAACAATATCAAGAAGACTTAACAGCATTACACGACATAGCCACTGAGAGAAGAGAACAAACCGCAGTACCTCGGATGATATTACAAAAACTAGGCACGGGTAAGGACCCTTCAGCCTTCCTTATCAATTTCAAGAGGGTAGCCAAAATGGTTGGATGGCACTGTGACCGTTGGACCAGATACATTGCCCCATTATTAACAGGCAAGGCACAAGAAACATTAAAGACCTCAATCCCAATGGTATAACCCACTATGAAGACCTAAAAAGATGCATCTTGGAGAGACTGGTGCAAGCCAGATAACATTGCAAAATGCAATCTCCGTCACTTGCAACTGTGACAAGGAGAAACACCCCACCAACTATCGTACCCAGCAAGGGACCTACTTGATAAATGGTTGGTGAATAGAACTTACGAGGAAGTTAAGGATATGTTGTTCCTTCAACAATGTATAGATGCTCTCCCACCAGATCTGAAGAAATTCCTACAGAGGTTATATAAATCCATGTTGAAAGAAGCCATACAACCCATAAATGCTCACCAACGGGCCATGTATTTGTGGGAAAACAGCAGAGGTACCAAGCAACCGAGTGACATAGGATCAGGGGTGAGAGCAAGGGAGGAAAGTCCAAACATGTGGTTTACCAGCCACCATCCCAACATTTAGAGTAAGCCAGGAATATCTACTCCTGTCGACTGACAGAGACCTGGACCCTCCCTCATCCCTAATGTTATAAAAAGCTGCGTGTGGAAAACCTGGATACCTTGTCAGATTCTGCCCTGAGAAGAGCTAGTGGAAATTGGTCACCTCCACATGGACCCAGATTCTATTCTGAGGCAGAAGATTAAGTCGGACGGACCGAGGAAGAACCGGAGCCCATATACCTGGAGGATCTGGTTCAAGAAGAAGAGGAAGACACAGAATACGGGCTATGGGCAGTTTGCATGATGGGAGAAACTGACCAAACATTTCACCTCACAGCATTGCTTCAAGGTCTCCCCACTATAGCCATCCCCCACGTGGGGAGCAAGAAGACTGCAATCCAGACTGACTTTGTAACCACTGAGGAACTCCATCCTAACTCATTGATACCAATAAAATGTGTTCATGGAGACACTGTTCTATACCCTCAATTGATCCTTAAGCTCAACATACTGGGGAAACAAATATCAAATCCCCAGGATAGTCAAATGTCTTCTTGGGGCGGGGTTGGAGGGGGGAATCTTCATGTAATGGACAGGGAGAGGAGGAGGAATTAAAGGAAAGGGAGGAGGTATGCTACAGGGCTGGGGGTGGGGGACTACCTCTCAGCTAGGGGAGAGTGGCATGACAGGGAGACATCCAGAGCCTTTCCTAACCCTAAGGTGGACAGGGGCTGGTGATAGGGTCCCAATTCCTGCCTCCCCCTCCCCGCTAAGTGACAGTCAGATTTTGTGCAGTACTGAATTGCATCACCCAATTCCTGTGTAGCGAAATGCTGGCAGGCCGGGTGTTCTCTTTTAGTTTCAGAAATGCGGAGAAACTAGCAGATGAACTCGCGCAAAGAAAAGACGCTGCAGTGCCCCACTGGGTATACCTCACTTTTGCCGAATGGCAACTTTACCAAATGTATTTTCCCCAAATTCTTTTGATTTTTTTTTTTTTTACCACAGGTGGTAAGTATTGGTAAGGTATATAAAGGGGGTGTGGGCAGTGGGGAGTAGAAGACGGCGGTGGTGCGAGGGTATGCACCCCGTTCTGTGGTAAAATAAAGAGGGAAAATCAGTGAAAACAAATCGGCAAAGATGCCATTCAGCAAAACAAAATTCAGCAAAGCCGAATATACCCCCCCTCCCCCCACTCACAGTCCCGCAAAGGTAAAGAAGAACCCCAGGAGATGAGAGATGCTGCCCCTGCAGTTACCAGCGTGCATGTGTGCACCGCCGTCGGCGCCACAAGACCAGCGTGCATGTGTGCCCCGACGTCGGCGCCACAAGAGGAACAGACAACAGAGTGGGAGCTCTTACGTGGCAGAGCAGTCAGCTGTGCATCACGCCCCAGCCCCTGAATGCCCAAAGAGAAGTCCCTAACGGGGCCCCTAAACCACTAGAGGCTTACCAAAGGGGAGAAACCCCCAAGTGGAACTACACTTACCTTGAAGGGGGGGCAGCCATGGGCCACCTAACCAGAACTTAGACAATATACAATGCAGGCCGCCATTGCTGCCTCACAGTGGCCCACAAGAGATGAAAGGGGTAGAGCTTAAAACACCATTTAAACGTGTCCTTGTCTGCAACCTGCCCGGATGAGGAAGGCAGAGCCCAATTGGATAAGGATATCCTGGAAATCAGAGAACAGGGAGGGGGTAAGAAAGTCCAGAATAAGCAGGAAGTTGTGGGTTGTTCTAGTGAGGTAGAGGAGGTAAGGGTAGAAGACCAAGAGGCCAGCAGGATGAAGGAGAGTGGAGAGGACGGTGGAGGTGATTTTTGGAGCAGGTGAGGCATTGGTTAGTGAGTGCATGTGATAAAGCGTTGTGAGTGTGTGTGAATGAGTAACAGGTGTGGTTAGGTGATATAGTGTAAGGAGTGACAGTGAGGTGTTTGTTACCAAGTGAAAGGAGGGTAGCTGAGTAGGAGGTGGGTGGAGTTGTAGTAATAGTGTGGCAGTGGGAGTACTAGTGTGAAGGAGGGAGTAATAGAGCAAAGGAGAGAGTAGTAGAATGAAGAAAGGAGTGTTAGGGAGGAAGAGGGAGTAGTAGAGTGTAAGAGGGATTATTAGAGTGGAGGAAGGAGTAGTAGAGTGTAGATGGGAGTAGTAGAATATAGAGGAGGGAAAGGAAGTGTGGAGGAATTAGTGTCGGCACTCACATGTTTCTCTGCGGCAGTGGTGGAAATGGTTCCCTTAAACATTATCCATCAGTAGCACAGCGTTAGATAGAGTTCTAGGGCTTCATTACGAGGTGGGTGATAAGGGGTTAACGGCGCCGGTAAAGTCGCCGGAGCCGTTAACCCCTTACCGCCCTATTAGGAGGCCTGCTCGCGGGACCCGCTAAGGACGCCTGGTTTTACCAGGCATCTTTAGCGGGTCCCGCGAACAGCCCAGCATGCTAACAACGGGCCGTCATTAACGGGCCCGTTGTTAGCATGCTCCCCATTCCCATTGAGCCCCTATGGGGGCTCAAATGGGAATGGGGATGGTCTGGGTCCGGGTTCCCTGAATGGGGAAATACCGGGCCCTCCAACGTCGGAATGGCCCGGTATTTCCCCATTCAGGGAACCCGAACGCAGACCTGAGTTTGGAGGCAGCCATGCCCTTAGTAAGGGCATGGCTGCCTCCGAACTCGTAATGAGGCCCTTAGTCTTTTTTACATTACCATGCTTTGCAGGTCCGCCCAGCATCATGACAACATTGGAAGATGGATGGAAGGAAATGCCGGCGATCCATAAATCAACGGATCCTCTGTAAATCAATGGATCCTCTGTAAGGCCGTGCATCGCGACTCTGTTGCTCCGCCTTAAGTTTTCCTGAGATTCTCGTTCCTTGTTAACCTTCTTCTGTTTTGCCTTGTTCTTCCCACCACTTTCCATGAATTTCCACTCTGGCTCCTTTCCATATTCGCTTATTCATCTGCCTCTGTCTTCTTTCCTGACCTCGCTACTGCCAATGTTCTGCTGCAATTCCACAGACCAAGGAGGAGGCCAGTCTTCTACCCAGAAGGTTTGCCTCCCATTTGCCAGGTTGTTTTGTGGGTCTTGATCCCCTTGTGGAGCAGGGCAAGGCGACCTCTTTTACTATACTAGAGAGAGTCGTGGCTGCCTGAGGGGACAGGCCTTTTCTCTTCCCGTATAAAGACTGCAACAACCCCCCCAAAGAAACATGTCACTGAGACAGAGTAGTAAGATTGAAGTGGGAGCCAAGACGTAGGAGGAGTGACAGACATCAGCGGGACAGAGGAGAAAGACGTAGGGAATAGAGAGAGAGGCATGAGGACTTGGAAGGAGGACAGTACTGATAGAAGAACAGCAGATAGTGAGATAGAGAGGAAGACGGGAGACAGAAAACAGATCGAGTCAGGCACAGTGTATGGAAGGTACATCCCAATATGCTATAGAACAAATAACCACTGAATAGAGAAGGGACAGTTTAGGAAGTCCCTCAAGGAGAATAGATAGAAAACGCAAACGGCCTTTAGGTCTTCATCTTGAGCTAAAGTCATAAATTAGACAGGAGTGGTCAATATTCGATATCTAATACCCTAGGGCCTGGGACACCTCGGTTAAGGAGGAGGTGCTTTACTAGACGAGAGAGAGGGACGGCTGTAGGGTCCATTGGAAAACAAATAAAAACTTTTGAACCATCTCAAAGAGTTGGTGTATTCTGTGAGCCAGTCGTGACAATGCTGATACCAACTAAGCCACTCGCACACTCCAATTGAATAACCCTCCAACTGACATCAAAGAACAGAAACTGACACCTCTCCGACCAACTTAAATAGTGGGTCCAAACATCATGGGCATGTAAGGTTCCCCTCTAGACACAAATGCCTATATGCTCTGGACTCAGAACACCTAGAAACAGGGACGTCATTTCACCAAAATGCCTGGCGTAGTGGAAGTGACTTCACACGACCCTTGACCTCTGACATCACAGGAAGTGTCTTGTCATTTGACCCCACCCCAAAGTAACATCACAGGAAGCAATGGAACCCGACCTTTCACTCCTTGACAAAACATGAAGTGGGATCACATAGCATTGTTCCTAAGTACACTACAATAAATATGGTTACGATATCACTATAATGTGATATTCATTTCATACAAGAGTGGATCACCATATGTATCGTTAATATCAGTGTGTATAGGCCAATATTACCAAACTACTGTGAATGCAAGCAGACGTCCAAAGCCAAATGATAATGATGTGTTATTATATAGCACTTACGCTTAAGCACTTTATATAGAACAAATATATATACAATGTCACCCAACCTGTGGTGGTACTCATTTATCGTCCTCGGAAGGATGAAAGGCTGAGTTGAGGTCTTTAAGAAAAGACTAAAGGCCTCATTACGAGGTCGGTGGTAAGGGGTTAATGGTGCTGGTAAGTATGCCGGTGCCGTTAACCCCTTACCGCCGCATTACAAGGTCCCTTAGCGGGTCCCGGTAAGGCCTGCTGGTAAAACCAGCCGTCCTTAGTGGGAGCCGCTAAAGGACCGGGGAGCTAACAACGGGCCTGTTATTAACGGGCCCGTTATTAGCTCCCTCCCCATTCCCATTGAGCCCTATGGGGGCTCGAATGGGAATGGGGATGGGTTCCCTGAATGGGGACTTAAAAGGTCCTCCACGGTTGGAATGACCCGGTAAGTCCCCATTCAGGGAACCCGGGCCCGAGTTTGGAGGCAGCCATGCCGCAAATAGGGGCATGGCTACTTCCAAACTCGTAATGACCCCCTAAATCAGTGACTCAGCTCCTGAAGTGTGCCTGAAATAAACCTTTAATGAGTCTAGCAATTATGTATAGAATTCCAGAAAGACAGATTATGTGTTATTCCTATCCTTTGTTATTTAGGGTCACTGCTCAAACTGTTACACTTGTAGAACCCCCTGTTTTTTAAGAGTCCTGAACAAGAAAGCTTAGCCACTCCAGAAACAAAGAGCCACATGGCACAGCCCAGGAGCTTACATTTGAAAAAAAAAGAAAAAGAAAAGTGTTCTTTTTTATTCATTTATACTTGTTTAGGGGTAGCAAGGGAGATCACAGTGGTAGACAGGGAGACCTCAAGGGTCGCAAGTGCTACCCGCTGGCGACCCCTAAAGGTCGTCCCTGCCTAGAAACAGAGGCGCACAATGAGCTCAGGGAAGCTCCGGTTTGCAGGTATCAACACAACAGCAAAGCTCTCTTGCATGTTTCCTTTCCCCACTCCCCACTACCCTAACCCTCCCACCTCTCTTTCATATTTGCCAGAGCATCTGGAGAGAATGCAAATGGCAGTCGTGCATGTATTGACTCTCCAAAACTTCCCACGACAACCACGATTTGATTCAATTTGTGGCACGTGTATAGGTTCAAGTTTTGAAATTACTTTTCTATTCTAATTGATGCGTCTTTGCTTAATCGCCATTATCTTTTTCCAAACCAGATTTGGTACTGTTTGGATCAAGAAGGAAGTGCTGCTTCAACGATATTCACCTTGATGAAGACTAGTTAATATATTTATTCGAAACATGTTACATGTCGGTGATTTAAGTAGGAGCGGACAAAATTAAATATTAGCCTGCATTTTTTTGAATGACCAAATATATTAATTAGTTGTTAAATTTGTGAATATTTCTTTAGTACACGTATATATCTAGTTTTTGCATCTAGTATCATGTGTTGTTTGTAATTTGAAAAACAGGAACTAACCCCTTAGCTGCGGAGCTAATCTGCATTCCTATACAACTCTTAATATTGTGATTTTTGGGAAATAGGTATGATTGTCATACGAGTGGTTTGAATTAATACTAATGAGTGTTTTAAACAATATATAAACACGTGTTTTAATATTGTGTGGTTTAATTCCCTGAAAGACTTCATTTTCTGTTTGTGTCCTATTGAAATGCAAAAGTCACGGGCTTTTAACACATTTTAAATATTTATTTAATGGTTGGCTTCTGCGGGTTTTGTTTTGTAAACCATGATGCAGTTCTCGACCTTTTAAAGTTTCATGAGGTTGCTGTGACATTGGAACGCTAGTCCATCTTGAATTGTTAACTGCAATGCATTGGACGAGAGTACTATGGCAGCGGTTTGAAAGCTACACACATGACACCTTTTCATTAAACTGGGTGACAAATGCCGTGCAGACACCTCAAATTGAGGTTGTCCTGAGGGCAACGAAATGCGCACTAATATTATATTTCCGTGGCGTGTGAATGCATGTATTTTGCTCTGAGACACGTCTTGCAAGTGCCCTGCCTTTATGTGGTCCAGCACAGGGAAATTCGGAGAACGAGCTTGCCTCACACAGTCACACCCTATTCTCGGTTTATAGTTTTTCTTTTGAGCGGCTTTGACGTAATGGAGGGGCAGATCGGTGTCACGCACCTGCCCCAGCTCGCCGCCTACCCCCCCAATCTCACAATAAAACGATGGGCTATTTCATCCCGCATCCCTGTGCACCGTCCACAGACTGGCACGCTAGGCAGGCGCACAGCAGAAGTTAAACCTGCTGACAACGCCTGCTCCTCCCCTCTCTGCCCCGCCTCTCCCTCTCTCCCTGATCCACTGCAGCACACAGAAAGATTCCCTTTCCCGACACCAGCAAAAACAACACACGGCCCCTGTAGGCTTCTGGGAGGCTCTGCGTCTGCAGACAGGCAGGTACGTGACAGCTGCGTCAGACGACCGAATGCGTCCCACACATGCTGGTTGCTGACTTTGGGCACCTGTGTACTTACTACCAGACCTGGGCGTGTGTGTTGGGGGCGGAGGGCGAGAGAGTCGAAGTGCTGGCAAGTGAAAGGCAGGCTGCTGTTATGCACTGTGTACATGTTAGCCAATACCTCAGTGGCAGGAGCTATTTTAATTTTTTTAAGCGCGGTGTTTTGGAGAGGGCGAATCTTTGGGGGGCGTGCCATGGGCTTCAAGATCTATTCTGCGATATGGGCGTGCTTTGAGGGTGCGTTTTCATGGAATTTTCCTCACGGTGTCAATCTTGTGGTCGCAGAGTAACTGATACAAGGGGGTCACAGGGGAAGTGAGTGGCCGACTGCGCATGTGCTGCAAATAGTGTATTCCGTCATAGCATGCATGCCACCACCCTCGCTGCGAAAAGGGTGTGAGGGTGGGATGGGTGCCGGATGTCTGAACTCCGGTAAGTAAGAGTGGACATCTCTCTGCCCAGGTCTAGCAGATAGTGCACTGTGGTCATGTTTTTAAGACGATTCCCACTATTTCGTTTCCAAGAAGCTGGTATATCTTGATGACATCACCGGTAGGGCTTGCACTTGAGGCTGTCGCCCGGATATCTTGGGCTTGAGGGTGTCGCAGGGAACCGCAGTTTACAGTGTGTTCACGAGAACCAACTTTTTGATTAGAATACGAAATGTTGCATCCTTGCCCAAATAATACTGCCGACCAGGCATTAAACCATGTTTACATTGCAGGCTGCATTTAGTGTCATTAACAAACGGTGCACGCCTTCATCATTCGTGATGTCTGGTTGCAAGACCCCCTTGAGCGAGACCCGTTGCTTCACCTGATCTTGTGACCAACATGTCGCTATTTAAAAACATCTGTGGTGTTGAGGTCTGCAATCGACCAGAATGGGAGGCCAAACCTCTCATACTTTATCCTTGGGCATGACGTATTTCCTGAGAAGTCTATTCTATGCGTATTTCCTGAGAAGTCTAGTCTATGCGAAGCATGAAACGACCTGAGTGCGCATAATCTAAACAACAAAAGCCGGGTAACTGGTGTTTATCACCTTGTTGCTTTTTAACACTGGTACCTTCACATCAGACACTTGCTGACAAAGAAGGATGTATAGCTTTTCAGTGGGAATTTAGTATTTTCAGTGCTTAATTTGTACAAAACAGTGGCAGGGCTTACATATTTTCTTGCACGTCTGTGACACATTGGGACGCATAGCTCCCCGCCCACTGTTGGAAGCTCTCTACAATGTCAGTATTTTTGGATTTAAAGCTGAAACTCCCACCTGCTCATTGTGGGAATTGGATGCTCTGCACACAGGAAAAAAAAGAGCAAACGCGCTTTCCTCTCATGGTACATTGATGGACAACTGCAGGATAAATCATTACTGAGCAGAGGAACTTGGCTGCCAGTGAGCGCTGCAGAGGCGTAGACAGAGTTGCCTAACAAGTGGAGCCTGAAGTTGATGTAGTTGGGCCCACCACCGTGACATTGACATCTGTAAATAGCCATACAGTGCTGCTGAGTGGACATTTACAGATTTTGGGTGGCCCTTGCCCGCTCAGGCCCTACCCTGCCACCTCTGGTGAGCAGTGAGACTGCAGCAAGTTTTTTTTAATGTACAATGGCACTTGTGACAGACACTCCTTCAACAGTGGCCTTCCACTGACCTTGCCCTTGTCTGGGGGCTGCTGGCTGGCGACTGTCCTGTTATGGACCCGCTCTGCTGTGGCAGTGCTTCTGGTTATTTGGTTATTACAGTAGTGAAGTTGCACACATGTCATACAGGCTGAATGGAGCAGTGCACACTGTTGTTGCTTTTCATGTGACTATGATTGACTGACAGCAGGGGTGTTGTTAGGTCTTGAAAATATCTGGGGCTAAGCTAATGTCGGTACTGGCGGGACTTGGTGCTAGCTAGCCTTTTGGTTGTAGCCCCTGAGCTTCTATCTGAGGCTGCAACCAAAAGAGTCAGGGCTATAGTCCCCTCTGCCCCCCTAGCAACGCCTCTGACTGACAGTTGAAACAATGAAGTTGCCAAAACACCACTACATAATCAAACAGAGGCTGATAAAATAAGTGCCTGGGCTGAGCCCTGGCAAACACCCCCACAAATTAAGCCCTGCTATCTCATGATAATTGCCGGCTATTAACCCCCGCCTGTATTTGTTTGTATTGTAATGTGTACACCCCATGGGTGCCTCAGACAGTTCTCTGCTCTAAGCAGGGGGGGAGGGGTCCAACCATCATGTTGAAATGGGTCCCCACACATCTTCAGCCGGGCCTGCAGGCAACTCTGGGACTCTCCGGGTCGCACAAATAATTGTGTATTGGAAGCGAGCAGTATGTTATGTTAATGTGATTTATATTGCGTAGCGTTGTCATTCTTTTTCTCAGTTCTTGCGCTGTGCAGCTGGGTGCCCAGTGTATGCATTTGTTGGCAAAATGCTAAGTTGTAATTATTGAGCAGCTGGGTGCTCGGTTTCTGTAGTGAATGCATTGGGCAAACGGTGGTCCCGCGCACACTACAGGCTGCAGCGTGCGCGCTCTGCTGCATGCATACGGTTTACCTCCGGTTGCTCAGTGCCTGTATTGCAAGTATGCAGCTCAGTCTATATTCTGGGAGTCATGCTACACTGTTCAGTGAAGACTTTGGGCAACTGGGTACTCAGTGTCTGGAATGTATGTCAGCATTCCTCTTTGTACACATTAGGCACTTGGATGCTCGGTTTCTTTAGTGTAATTATTTATAAAGCGGGTGAAGTGCTTTAAGGTGGGCAGGGAACCGGGGAATACAGTCATTTTTAGGCCTTGAAATTTCCGAATGATTTTGCAAAAAATACTAGCAAACCTGGCCTGACGGCCTTACGACAAGTGCAGGTGTAAGAAAAAAGGAAGGAGCGAAGGGGGAGGAGCGGGAGAAGAACATACAGTCCTTAAGCTACCGTACTCGGCCAACGACATTTCAAATAGTGCAAGTGCGTGACAGATGGTAAGGCGATAAGGGGGGAGGAGTGGAGATGGACAAAGAGAAACACAAAACAAAAACGACTGTTGTTGGTCGTTGCATGCAAAATTTAGGCTGTGACTCAGGCACTGATCAGCTCATCCATTCTGCGAGGTTGCTCAGTGCATGAATTGGCAGTAAGGTGCTCAGTATAATGATGCTCAGTCTAGTGAAGACTTTGGGCGGCTGGGTGCTCGGTGTATGGTTTGGATGGCAGCATGCCCACTTGTGTGCATTGAGCAACTGGGCGCTGAGTTTCTTTAGTGTATGCATTGGGTAATCGGTGGTTGCAAGCACACCTCAGTCTGCTGCGTGCATACCTCAGTGACTATATTGGTAGTAGGTAGTCCATTGTACATACTGGGAAGCACGGTGCACGCTTCAGTGAAGACTTTGGGCATCTGCGTGCTCATTTAATTAGTTTGGCAGCAGAGTAGGGTATATACAATACAGAAAAGCAGTGTGCTTACTTCAGTAGAAGATTCGCCAGCACCCTTAGAAGGAAAAGAAATAAAAGTGGGGGCCTAACGAGTCACAAAACTATATTTGGGGGAACAGCATAATAAGTGCCCCAGGCAGCGTACGAAGTGCCAGTAGCGAGGTAACTTTTAAAAGGCGTGTGGCCTAAGCAGCTGAAAGTGTGCCGTAACAGATGCAGTCGTTGTTTCATCCTTGGACTGAAATGGAGCAGCATCTCCTTAAAAAGTGCATTAAATATAAAAATAATCAACAGTAAAAAAAGAAATAGCAATACTTATATATGAAAATAAAAACGGATTAATACAGATTCCAACCCCTCCTTTTCTTTAAAGAAAATGCACGAGCCTTATTTTTTTAGTTAATTTGAATCAATCATACTAACGGAAAGACTTCAATAGCGCCAAGATGCCCTTGGGTGTATGTGCGCTCAATAAGAATTGTTAACATTATAATAATCTGCTGCAAAAATCAAGCAATGTATCCTAGATCATGTTTTTCCTTCAGACTATTACAAAATGAAACCTCTCATTTCAAATGATTGAAACTGATGATGTGATTAATGGGCAAGTGCAATATTGTCACTCATCTTTATATTAACTTCTAGCTTGCGTAAATCAGGCTGGGGGGACTCGAATCTAGAGCAATTTTTGGACACTGCCAGGGCTGAGTCTACAAAAGCCCCAGACCACTTAAAGCCCTGAGCTCGTGAATCACTTCAATGCCTTCTTCGAACAGCAATATTCTCTTACCTTTCACCATTGCATTCAAACAAACCACTCAGTGCAGCTGTAGTACACCCTCCCCTTAGCAGCCGTTCACTTGGTGACACAGACTGTCGTGTTTCCTAAGGGGCCGCTGCCCTTCAGAAGCACATACTTAGAAACTGCAGCTTGGTGGCAGCTGCAAGCATTACAGACCAGTTGGGCTGCAGTGGTGCAGCTTTCTTTTTTTCCTTGCAGGGACTAGTCCTTATACCCGTCTTCCATCGTATCTTCAGATGACGCGAGTGCAGTTTCAGTCCTGGATTGCAGGGTAGAAAGAGCTCGGGCCTTGTGCACTGTATTCCTTCTGGTAGGGGCGTAGGAGACACTCAAAATCTGGGGGGACAGGGGACACATTGGGGACTTTGCTACAGAAGCAATGCAAACTGCCATGGGGCTAAATGCTGAAGCGTTAAAACCCCTAAAAACATATGTGGTGTTAGATTTATTTTAAGAATGAACACCAAATAATGGCAGTTTTCAAAACACAGATACACTTCAAATAAGTTCTAGATTTCTCATCTATGGCACAAAATGTAAAGACGATTAAACAGAATTAAAGTATGTGTGCGCTGCTAAAAGAAATGTTCAAACATTTGAAATCTAACAACGGCTTTTTAAGGTAACGCAGTTCTCTAAATCTCTTTGAAGATCTCAATGTAGTTGTAATGAGGGGGTTTGATGCTGATATATTGTTCAACTGGTGTGTTGGACTTAAATGTTTTTATAGAGGATCACAATAATTGGTTCTCTTTGATGCAAAAAAAAAAAAAAGGTAAACCTGAATATTTGCACGATGAGGAAATAAAGCTCAGAGATCTGCTTCTGCACTGCTGGACCCCTGTAACATTGGGCACAGGAGGGAGAAGCTTGTGGTTGTCTCAAAAAATCTATTTTACATTCAACAATCAAATAATCCTGTTTAGTTTTTTAAATGCACGTTTTGGAGCTATTGCTACACTTTCAGTGCTTCTATCACTGACAATATATTGGTGGAGAAAGCCCCACTGCCGGTGTCCTATCGCAATAAGGTCGCAGAGTTGGAAGGAACCCACATGTGATTTCTGTTGCATTGTGTGCCACTTCTGGGGAAGTTCAGCTGCCTCGGCCCCCAGAGCACTAACAGGACACTACTAATGGAAGCTCACTCAGAATGCTGGCGATAACACACGGTGAGCGTGAGGAGATGAACGCAGACCCATCCTCACACCATTAACATTGTCACCAACATTCTCAGGCAGCATTAAGGGTCTGGTGTGTGATGATCTGGTTATTGAGAAAACATCTTGCCTATCCATGAACAATAACCTGAGCCACAAATAGGTTGCATTTCACAATATATATTTTGCTTCCATACATTTGCACTACATAACACACTGGTTCATTTACAAGGGTATAAAGAAACGTAAATCAGAACTACAATTATATAAAATACATTCAAGATGAGAGAGGATAAACATGAAATTCCATCTAGACCGATCAGCCCCATCTCCTTGACTGCTGTTTGGCTTCCTCTCCACCATCCCTCTTTGGAAGAATAGCCACATAGTAGAAAGTGCTAATTATTTCATAGTCAACGAGCCAATTATTTCATGGTCCATGAGGATCATGAACAGTTTTTTTTTTTTTTGTGGAATTCAGTATGCAAGACACATTCTTTTGCTATTGCTTGTATTTCTTCCAGATCATGTTATCTTTATGCATATTGCACACAGCAACATAAGTCAGTCTTTTCTGAGACATTGTTGAATGCAGCAAGGGTCTTGGTCGTTACAAAGCGCTGAAGCTTCTATCGGCCTCACAGGACAACACTGGAACAGTTAAGAGGACCGGCAGTGGCTTTATCTGTGCATGGAAAGCTCTTCCAATGGGAAGAATCCTTCCAAAAAATGCCTACCCTTTCTGAGACTGAAGAATACTTGTTGATGCTGGGTAAGGTTGTTAATTGTCCAAAGAGAAGGAAATACTTGATTTCAGGGCATTTAACAATAATTTCAGTGCCTCTCACTGGTTGGTGGAAGAGTTAAATCTAAGAGAACGGGAGGTGGGGAGAGTGAAAGGGAGTAGACAGGAGGAGAGTTAGTCACAAATTAGAGTGAGAGTGGTGGCAAAAGAAGAGGGTGGAGGAGCATTTGAGAGAGGTAGAGGAGTCACAGTTACTAGGGTCGGAAGATGGCTCAGGGGCAATGCGCTGTTTTGGAAGGAAGACCACGCCGAGCAGCATAGGTTCAAAACCCAGTGCCGTGCTTAGAGGCTGGACTCCAACATGAAGCGCAATATAAGAACCCAATTCATTGTATGCATACCATTATCAGGTACTGCCTTCAATAAACCAGGTTCTTGCAACATTACCATTCAGTACCCAACACCATTGTAAAGGCTATGCACACTTAGTATACCACTGCCAATCTCCATGATTCCAATTAGGAGGCAGTGCCAGGTTTCCTGATGTGTAGATAGCACAGCAGTGAAAGAGTCCATTGCACCGAACTTGGACATCACCGGCAGCTTTCAATATGCCCACTTTGCACAGAAAGGCCGCATATCAATATGCCAAGTTATCAAAAGCCATGGTGGATTTAAATGGACCAAGTGTGATGACTCCTGCGGAGTCATCACTAAACCCCATCCTAGGATCTTCTCCTATGTGGCCAGGGGAAGGCAGCCGCTACCTGATCTAAACCCTGGAGGTGATAAAATGGTGAACGATCCCATGGGAGGAGATGGCTGTCAGGGGGAAGTAGTGAATCCTTCAGGAGAGACGCAGTATTCATGTTTTATGAGGATGGGAGTTCCATAATTCCGAAATATCTAATGGCATACTATCATTACACAAGCCCCTCTCAAGAAAATACCCAAATAACATGCTATCAAAAGTCCATTAGACAGAATAAGGTTTCTACCTTGGGAGTTCAGGAATTAAACATGACATCCTCTAATTGTCATGATTCTACCTTAAGGAGAGGTCCTCACTCCAATGTGACATTACAAACCTTTTTCAGGACACCCTCTAACAACTCCCAGCTCCAAAACAGTAAAAACTACTTAAATATCAAAGAACTAAAACCACAATGAACTTCAAGATCCATAATGCCTGTGGTACTGGGACGAAGAAGAGCCCAGAATTAATAATGATCAAAGGTGCCATTGACCAGAATGTGCAGTCTAGTTGTTGTAAAGTGAGACATTTAAAGTCAGGAATGAGTTGTAGCTGAGGAGAATGAGAAACGCAGGAGGAATAGCCGAGGCAGAGGCCGGCAGAAGCAGACCGGAGTGCTGTGAATGCTACAGAATGAAGAACGCCAGCTAATGCTGATCGACATTGCAGAGTGAGCGCAGCAGGAAGCGGCATCGGAAAGAGAGCCCAGCCGAGAGGGAGATGTGCTCCCAACCCAGTGTGTAGCGCTTCAGTATGTGAGAGGTCACAGAGAAGCAAGAGAGCTGTCGGTGCTCCAAGGAAGAGCTGTGCAGTTCACTGAAGGTACGCAGTAGCTGGTAACAGAGCGGACAGGATGCAGGAGGTCCACTGCATGAGCCGACACTGAATCCGAGATGCCACAGAAGACCAGTGAGTTGGCCTGAAGCTAAAGGTGACCCGGGGGTGCTCCGAGCAGGACAAATGAGGGAGAATAATAATTTTGAATACTGAACACACAAAAGAGGCAACCAGGGTGCAACCCCCCTTACATGGGACACCAATTGTGGGAAACTTGTTAACCGCATTGCCAACAGCCAAAAGGCTGTAAAGAAACAATACAGAGGCAACAACGGCACAACTCCCATTACATGGGATGCCAATTGGGGGACAATTGTAACCTGCATTGTCAACCGCCAAGAGGTCTTGGAGAAATAGTACAGAGGCAAAAAGGGTGCAACTCACCTTATAAGGGATACCAACTGGGGGAAACTTGTTACCCGCATTGCCAACAGCCAAGAGGCTATAAAGAAGTAGGTAAGAGGCACCCTGGAAGCAATTCTCCTTTCTTGAGTTTCCAGGTTGGGAAAACCTTAAACGCACATTTTCAAGAGTCAAGAAACTATAACAAGGGGCAGCCATTGTTCAACACTTCTCAGTGGAGATTTGTTGAAATAATATTGCCACTAAGAACAATTGTAGTTGTAGGAGCTTTCTTCCTGGCAGGTGAGTATACCAAGAAAGGGATCATAGTAGTTGGTCGTGGCAGGCAAGTATAAGATGATTTGAAGAAGTATGTTTGTGGCAAAAAGGTGTGGTGGAAAGAACATGTTTTTAGTAGAGTAGAGATAAAGACAATACATGGGGAAAAATACAGTGAACTTTGACTAGCAGCTGACTAGCTAGCTAGTAGCCATAGATAAGAGGCATAGGCAACCTTACTCATATTTGTCAAATAACTAGGTCTTGACAAGTTTTTTTTTTAAATTAGATAAAGATGTTTCTGATAGATGGTGGGAGGGAGTTCCAGAGGGCTGGTGCTGTAACACAGAACCTCACTCCACCTGCTTTTTTCGATTTGTAGTGGGGCATATGCAGGGAAATGCTGGAGCTGGATCTGAGGGCAAGACTGTGAGCTGTTTTTGAGATGCAATTGTTGAGGTATTGCGGGGTGACCCTGTGAACACAGTGGTGAGTGAGGGAGAGGGGTTCAAACTCAAGCCGAGCTTTCATAGGGAGCCAGTGTTTTGCACGTCTAGTGGCTGATATGTGATCAGAGCGCTTGAGGCCAAAGGCAGAGCGGAGAGCTTTATTCTGGAGCAGTTGTAGTTTGCTTAGATTTGGCAGAGGCTGTGCCCATCAGCAGAATTTTGCAATAGTCAAGTTTGGATAGGATTAGTGCACGAGCGAGGGTGAGGCAGTTACTGGGGATAGAAACTGTCTACTAAGTGAGAAGTTGACGAGGCTAAAGCATTAGTATGTCTAGCCATAGAAAGGTCAGCTTCAAGGTGAAGTCCAAGTGTTTTTATATTCTTCTGGACCGCAATGGGAGTACCATTGATACAGAAGGAGGCATCCAGATGCTTAAGGTGGTGTGGGGTGGTCTATGATGAGGAGCGCCATTTTCTCATCATTGAGGCAGAGATTTTGCGTAGCCATCCAGTTCTGTATTGTGCTGTAAACCTCATCGATAGTTAGAGAGTCAGAATTGTTGTCACCCGAGAGGGGCATAACGATTTGCGTATCCATCAGCAAAATAAGTGTAGATGATATTTCTGGTGTCTAGCAAATAGATCAAAAAGGGGTTTGGTGTAGATGTTGAGGGTGGGAGAGAGGCAGATGCCCTGCGGGACCCCGAATGGTGCTGGGATATCATCTCCCACTGAGTCTCCTATGATGACTCGTATAGTACAGCCACTAAGGAATGATTGGTCCCAAAGAGTGGTTTCCTCAGAGAAGTTGAAGTGATTTAGGAGATGTTGGCATTGAATGTCATGATCGACCAGGGCAAAGGCTGCTGAGAGATCTAACAGGAGCAGGATTGCTACTTTACCAGAGTCTTAGATGGCGTCCATTTGGATTTCTAAATCTAGTAGGGCTGTTTCTGTGCTCAGCTTGGGGTGTTTTTTGCAAAGATATTCCAGGGCTCGTTTATCTCTGTGAAGCAGTACCAACTCCTCTGAAAACCAGGTGTTTTTTTGCTTTGTGAGGTTTGTGGATTTGGGATTTTAATGGCACAACCTGGTCAAGAGCATGGAGCAGACCAAAGTGGTAGAGATTGGCCAGGACCTGTGCAGATTGTAGTTGCGGTGTGATGTTTGAATAGATTGAGGCCAGGGGGAATATTTAAGGTCTTTGTGCTTTAGGTTGAGCATGTTATGGACAAGAATAGGGCTAAGTGGCAAGGTGGGCGTTTTGTGGGACTTCTGTAGTGAGAGATCGAAACTACATAGGATGTGGTCGGACCATGACACGTGATCGATGGATGATATGGTGGTGTTAGCATTAGCAATGAGTATCCAGTTTAGAGTACGACCTTTAGCATGGGTAGGGGCTGAGATAAGTTGGGAAAAGCTCATGTCCCCTAGTGCGGCCGCAAGCCCAGTAGCTTTGAAGACGTTGGCAACATTAAGGCCAAGATTGAGGTCTCCTAAAATGATGCATTTGGTGAGTGATTTTTGGAGTGGCGTGATGAGTAGAGGGATGTCGAGATGAGGTTGGCTGGGGCCATTGGATTGCCTATAGATCAGGATCCAATTCACTGTGGTTTGAGGATTGGTTGTCCGCTTTAGTAGCAACATTTCATACACAGGGGTGGAAGGCAGAGGGGAGATTGTGAAGTTCAAGGAAGATTTGGTAATGAGGGCAACTCCATCTCTTGTACCAGCAAGTCGATCAGACCAATGGATAGTAGAAGTCGCAGGGCCAATGAGAGCAGGAGGCCAGAGGCGTCATGGAGCCAGGACTCGGTAATGGCCAGGATGTCCAGGTTCAGCTCAAGGAGTCATGAATTTCCCCTGCATGAGCTTCAACTTCTCTTGCATTTGGAAGAGCACACTTGAGCAGCTCGGTATTCTGGTGTGCTGGTGTGAGGTTACTGGTCTACTGGGTAGAACCGAAATCGATGTGGTGGCTGATAGAGGTGTGGTGGGGGGTTGGGCCTTGGGACAGTATGGGGGCATCCGTGGTTGGTGAGGCTAGCGGTTCTAGAGCAAAGTCTGTGTCCATGTGCTGTGCCCAGACATGGGACTGTGTGTGCATGGGTGAGGCCAGTGTGAACATTGTTAACTCTAATATCATTTGGACAAACTGTTGCATCACTTAAGGTAGTTGCTGTGCTATCCTGATTTCATTTGAAGAAGTGTGTTACACTAATAATTGTTTGACATCCTGATAAGTGTTTGTGGAAAAGACATTTACTTTACCAAATAGAAGGGCTCACTGGATGGAAAAGACCTTTTTGTGTTAACTTGAACAACACGTTGTTGAATCAGAACTTTACCAAGGATATTTCTGCACTGATCCAAGGAAAAGGAGTCCAACCCTGGTCACAAAGAGCACTTTCTAAAGGAATCCTACAATTACTAAGCCGGGTTTACTGCGCCGGGCGAAAATGCAGATTATTTTTTTTTTTGGGCCCCCCCCTTATTTCTCAGAATATATATATGCGGGGGCTGGTGTAAAGTAAGTAATTTATGTTGGGGGGTGTATGGGGGTTTGAGGGATTCTTCCCTCCGCATATATAGTCTGTGAAAAGGGGGTTGAAAAAAAGTCAGCATTTTCGGCCGGCGCAGTAAACTGGGTCGCAGTAATCACATCGATCCCCTTCTAAAACCTATGAGTTTGAACTGTTCTTTTGCTTTGATAAACTGAAGATCTCTAAATAGTCCTTGCATAATTTTGTTCTATGTATTAGTGTGAGTGTCGGAGCCTTTTTGGACACTAGGTCATTTTTCTTTAGTTTTAGTTTGCTAGGTAGGGACATCCTTGTTAGGATAGGAAAAGATAGATGTTTATCTTGCCCCTTTTCATTTAATAAATGGCAAACATTGAGAAAACGATACGTCTGTCTGTCTTGCATTACTGACTCCTCACACAAGTTAGCACAGTGAGGCCAAATTCCAGTATTTGCATTCATCACAATAAAGCAAGATAACACTATGACCAACCGCACAGTAAGCCTAGGCCTCAGTATGTCTGTTGGCCCTCCAAGACATATCCTCTAGCTGGGTGTGTGATGCAGTGGGATGAATATGTGCTGTGCTGCAGCAGAGTGAGCTGCAGGGAGATATGTGGAATGCACTGCTGGAATGTTGTGTGTGTGTGCACAGAGCATTGGGGTGAAATGCTGGGGTAAGTGTGTCTTTGTAAACTACAGTGAAGTGCTGGGGACACTTTGTGTGGCGGTGAGGTTGATTTGTGTGTACAGTACAATACTGTGGACAGTGTGTGAGCATGTGTGCAGTGAAGGACCCTATATAGGAGTGCTGGAGACGGTGTTGGCAGTGTATGCAGAAGAGGTTTGGGACTGTAAGACTGCATGCAGTTCGGGTGAGTGCAGGGCGGGAGGAAGTGTGTGAAGAGGTTTGGGCCTCTGTACATTCTTGCATTGTGTGGATGATGCGAGTGTAGAGCAGTGTTAGGGTTGTGTGCATGTGTGCACTGCAGTGGATGGGGTGAGTGTAGAGCAGTGTGGGTGTGCAGGGTGTTGTGTGACCTGTGCTTGGCAGTGGAGTGTGCAGTGGGGAGGTGTGTATGCACAGGGCAGGTGATGCAGGTGTGTCATGGAGTAGGGTGTTTGTATGGTGAGGGGCTATGTTGTTGGGTGCAGTGTGTTGGTGTATACACAATTCTGGGGAGGCTTGTGTGTGTAGATGGCTAGAGGCTTTTGTTAGCTGATGTTGGTGTTTGCAAATGTGCAGTGTTATGATTTCCCTGGTCAGTTGTGGCATGTTTATTGCCAAAGCACACTTGGGCAAATGTTGTACCTGCTTCATGCCTTATATATATAACGGATGGTGAACACATCTCAGAACACAGTTCCTTTCACATTACCTAATAAACTGAAAATAAAATCCTTTCTCAAACTCTTATAAAAGAAGTTTTGCTTTGCCAAACTTGTAGCCAAAATGAAGTATGTATATTCTAAAAAGACATTGTTTTGATTACTTCCTGACACAATCATGCAGCTTAGCACTCTTGTTAGAAACAAATGTTTCTAAAACCCACTCCATGGCACTCATTTGATCACTTTTAGTAGCATGAAAGTATGGTTGGCCCTGATGGGATGCAGCAATTTTCCCACCTACATCATGTCAATGTGGTAAATATGCAGCAAAATTGCACACGCACACATTTACTGAGCTACTTGCATGTGTTTATGAGCAAAGTAGTAAAGCTGGGTTCTGAAGGGGTTCAGTCAGTCTGGCAGGTGGCTCTGAGGCAGGTCCAGCTGAAGATGTATCCAGGCTGGTGGGGATTTTCAGCGTGATCTTTGGGAGCCCACTTTGTTTTACAACTGGTAAAACCAGTCAGAGGCTTGAGTGGGGTGTTTACTTTATAATCAAGTTGAAACAATGCAGTGAGGTGGTTAATAGTTGCATATTATCACAGGAAAGGCAGCCAGCAGGGGGCTCACACACTAAATGTCCACTGAAAAGCTATTGATTGCTTTTTGGCAGCAGGACGCTAATGATGGGAAATTCTGAATAAAAAGGCATCAAGGTGCCAAGAACATTCCTAGAGACTGCTAGAAGGAGGTGATGATCTGCAATGTGTGCGCTGTGCACAACTATTCTCCGAAATTAAAGGGTTTTGTTTCTGTTTCATAAGACTTCCAACCCAGAGCACCTGCTCCCAGCCCCCAAAGGTCCATGGCATATTTCAACAGAAAAAAAATGTAACCGCTCTGATGCCATCCCTGCTCTGGGGTGGGTTGCGCAGTCAGTAGCTCTCTCAAGTGGCAAGCAAGTAGGTCCAGCAGGGGATGGGACCAAGAAGTAGCATTTCCAGGGCTTGGGACTGAAAAGCTCCTTCAGGTCCAGGTTGGGAAACTGCAGCTCAGCCAAGACTTCTATTGTCCAGGCGGTGAATGATGTTTTACTCAAGCATCCGTCTTTTATCTGTTCTTTGATCTGTACCTGGATTGTGATTTGGAGAGGACACTTTGAGCTCCCAAACAAATGGTTAGGAAAAGTCACCTCTCTTGTTGTTAATGTGTGTTCCGGTAACAATTGTCACATCTTCATTCTGTGGCAAACTATGAAATATCATTTTTGAAACAGATTTCTGGTCAGGCCCTCAGCATGAACTGCTAACAAAGCACACTCTTAAAGTGTGAAATTTGTGTTTCCTTCTGGTACAAAAGCACAGGTCTCCTCTCCAACCCATCACATAAAAAATGACCGTTATGTGTGTAACAGAATAACAATTCTCACCTTGCTAAATCTAAATAAAGCAATTTATCAGTAAATAGGGGAAGGCCAATCTGAAATCATTTGACACTCCAAAGATACCTCCGCCTGTGCTTTTGTCACAGATCAGTGGATATGGTAAGGTCGAGGAAGGGTTACATGGCTTTTAATATTTTACAAAATTCGTCATTTCATATGAATATTAATATCTTTTTAAAATTCTGAATCAAACAAAGAAAATACTACTTAATGACTTTGTGGGCTTAACATTTTATTATTATTATAATTGGTTATTTATAACGCGCTTAATACCCAGAGGTTTCTAAGCACAGCCTCGTCTGTCGAACCTGTGGAGCTCCGCGTCGTCTTGCTTCCAAGACAAACGTGTTGCCCCTGAGCTATCCTCGCTTCTTTCCCATGGCTATCATCTATACAGCTGAACCATCGTACTAGATGTTTGCTAAAGGGATTTGAATCTGCATAAACAACAGTCTCTTCCAACATATTCACATATAAATTGGAAAGATTAGGTGACATTGACGCTCGTATTGCTGTGCCCTCCGGCTGTAAAAAGAACTGCCCGTTGAATTGGAAAAAAGTATTGGTAAGTGCTACCTCAGCAAACCATTTTATAGAGGCATTACTTACTAGATGGCCATCATTCCTTTTCAGTAGGGTCTTTTCCGCCACTTCCATGGTGGCCTGTTGTGTAATTGTTGTATAGAGGGATTGAATATCTAGACACATAAGTATGTGACTAGCTGGATTGAAAGAGGACCTTCAATTTGATTGATGGCATGTTTAGTATCCTGAACATAACTCTTCATCAGAGGAATAAAAGGTCTCAAATAAAAGTCTACAAACTTGGATAATGGTTCCAAAATGGAGCTTACTCCCGACATAGGCCTGCTTGGTGTTTTGTCTCAATATTTATGAATTGTTGGTAGCCTATAGGATACAGGCACTCTGCCATTTGCTTTGGCCAGGCGTTCTGCTTTCGGTTTACTTATTGTGTGTGTTTCAGCACAAACAAGGGATAAAATGTGATTTACTGAGTAGGGCCTTTGTCCGCTACGTTGACAGCACCATGAAATGTGCAATTCATTGATTTTCACAAATTTGACGATATCGGCTATGACCCAGAGGCCAGGAGCCTACCCTTTCTCCTTTCATAACTAACCTCATGGACTTGACACAAGCCTCCAGCACATATATTGGGCACCCCTTTGAAAAGCAAAACCACAGTTTCCAAATATAAAAGGTGGCATTTATAATAGGCCCTTGGCTGTCTTGCAGTCACTTCAGGACACTTATAATGGGAGAGAGTAACAGAGGGACACAGCTTACCTGCAGGCCACAAAATCGAGAGATTTTGCTCAGGCGAAAAACTGGTGAACTGCCATATTGGGCAGCTAAAAAGAGGTGAATGACGTCAGTGCGTTAGACTGGTCATCCAGGACTATGGCAACAAAGTTCAGACCGTGAAAGGAGTTGAGCTTTCCTGTCTTCAGGTCGAAAGTCTTTGCAGGATCCGAGGAAGATTCTTTGAATCCTGAGGGGGATGGGAAGCCAGTCTCAGATGGTGGAGTCTTGTGCTTGCTTGTCTTTGTAGCCTTGTAAGATTCTTACTGTATGTCGCACTTAACCCGCCCAGAGGTAGCTCCATGTCGCTATTCAGGAAAAGAAAAGGGGTTATTGGTTAAAAGGCGGGATCAGTGAGATGACAAGGAATTATTCAAATATTTCAGTGCAGAATCTAAACCTTTTGCTTACTTATGGTATTTTCCCTGATCAAGTGAAATTATGTCGTGTCTCTCCTTTTGATAAAGAAAGCTTCCATGTACTGAGCTGTTGCCAGTCATTTTTGCCCCGTGTTGAATCGGCCTTCTCTGAGGGAATATTCTCAAGAGAGCAGTCTCATTAATATTAGGCATTTGTGGAGCAGCACCAACTCCTTTGCTCTTATTTTACACATCCACACAGTTCTAAAATTGGTGAGACTTCGTGCAGCAAAGGATGTTGGGAAGTGGGGGCGATTGTCCCAAGCCCCTCAAGAGATTCTGAATGCGACAGAGACCCAAGTCTCTGTTGTAGGTGTCTGGGGGGAATATAGGGAGGAGTGGGATGGGGTTGCCAATACAAGTTGCATTAGGGGAGAGGTCACAGCGAAACTGGGTGTAGATTGCACTGGACATAGAACGCCATCTTTGAAAGTAGCAGCCATCTTTAAATTGAGGCCTGGCTTTGCGTGCAGCCACGATAGTAGACCCAAGTTTAGGACATAGAGATGCGTGTATGAATGTGGGAACATGCTGCAGCCAGGGTGACAATGGGGAATGAGAATTCACCAGGATCAATACATCCTTTCATGTCTAATACTGTTAGCACATGTAACCAAGAAAGAATGTGCCCGGCAAGGCCTTAAGTGGGTCGAGAGCTCCCTGCAAGCAGTTATCCCTCATGAGGGGGGCATTAGCTTCTGACCTAGTTTGGCCCGAACCCTAAGTTATAGGGACTAAAGGCCCCCATCCCAAGACCCTAACATTCCAGAGTACCAGCTAGCCGCCCAAGACCCCAGACCATAAAACTGTTGAAACACCCATTTGTTATAAAGATCACACCAGAATATTCAAGGCCCCTGTGATTTGTGCTGTGATGTGCCAGGGAGGGAGAGTTACCCATTTAAAGGCAAGGGAGTGGGGGGGGGAGGGAGAACCTGGAATAATGCTGATGCGTCTGGGATGTAGTTGGGGTTTGTAAGGTAACATGACCTCCAACGTAGCCTCTGCACCCATGTCTGCAGTACCAGGTGCACATTAGGCCGCTGATAGGGCATGTTACGAGTTGCACACTTAATTGCTAATTATCGAGTCTGGCACCGGATGATGCAGAGAGAAGAGCCCCACATGGAAGAAAATGGACAAGAGAAGCTGGGACCACTGACATGGCATCCCATATGGAACAGGCTGCCTATGTATAGAGACGCAACAACCAGCTACATGGATGTGTACCCTATGTGATGTATGTCATTATTGACACTTTTTTCGCCTTATAAGCTGCCGTCCATGTTGGTTTCGTGAGAGTGCTCCATGGTAGCGTACTTGACTTTTTACGAGAATAAACCTTGTTCTCCTTGCAAGAGGCGTGCTGGGTCTTTTTCCCTAATGGGTCGTCTTCTTTTTTTTTTTTGGTGTGAACGTTGAGGTGCTTCTCTGCATTTTGGTGACCCCAACGTGATCCCAGACTTTTCCACACAAGAAGGGGGCTTGCAGGCTGCATCTCTGGAGGGGCCACACCCACCTACAGTGACCAGTCCCAAGCGCGCAACCCGCAGTAGTGTACAGGAGCCATTTTCACAGAATTCCTGTCTGCTCTTTGGAGCGGGGCGCGGCTCCTAGAAAGGTGCAGGCCATTATTGGGACCCCATGACAGAGGAGCTTGAATTGACACGCAGATATAAGTACACCTCTTGTGGGCAACAACGGCTAGGGGGGGTGCTAAGAGGGAAGGGGGAGAACAGGGAAACTGGGGGGTAGTGTGTGGGCGGGGGAGCGAGGGTGAATAGCGATTGAGTTGAGGGGTGTGTAACGACTACATGGCTGTTTTTGTATGGTTTTGTTTTTATTTGGTATAATGATATTGTTGTAAGAATATGAGGTTAGAAATACAAGTGTAGGATTCTTTCTGAGCTAGGAGAAGGTGGCGCCAAGTGATAAGAGGATACAAAGGTAGGGTCTCTGTATAATTGGAGATCTCGGATTCCTGTGCTTAATATATTTTGGGTGGGGGAATGAGATAAAGTAGTGGTTGTTGTTTTAGCTCATTATTTTAGTTTGATGTGTTATTGTACTGAATATTATTTGTGCAATCGAGGGAGGGCCTGTGGAAGTAGTACGAGTGTGGAATGTGAGGATCGAGAGAGCATTTGCGGGGGTGGCAGTTTGAACAGGGGGCGACTGGAGAGTGTGTACGAAGAACTGGTAGTGACATTTTGTGCACGATTTAAAACGAAAAGCGATCTTGTAAGTGATTTCAACCCGGCACTCCACCTAAGTCAATGCCTAGCGTGTGATGCACAGCTGGAATCCTTAAATATATATTTTTGTCTATAAGTTCTTTTATTTCTGAATGGTGTACCCTTATATCACGCCCCTCTCTTTGAATTCCCCCTCGGTCTCACTGAACCAGGAAGCAGGCTGTTTTGCAAAGTTAAAAGATTTATTTTATGAATTTGAACAATATATATATATATATATATATATATATATATATTCACACTATTAATATTTATACAATGATCACCATTGGGGTGATGTCACAACAATCAACAATCTCTTTAATCAGAAGGAGTATGGATAAGAAAAATAATGCAGCAGAGAATAATACTTGATATGGGTTCAATCAAACGCGTCACTTTTTCCCCCTGCACACTACTCCATTCCCCCCAATATGCAGTATAAAGAGATGGACGGAGAGAACACAGGTTTCAGGAATAAACACTCAACAAATACAGTTTCAATCCCAATTCCCCCCCAGCAAGCATAGAGAAAAACAGGAATGATTTCAAAACCGGTCCAATGCTTTTGAATGTGGCTTGGAATGAACGGGGAAAAATACTGAAAAATGGATTTAATTCACTTAATGGGACTCAAAACTAGTGGGAGCCACTTTTTATAGTTTCAGGTAAACACTATCGATGATGATTGAACAACTAGCAGATTGAAAACTGAATTCTGAGGTCAGATGGAAATAATAGCTATTTTACACGTGATGAAATTTAGCCAAATGCAAATTCGCGGCAAACTTTTCTGCACGCGAGAAACGTGATTGCGGGAAAACTATAAGGAGTTGAGGTTTGTTGGAAAGCTGAGGATGTTAGCTTTCATTTGACACATACATTTCATTTCTAGCATGTACGGTACGGAGGTTACAGACGTTTTAATAGAGGTTGTTTTTTCTCAGAAAGAGTCAATTTTCAAATGAAAGATGCGCTTTTGAATTACAAACAGGATTTTCTTTACACTAGGGAGGCTTTGAAGATACAAGATACCCAATGGGACAGCCACCACAACAGTGGCGCCTCTGTCTGACTTTTGCCCGCCGAGACACTTGTCTTTCTTCAGCAAATATATTAGCGCAAAGATGATATTATCACTACCATTACCAAAAGACTATATGGATGAGGGAAAGATTCAGGAAAAACAAGAGATTTTCTACAATGCAGTTTCTGGATATGATAGAATGGGTTGGATAGGATTACTTAAGGATAGGATACTGGCTATGGACAATTCCATGCTATAGATGCACACAACTATGGTTTGGAATAGGCCCGTCAAAGATCTGGTCAAAGGTTTTGGACTGGAATTCTGCTAGCCCACCGGACAGGATTCAGGGTCTCGGCTCTGGACACTGGACGGGATCTGACGGGTTGGTTCTGGGTTGCAGCTATCAGGTTACAGCTCTGCTCTACTGGTTTGGATCTCTGGGGTCTAGCAAGAGTTCTTGGCAAGAAAGCAGAAACAGCACAGCCCAGCTGTTCTAGTTGGTGTTGTTCCCCTTAGAAGTCTGGGGTTAAAATCAGGTTTCAAGATTTTAAAGGCCAAGCTGAGAAGGGTTCAGCTTTGGAATTGGGCCTCTCTGCTTTCAAAGTTCTGGAGTCTTGGATCTGGGTTTCTCCTGCAGAGCGCTTTGCCAGTAAATCAGTTGATGGATGAATCTGTCTCCCTAGGTCCTAAACTGTCCCTATTTATATATTTCCCTAAGGGGTGGGTAGGCTGAATTATACTAACCACACCCTCTAGGAATCCTATTGGTTAACGTCTGTCCTCTCTCCTGATTTGAGAAGGAACACATGGTTTCATGATGATACAGTATTTTACAATCCAGGGAGTACCTCCCCTTGGTTTCCGTACAGTAAATCTATTTTTCACATAAATCATATTTACAATATAACCAACTTGCTGGCAATACATATTTACATCACAGATTTAGTAGAGCACGTATCCGTAGGAGTGCCATTTTAGGAGTCTTTTTCAAAAAGATATTTCCTTGTGCTTTAAGATACATATATCTGTCTGGTCCCGCTCCCATGGTTTTCTGGGCCCATAGCAGTCCAGGGCTCTCTTCCTGCTGGCAGTTGTTTCTGTTGACACACCTGAATTTGCATTACCTATCAGTCCAGGAAGCCTATTGTCTCTCCTCAGAGAAGCAGAGCAAAATCCCCTCCTCCTTTCATTAGCATCTAACTGAGAGTTCCTGGGCAGAGAGCAAAAGGGAAGGCACCTTTGTTTGGGGCAAACTGTGGAATGTGCTTTTTGAAGTCCTGTGGCTGGCATCAGTTCCCTTTAAAACACTTTGTTTAAAATTGTCTTTTTTAAAATAAACCTTACATTTTCAACAAGTATACACACAGATCTCTTTTTCCAGTCTTTTTAAAACATAGAGATTGAATAGTAGCAACCTATATTGCTTTTGATGGCAAGTCTCTTGTTTGCCACAATTTGATCTTAATGTACCAGTTTAAACTAACAGAATAAGTAAATGACAGCTTTGATACAGGCGAGCGGCGGTACTGCGTCCATATTCTGACATATTCTCCCAGGCAAGCACCTTTTTGAATGTGGATATTTTTGTGATGAAATCTGCTTCTCCCGACAAAGTGCTTATGGGGATTCCTTAGATAAGGTGATGGTGAACACCCAACAAGGATGTTGGATCTTTTCTGATGTTTGGGGAACCATTATTTTGCAATTTTAACAGCCAAGGAAAAACGGATTTTAGAGCACTTCTGGGTTTTCCTGGCAATGAAACACTGCCTTTTCAGGTAGTTCCATTTCACTCTGTGGGCAGCCCAATGACCGGTTTGGCAGTGTGGTCTCCTGATCTGCCACTGACACAGGCAAAATAGATTGGCAGGCTATTTTTCCGGTTTTCCCTGCGCACTTCTCAGAGATTTTTAGCACGCATAGGGCTTTTTGGCGGCCATTCTGTTGTTTCTGATGAAAGCAGCACACAGTGATGTTGCAGGGCAGAGCCTAGCGGGTCAGAACATCACACAGTATTGAACATAACAATCATTAGCATGGGGGTAATGTCTCCATTGGAATACATGTACATCGCTTTGCCGTTGTATAGGGACAAAATTACTGGAAGTGACATCACAGAAGGTGATCTTGATCTTTTATACTCTATCACCAGGAGAAGTGACATTATAAGAAGTGATATAGCAGAAGCCTTGCCAAAGGGCATGCGGAGCACTGTACATTATATATCAATACAGTAAAATAACATCTCATGGTAAAACTATAAACATAATCACAGGAAGGAAAAAAATCAAAAAAAGTAATTTTGCTGAAAGAAACGTTTCGCGTTCCATGCGAAAGTAGAAATGAGACAAGATACCAGTATAGAGTAAGAGCATACCAAAGACGAGGAATGGTGCAAGAGAAGGTGCGCTTAGAGGTTGCTACCTCTCACACAGGTAATATCTAAATGAGCAATGGATTTGCTACAGGCCTCCGAAAGTAGTTGCAAATGAAAGGAATTAAAGACAATGCCAGTAGAGCTTAAAATGAATGTGAGATGCCAATGCGAGCCAACAAAGAGAGGCAAAGATATGGGCGATACGAACAAATATGTGAGCATCAACCACGAAGAGGGCAAGATCGTGAAATGTTGACAGCCCGAGAGTATCTTTGGAGCACTTCCCCTCCTTATCAATGCGGGAAACAAAATGAGCCAGAATTTCCAAGTGAAGGATGTCAGCTGGGATGAATGGTGTGAGCCGAAGAAGCAAAGAGATATGAAAGAATGCTGACTGTGATTGGTGAATTCATGGATATCCTCTTATCTAACCAGAAGCTAAGAGAATTAAGGGAGGAAACTAAGAGTGGAGCAATACCCTCCTTGCTCCGCAAAGTCAGACAAGACTGAATCTCCTCACTAGACTGACCCGATGAGCAAAGGAGAAGCTCAGTCTTGCACGCTTTAAGAAGTAAGCGTGGCAGCCAGCATTCATGGCTAAGGCAATTCCCCCAGCTTAAGATATCCTCATTCGATGGCACCTTGAGCTAAAGTTTGGTATCGTCAGCATCCTGGTAAATGCTGACCCCAAACTCCGCCATCAGACCATCCTGCGCCTCAATGAAAATGCTGAATAAAATATTTGACAAGATGGATCCTGAGGAACGAAAACATGTAAACTACTTTAAAACTCACCCACCAAACCCATGCGTGCAGATTAAACAGCCGTGAGTGCCTCATGGTCCACCATATTAAAAGCTGCTGAGTGGCAGAGAATAAGTAGGAATGGACCACCGTCATCTGAAGCCCTCGAGGTCCCTGTATGTATTTATAATCTACAGGAGGTCTATATTCTACAGACCTTTCTCCCGGTCCTGTGCCTAGTAGGTAACTCAATTCTGGAAAAAATGATTAGTGTTTGCCCAGGTTTTAATGCAATCCCGCCTGTGTGTTTAAAGGGTTTATGAAGGTGGTTTAAGCCTTTCTGCAGCCCGGATCCACATTTCTAATACTGCAGCCACACTTGCTGGCCGATTCATGTAATTCCCCTCAAAAGTGTCGCACGCGGCTGGCGCACAGTGCCAGTGCGAATGTCTGCGCCAGCCACGTGCGATAAAATCAATTTCCGCGCACAGCGTATTCATGGATTCCCACCTCCAAAAGCAGACGTGGCGCAGAGTGGCGCAGCGACCCTGCAGCAGCGCCAGTTACGCCCCCAAGAACGCCCTTGCACAAGGAAAAGCCATCAAGATCGCAAAACCATCGCAAAGGGCTGCGCCAACCCTGTACCAGGGGTGCGCGAGAAGTATTACACGCGATTGGCCTGGGCGCGTGTATTTTAGGGGCTCGCGGGTGGTTTCACACGCGATCGGGCCTGGGGGAGCGTGTGCGTGTATTCCAGGGGTGCGCGAGAAGTTCCACACACGATTGGCCTGGGCGCGTGTATTACAGAGGTGCGCGAGAAGTTCCACACGCGATTGGCCTGGGCGCGTGTATTACAGGGGCTCGCGGGTGGTTTCACACGCGATCGGGCCTGGGGGAGCGTGTGCGTGTATTCCAGGGGTGCGCGAGAAGTTCCACACACGATTGGCCTGGGCGCGTGTATTTCAGGGGCTCGCGAGTGGTTTCACACGCGATCGGGCCTGGGGGAGCGTGTGCGTGTATTTCAGGGGCTCGCGGGTGGTTTCACACACGATCGGGCCTGGGGGAGCGTGTGCGTGTATTTCAGGGGCTTGCGGGTGGTTTCACACGCGATCGGGCCTGGGGGAGCGTGTGCGTGTATTCCAGGGGTGCGCGAGAAGTTCCACACGCGATTGGCCTGGGCGTGTGTATTTCAGGGGCTCGCGGGTGGTTTCACACGCGATCGGGCCTGTGGGAGCGGGGTACGTGTATTTCAGGGGTGCGTGAGAAGTACCACACGCGATTGGGCTGGGTGCGGGTATTCCAGGGCTGCGCGGGAAGTTTTACACGCTTGCCTACAACACGTATTCATGGAAACGAGCGTGGCCAATCCGGAAACACGTACGCCAGCAGGAAGTAGGCGTACGTCCACTCGCACAGCATAAAAGTGCACGCAAACAACAAACAAGCTCAGACGCCAGGATGAACATACCGTTCCTAGCAGCAGTGGCCGTGGGATACCGCAGGAGAGGGAGGAGGATAGTCCGGGCCACAATTTTTACACCCAGAACCAGCCTTTTTGGGATGCCTGATAACCATGTGTATGGAAGGTACAGGTTTCCACCTCACATAATACTCGACCTGGTCAGTGAGTGGGAGGATGACCTCACATCAACCACCCTGTGCTCCCAAGCACTCAGCCCCCTGGAGAAGGTCCTCAATGTACTGCACTTCCTGGCCACTGGATCATTTCAGCAGACAAGTGCCATAGTGGGGGGGGTGTCACAGGCCACGCAGTCACGCTGCCTACACCAGGTCTTGGCCATCATCACTGCACGCCCATCAGTCCGCAGGCACATATACCTGCCCAGAACACCTGCAGAAAGGCAGGCTGTTGCCCAGGACTTCTACAGGGTGGCACAATTCCCCAAAGTGCTAGGTGCCATTGATTGCACCCATGTGGCTCTACGTCCCCCCAGGGCAACTGAGCACATCTATAGAAACCGCAAGCACTGGCATTCCATCAACGCCCAGGTAGTATGTGATGCCAAGGGAATCATCACCTCAGTATACGCCAACTATCCAGGCTCCACCCATGACAGTTTCATCTACAGAATGTCTACCCTAAACCGGGACATAGAAGCTGGGCGGCATGGCGATACATGGCTGCTCGGTGAGTATAAATGCCACTGCGCATGCATGCATGTCAGATACTGAGTAATGTCACAACCCCACTGATACCCATCACCACCTCCCCAGGGGACAGTGCCTACCCTCTCAGCACCCACATGATGACGCCAATTCGGAACCCCACCACGCCACCCCAGGTAAGATACAACACAGCCCACATTGCAACCCGGGGCATCGTGGAGCGCACATTCGGAGTGCTCAAGTCACGCTTCCGCTCCCTTGACCGTTCTGGCGGGCAGCTGTTATACGCTCCCCCAGTAGTGTGCAGGATCATAGTGGCAGCATGTGTCCTGCACAACGTTGCAACACGCCGGGGCCTGGCCGTGGACATGGTGGTGCCCCCACATCCCCAACCACATGCATGCCCACTGCGCATGGGAGGGGAAAGGGCACAGGGTGAGGCAGCCCGTACGCAGCTCTTGGCTAATTACTTCACATAAAATCACACCCCTGTGGAGTGCACACAGCCCTGGCACATACCAGCTGACAATCAATGATGATTGTTACTGACAATTATGATGTGTCAATGGACAGTCAACTGTCACAACCATACCAGCCTGAGATTGTACATCTGGAAGTGTTCCATTGTGTGCTTCCCAAACTACACAAACAGCACCAATGCTGTGTTCAAAAGACACACTTCTATGCTGCTGAAATCATTACCCCCTTGCAAGACACAACATGACAACAGTGCCATGTCACCCAACCCCTCCCCAGCACCGCCACCCAACACACCATGGCATGACATGCCATGTGAGAGCAAACAAAGTCATCCCCCAAACATGACACATGTCACAAAGTACAGTGTCCCTAATGGAAACTGGCCACACACAATATGCCCACATGAATGTAGAAACAACAACACACATGACCAAATACTTACCACAATACAATCGACATAGCATAAACATGACAGTACTAAGGCAAAGGATACGTAGTCTTACAACATGAGAATGCCAGCACATCCACCACCTCCAACTGTACAGTGTTGTTGCCACGCACATCTGGAAGTCCACTGCTCACAACATGAGCCCCATCTCCAAAGTGGACGGCCTTGTGAAGACATGAGGAATGAACCTGCAAATCAGGAGGGAGACATGGATGCACAAGCACACATCAATACACCATGCAGTGCACAATACAACAACAATATGCACTAGGAATGTATACACAGTATTGACTACAGACTGCCCACACAGCTCATGGGAGTCCAACGTCACTGTGTAATTCACTGTCACTTGCACTGCACACCCTTTGCAAGCCCATGGAAACGGGAAGCAGGAGGGGTGTGTGTCTCACTGACCCAAGCATCTAACCCAAACTCTGGACAAGCCTGCATGTGCCCAGCCGGAATACAGTGGATGCCCACGGGAGCCACACAAGGCAACACACTGCAACAAAAAATCAAAAATCAAAAATGGCCATGTGTGGGCCAGGGGGGGGTGGGAGAGGCCACCCAGGAGGTCCGAGGACAGGGTGCCCACCAACAGTCACCTGCGTGAATGTTGCGAAAAAAAAAAAAAACACCTCCATGGGCTCATGGCCTGCACGGCTACTAAATAGTGGGAGATTCACTGCTGGATTCGCTCTCCTCAACCTCTGCTGCTGCTGCCACAGGAGGTGGTGGTGCCATGGGAGGCAGCCCACGCAATGCCCTAGTTTGGTCCTCCATGGCAGCAAGCATGCGGGCCTGGAAGGCCTCGTTCTGGAGGGATATGGTCCGGAGATCCCCATGCAACACCCGACGTGTTGCCCGGACCTCCGCCCGAGTTGCCTGCATCTCTGCTGAGAGCGTACGGGTGACGCGCTCAAGCAGCTGTTCCGTCCTGGTGACAGTGGAAGCCTCTAGGTCCACAAGAGTCTGCCTGAGGTGCCGGACCTCTCCCCTCAGGGCTTTCCTCTGTCCCTGGGCATCTATAGAAATTGATTCCCTCAGATTGTCCAGGGCCGCCCATCAGTCCCTGTTGGACGCCAACATGTCCTCCCTGACTGATTGGCAAATGGAGTCTGTTGCCTGCTGTAGTAGCTCCATCTGCCTTTCTGGGGGGACAATGGAAGTGGCCACCCTCTCCATGGCCTGAACAATCATTTCGGATGATGCTGCCTGTTGGTTGGCCATACCGTAAATGGATTGCTCCCTTGCGGTATTGCCTGGTGGCGGACGGCCACCGCGTTGGCGGGCACCACACCTGTCTGGGGCAAGGCGAACTGCGCCTTGCTTTGTCGGCACTGCCTGAGGCTGCAGGACTGCATTTCCCCTCTGAACTGCTGGCCCAGGAACAGGATCAGATGTTGCGGAGTGTGGCCCTGCATCCGTAACCACCACAGGCACACCTACCAACACTGACATCCCCATAGTGGGCTCTACCCCTGGTGCAGGTGGGTCGGACAGAACAGTATCCCTTCCATGAACACATACCTGCGAATCCACATAGGCCTCATCCGAATCAACACCTGAAAAGAGTTCTGGGGAGGTGCAGCCAGGGACACCCCGGGACAGTATGGCCTGCAGCAAGAGAGGATTCTCCCCCACCACCAAACCACGTCCCCCACTGGTGCCTGGTCGTGCTTCAGATCCCTCCTGGGCCTGGACCATCTCCTCTCCCTCAACAGCATCAGGTGCGTCATCCTCTGCAAAAACAAGAAGGACAAAAAATGGAAACGGGCATTAGCACCATGGCACGCTATTAGGCCAGACAAGCTACAGTACCAGTACTTGATTTACACATGTCCCACATGACTATAACCCTCCCATGCATGCACTGTCCATGAGTTGGAAGGGGAGGAAAATGTCAGACACTGATGACACCAAGATGGGAGAGCAACACATCAGCTGCATGCTGGCTAGCAGTGCCATCACACATTGGCCTGTGAGTGGCATGTCCAATACACATACATGACACATGCCATCACACAGATGGCATGTACCATGGGCATGACATATATGTGACAATGGGGCAGAGTGATGCGCAGTAGAACCAGGTGAATTCCTGCAATCAGCCTGAATGAACACAGCTTAATACGGAACAATGTGGTAGCAAGATGGCACTTCAAGGGCAACTGGCGCAATGTAGTGCAAAACGCCTACTGTGGCCAGAAGGGACACTGAAATACCCAAATCCCGGGGCGCAGAATGCATTGGATGAAGCACATGGGTGGGACAAAACACTCAGGCACACACACCCTGACCTGGCACTCAACCGAATCCCCTCCCACAAACTACATACACATGGATCACACACATGCATGTGCACTCACCGGACAATGCCTCGTAATCTGGCAGTTCTCCCACACCTTGGATCTGCTCCTCTGTGACGTAGGTCCCAGCAACATGCTCATGTAGAGTGAGCTCCATGTCCTCTTGTGGAGACCCACCTCCAGTCACCAGAGTTGCGGCATGACTTGAGGCCAGCTTTTTCTTTGCCCTACGCTTAAGGACGTTCCAGCGCTTGTAGCACTCAACAGCTGTGCGCCTCATAAACCCAAGGGCACTTATGCTGTCCACGATGGACTGCCAGTGTGCCTGACATCGAGCAGGTGTAATCCTACACCCTGAAGTGACCAACATTTCGGCGTCATGTTCGGACACATACTGCACAAGTGCATCCAGTTCGGCATCATTGAAGCTAGGCTTCCTTGGCGTGCCGGACCGTGTAGCCGTGTCTGGGTCATCAGCCTGTACTGGACGAGCACTCTTCCTCTTTCTTTTTGTGGGTGGTTGGGATCCGGAGTGCCCTACGCCGCTCTGGACACTAGAGGCAGGAGCACCGGTGGACTGTGTAGTAGTAGTGTGCGATGGAACCTCAGTCTGATGTACCGGGACCAACACTGTCCTTGCTGGGGGAGTCAGAGATGGGGTGGACGGAGCTGCAGCTGCCCCTGCAGCCTCCCCACCCCGCCTACTCGGGGCAGCAGATGACATGGCTGCCCCTGTACCACGTGGCCTGGTGACACTGGCTTGCGCCGCCACCCGTGGCCTAGACTTGGCGACCTGGAAGTCAGCCTGGGAGTCACCCTGTGCTAGGTCAGGTGCCACAACGGGCCGGTCCAACAAGGGCTGAGCAGGGATGGTGTCAGCCACGTTTCCCTCAACCATGGGGGGCGGGGATGTGTGTCCCTGACTGGTCCTCCACACGTGGGGGACTTGGGGGAGTCTGCAAATCCTGGCCACGTCCCCTACCGCGCCCACCACGCCCACCTCTTGAGGCTTGGCCACCTTTGCCACCCTTACCACTTGCTCGCCTCCCAGCCATGGCACTGATGGAGTTGTGCGTATGGGAGTTGCAGTGGACAATTGTCCTGGGCAATTGGGGGTCAAAGGGGTAGGGTACTATATGGAATTCGTACCCAAGTGCTCTAGCAAGGCTGTATGTAACCCCTGGGGAAAGATGACGGGTCACGCAACGCACAGGCACCCCTAAAACAGAAAATGACGTGCATGCGACCTCTCGTAGACCACGTGCGTGGGAAAAGGAACCTGCACTACGCTGTGGCACCCAGGAACACAAAAATGAACGTATGTGTGTCACACGCAGCCTACAATGACCTCTGAAGGGGTACGCTACACACGGGGCTACCACAGTTGGTAAATACATGCGCGACTCACCGTCTGCCTGGGAAAAGTGCGTGAAAAATACACGCGTTGGCAACACCCCCGCCAAAAGAAGAATTGTACACTGTCTGAGGAGACAGGACAAAAGGAGAAGCCAACGCTGTTTGAGGAAACGGGTCGAAAAGAAAATCAGAAAAATACTGACAGAGGTACCAGGGAGTACGAACTGGAAACGCTGTGAAGTAAATCGCGTGTGAACCGACAAGAAGTACAGATTTCACCCACTCGCTCTGCACAGGAAGCACGTACAAGGAAATGACGTACTACACGCACCTTTTAAACCCCAACACACGTCCAACGTCATTTCCGCGTGTACGCACTGAGGCACTATCCTCCAATCACGCAGGCTGACACTCGGACGTGGGTACAGGGACACGCCCGCGCGTGTCACGTCACAGAGGCGCCTGCGCTGTCAGGGCCTTTGGTCCAATGGAATTGTGTACACAGGCCAATCGCGTGTGGAACTTCTCGCGCACCCCTGAAATACACGCACACACTCCCCCAGGCCAGATCGCGTGTAAAACTTTGCGCGCAGCCCTGAAATACACGCACACACTCCCCCAGGCCCAATCGCGTGTGATAACACCCGCGAGCCCCTGAAATACACGCGCCCAGGCCAATCGCGTGTGAGAAGCTTCTCGCGCACCACTGAAATACACGCGCCCAGGCAAATCGCGTGTGGAACTTCACGCGCCCCCCTGTAATACACGCACACGCTCCCCCAGGCCAGATCGCGTGTGAAAACACCCGCGAGCCCCTGAAATACACGCGCCCAGGCCAATCACGTGTGAGTAGCTTCTCGCGCACCCCTGAAATACACGCGCCCAGGCCAATCGCGTGTGGAACTTCACGCGCACCCCTGAAATACACGCACACGCTCCCCCAGGCCCGATCGCGTGTGGGCCTTCTCGCGCGTGTAGGACTTTGGCGCACATTTTTTTCCTGCTCAGGGACGCTACCGCCTGCTTTCGTGTGGCGGACATGTATGGGCCTGTGCGCGTCTTTGGCCGTGCGCTGTTTTTCCCTATTCGATTCCATGAATACGTGTTGTAGGCGAGCGTGTGGGCGTTCTGGGCACTTGCCTCCTGTACTTCCCCCGTGACGCCCACATTTTTACGAGTTATTCCCCATTCTGCGTGTGACGCCCCGTGTTACGCCTACTTTTGTTATGTGCGCTGCGCTATGTGCGAATTCGCTGTGGCCTTATCGCACGGCGTTCGTTGACCTGTGCGCCAGCGTGCGCCGCGCACTTTCTCAGCGCACATCCCACATTTCGCGCGTGCACGGACTTCCATGAATTGATGTTCGATGTTTTCTGTGCGATAATCGCATTTGCACTGCGATTTTCGCTGTTTCTCTGCGAATCGCACGTTTTCGCACGCGTGCGCCGTTTTTTCGGCGCACGTTGATTCCATGAATCGGCCTGTTGGTATCTTGATGGTCTGTTTTGGAGCAAATTCAGCCATGTTTTGACCGGTTTTAATGCAATACAGCACTTTTATTTTCCTGAAGGGGTTTCCAAGTGTATCCTAATAAATGTCGCATTAGCTTTGAGGTAACCGTCTTGCCATTATTCATACCCTAGTGTTTTCCCTCCGTCATTGTCTCCACTTTAAGCTCAAACAACAAATGAGACACTTTTGCAGATATTGGACCTTCCATGAAAATAGAAAAAAAATACATCTATTCATATCCCCACTTTAACTGCTGGCACATTAATGACAGCCAGGAAGAAAAAAGATTAGAAGTACATTTTGCAAATGTGTTTTGCCATTTCCTATTCTTTTCCACGCAATCGACTCTTGCTTGGTTTCTTAAAATCACATGTGCACACAATCCTTGTATTCCTCCATCCACATCAAATTCATTGGCACTACCTTTCGTCCATTCCCAACACTGCACCGGTCTTTCCTTCCCATTTAGTTAACAATCTGGAGCTTATTTTCCTAATGGTGTAGCATAAAATGAATGCAAACAAATGTTATTTATGCTTTTTCACGCCATGCCATATCTTCATTAAGATCTGTTTCTTAGAGGGGTGCCTGGAACGTAATTTGCAATTCTTTCCCCCCCTTTCTTCACTGCCATACAAATACTCCACCATTTACGCCAGCATCTGTGGATTCTTATGGCATCTGCCTGCGTTTTACTCCAGTAAAAGGCAGAAGGAACCATAGGAATTCATTGTAAACGCCTTTTACCATGCGGGAATTACTCAATTTGCACTGTAAGTGCAAAATGGCGGCATCAAAGCAAGCCTGTCTATAGTTTCCAAGCCCTTTTTCCATTCCGCAGTGCAAAGAACGAAACCTGAGCAGAGGGAAACTGAGCTCTTGTAAGTGGAAACGTGGGCAGTCCCGTCCGCAAATTTACGAGCACTTGGAACATGTGCTCCTCTGAATTACAACCTGGACTTTCACCACAACACCTGCCACAATCGCAAAAGGTTTATAGTGATTGCATTGAATGCCAAAGCATCGAATGCCTTAGCATCTAAAAAACAACGAAAAAAATCGAATGCATTCTTTTTTTTAATGATGCAATGACTGGATACCTTTGCACATACACCCATGGGTACCGTTAAACTTTGTATGGATGTTTATAAGTCCAGAAAAAAGCTATACATCGATAATAGGTGCAAGGACATCAAAGCCTTCCTTGGTTTACAGGATGTTTACAATATGCCGCCCATCTGCGGAGGTTCAGAAGTATTCACATAATGCTTGGTGGGCATTTTTGGTCCTTTGGATGCCCCCTGCCTCATCTGTCCGAGTCCGAAAGTATGAGGCTCCCACCTGACACTTCACCTTATTTACTATTGGCTTCCACTTTTTGGGCATGTAAATCTTTATAACATTTTAACTATGAAATTATATAGACCAGTAACACAGGCACATTTCTTAAATGTTCAAGCTAGGAGATATTCTGACATCCTCAGCAAAAGAAACCCAAATATCTGATGCCACGGTTACCTGTTTCACCCTATTTTTACCCTCCCACCATTTGTACAACGAGCGGGGAACATGGTCTGCGACAAGACTCGAGTTTTGCTCTGGCAAAATTTGTTTTGCCTGTGCACCATTGTGCGGAGGCGCAAGGCACAGAATCCCTGCGCAACCTATCTCCATAGTATTCAACACACGCTTTGAGCCAGGGATTCCTCCGTTACTCATAAGCAGTGCTTTACGAGACTTGACTAGCGAGAGGAAATGTATCGATGTTTCCCAAGCTCTGTGCGTAGACCAGCTCCGTCCAAATGCACAGATATCCTTTGTGATTTACAGACACTTTTTTTTTCTGATGATGCGTAATTAAATGAGCAGAGTGCCCAGGTTTTATTTATTGCTTAGAAGAGTTTCATGCTTGAATGACTAGCACAGAAATATTTCAAACATAACATTCTGTGGTCTTTATTGGTTACCAGTCAAATGGTCGAAAACATTTGGTCGACAGACAATTTGGTCGACACCATTTGGTCGAATGCCAAATGGTCGAATTTTTTTTTTTTTTTTTTTTTACCCATTTTTTGGTTTTTTTTGGGGGTGGTTCCCCCCCCAACCCCCTTTTTTTTTCTTTTTTATTTTTTTTCCCCACACGAAAACCCACAAAACACATATATAAATAATAAAAAAAAAATTCGACCAAATGGTGTCGACCAAATTGCAGTCGACCAATTGACAGGACACCGTCTTTATTATGTTCCCAAAAGGCTCCGTCGTCAGTACTCTGGTTTTCCTGGAGAGTCCCACTTGCTGGACTTGATTAGGTTCCTTGAGGAGATGACTACTGCTTGACGTGAGCTGGGCTCCATCCCTCTGTTCACCCACATCACTCTCCACCTCACCACCACCGAGTGGTTGTGGAGGAGGGTTCCAAGAGTACCTTTTGCCCATTTCCAGCACTGCGTACAACGTATCCAGCAGAAACCTCCAAGTGTTTGTTTCTTGGCGGTTGTGAGACAGCAGGCACTCGCACAGCTGGCTCATGAGTGGGCAGATTTCTGGGAGAAAGGGGGGGCTGTCAAACACAGTTGCGGCCTGCACCATGGGTGGGGGGGTGCAACCCCCCTCACATGAGTGGCAGGCAGCACAGTCCACCTGCTTACTTTATTTGCAAGTGAGACTGTTCCACCTGCCTCTGAGCAGGGGAGAACCCACCCCACTATGCAATTTTTCTTTTTTTAAGTTTGTATGTGGTCCCTATAGGCTCTGCAACAAATGTAGCACAAAATAATGAGGCAGCAGGGTGGCTAGAGTCAGCCTGCATAGAATTTCTTAATGCGGCATGGCATTTATTTACTTGACATCATCAAGCGTAAAGCAAGCATGATGGCTAGACTGGCCTACATGGGTGGCTCCGGTCTAGCTATATATGTTTTGTGTGTCGTGTCATTGTTGTACCTTGGATCAAGGGTAAAAGCAAATGGAAGTGTGATTATTTGGTACACTGGGCTATTTTGCTATAGCCAATCTGGATATACTTTCTCTCTGTGGCATGGCATTTTTTTTACTGGCTGGGTGTCCTAATGTGGTAATACTGTCATATATTGGTGCAGCATGTATGGGCATAGCCAGCATGAAAATGGTTTATATACTGGCATATGTTGTGGCTAAAGGCATCATGAAAATACTTGGGGAAATGGTACTGTGCATTATTGGTGACTTGCATCTATTGGGGTTTTTCATGTGCTACCATACACAACCGATTGGAACTGTGAGGGATTTTACACACTTCTTCCACCAAAAGTGCTGTCAAATGCAAAATATTAACCCATTACATTAAAAATGTTCTCAGGGGAGAGGGTGGGTGGGATTGAGAGAACCAGACCCCCTTTTTTGGTGTGGGCTGCCTTGTTGTGCTGGGTCGTTCCTGCATATTAGGTGCATGCATTACCACCCCTCCAGTTAAGAAATTCACTAGCTGCCACTCGTCGCACATGCATCTGGAGACACACCCACAAGCACAAGGGCTAACTCCTCTCCTAGTCTGCTCATGTGGGGGCTGTGGATGCTTTTTATTGGCCCAATGACATCACCATCATCAATCACGTCTCTGTTTGCATGCAAGTGAGTCCATGTGGGCCAAACAAATCAACATGATGCTGCCCTCGATACAGAGATCAAAGTGGGTGGGAACTAAAGGGTATGATGTCCCTTTTTGGCGAAATCCACCATCATTCCCTTCCTTTATGGGACACAGAGCATCATTCAGGGCAGCTGCGAAGGGCACGTTTATTTATTTTTTTATTTCTCCCCTGCTATTAACAATCCAGTGTCACGTCACACTGTACAATCTGGTGCTGGAATGCTTTTCTTTATTTGTACAGACTGCTTGGGTAAAAACTCCATTGCTGAGCAGCTACAAAGCTCCACTGAGCACCAATCTGTGTCTGTCTTCTGCAATTTAGCATGGATTGTTGCAGACACAGCAGTCTGTACAGGTAATGGATGGCTTTGGCATGTCCCTTAAGAGGTATGAATGGTGGCTGATTGTAAGGGGAGGCTGCATATAGTTACCCAAAATACTTTTAATTGCAATATGGGATTCCTGGGACATTGTCTAAATGCCTGAGATTATTGAACTCCCTTCTGGTTTGTCTTTCAAAGGCCCAGGACAGGAAAGGACATCAACAGGCTTCTGACATCACTGCCAAATATGCTCTTCCTTTAAGTCTGTATACCTGCTCCCAAAATCCCACTCGGGTAATTTGGTTCTGGCATGGCGAAAGGCTGCTGCATTTAGTCTAAAAGGCCCATGTGAGGCAATTGTCCATCTGCTGTGCCCAGTTATGTCCCAATCTGCTTTTCTTCTGTCACTCAGACTCCCTTCCTTTTCTACTTTCCCCGAACTCTTCTTCTTACCTGTTTGAGTTTAAATATCCAGCAAACTCCACCCATGCAGCATCATTTCTCGTAGCATTTTTGGGTTGTACAAAGGCTGTGATAGGTTCCCTTCACCTACACGCCCCAATTAAGAGCCTTGTCTGTGGTTTAATTGCCCCATTGAATGTTCTCTAGAATAAGGGGATGTGTTCCATCTCCACTTAAGAATGTGAAATCAAAATGTGACTGGAATGTTTATTTCCTGTATAATTCCCACTATTGATGTGTGACAAAAATAAGAGTTTTATATATTCAGATTCTCAAGAATTGTTACGAGTGCATCTGGAGGATGATGCACCTTCCTCCCGACAGCACCAGATAAGCTAGTATAAGAAAAGGCTGTGGGATGTGATGGGGCGAATTGATTGAAGGATAGAAGGGTGGCTTGAGGACCCTGTCCTATGCTGCACAAAATGAAAAACATCCAGGTAATCCGTATCACAATATCAGCACTATGAAAGGAATCGCTCCTGTCCTACCCCCCTACAGAGGGACCCCCTTACCGGAACTTGGTAAAACCTACAGCTGGAACAAACAAAAAAGAGAATGCAGAACCAGGTATCCACAGGACAGGAGAAAGTTCAACTCACAGAGATTACTATAAAAGCCAAAGTCCAATACTGAAAACAGATCCAACAGATCCAATCTTCTTTCCCAACAATGTTAGGGATATAATCCAAGGGTCCGTACTTCCTTCCCAAATATGTTAGAGATATAGTGCAGGAGACCGAATCCACGTCACACAAAAAATAAACAAAGAAAATTCCTTATCAATCCAGGAAAGAAAAAAGTATTCCAATTTCAAAACCAATAGTTCCAGGGGACAAACTAAAACAGTCCAGGAAATCAAAGCCAAGTCTGGTAACCAGGAAGCCAGAGATTAACTAAATTGTTGAGACCCAAAATGTAGCATCTGGAAGAACGCCTAGCCAAGTTCATCAACAATCCAGAAAAGAGCGAAGAATGCAGAGACTTGGCTGCTCTACTACAGAAGAAGTTGAGACGTGCTGGGGTGAAATGCATGCTTTGTCACTGCAGGACTAATTACATCATTGCTGCATGGCTTGTTAGGGTGTGACAGTCACTGTCACACAGCCTCTCTGGTATGCTGGGAGGTGTAGCTCAGTCTCTGGGCTACCACTTTAGGCGCCAAGAGCACTGTTTTCTGTGTTCTACATGGAACCCTAATAATATTGGAAACATGGAGATACCCTTTATATTTTTTTGCATGTATAACCGTGTTATTAAAATATTAATTACTGGTACATTTTCATATTTTAATCTTTTTACATGCATTTGATTGATGTTGATCTAAATGTTGACAATTTAAATAGGAGGCAGTTAGCTACTATCAACAGTCACAAACATTAAACTTGTGCTGCATATTCAAGTGTGTAATCAATTTTATTCAATGAGTTCATATACAAAAATAAACAAATATCTAATGACACTTATTTAAAAACACTATAAAATACAATCTATTTGTCTAAAAACACATGTAACAATGGTCACATCAGAATATAAGGGGATCAAATTTATGAAACCTCATTATCAAAGTTATTTGCTTTCCACTAACACTCAGAAATTATTGGATGTCTTTGGTGTAGTTGTATTTCTCCTAATGGTCCGGATCAACTCTTATATCTCTTTGTTAAATTCAACAGATTTGTAAAATACTCGACATGTTTCAGTTCTCATCAGATTTTTGGGAACTTTCTTCAGGAGTGGGTGTTACTTTCCGATTGTTACCGTAAAACAACACATTACATATAGTACATCTTCATTAAATTAGTCTAATTTCCATTTTGATTTGCAGCCCAAAATTGTCTGTCTTTATTTATTGTCACTGTTGATAAAAAAGAGAAAGAAAAAAAAGTTATTGCTGCTTAATTGTATCTCAGAGATTTGATATTAATTTTGGACTATACTCGGTATAGTAATTACCTGGTATATTCCGTGGAGTGAGTTAAGGATTAAAGATGAGGTCTTGAATTAAGCAGGTGTTCCCATCTTTGGTCCGAGATAGAAAATTAATAATCTCATCCTGTAAAAATAATTTACATATACTGTAAACACCTATTAGTCACAAACAGTGGCTCTCGTTTCTCAAATTGCAATTCGTAGTTTAAAATGATGTAGTCAAGGATAACTATACCTTCTTTAGTAGAGCTCTGATGTGTATGGAGCCTTAAAATCTAGTAGCAGGTCTGGTCCTTCTATCTTCGTGTAGTAAGAGTATTTACTCTGTAGTCTCTTAGCGTAGGGATAACTCCTAGAATGGAGAATACCTGGTCAGATATGCAAAAAATGGATTGCCTCTGGTATGCAGTAGGGTTAATTCGGCGTAGGTAATTATTCAATACAAAACCTATTAGGGCTTTACAAAAAATAGATCTTTAAGCCGCCTACCTTTGTCTCACTGCATCATGAATGTCCCGATAAATTTAGGGGTCTAGCCGTCTTTTTTATTGAAGAATGATGCTAAATAGTAAGCTTTGTTCTTCTTTCCTCCTTTGTAGGATCCGCCTCCTGTAACGAGAGGCATCTACTTTAACCTGCGTTCGTTTAATTTAGACTTGCACGTTATTTTTAAATTAAGTAACTCAATTCGGTCCCTAGTCCCCTATAGTTAATGCGTGCAAATTCTACCCTTACTGTTTCATCAGGGGTCTGTAGATGTTGACCACAGATCTGCTGTTATTTTCTCTGGCCGCTGAGGCTAAGAACTAACTCTGCAATCTAGCGATTGCCATCTTGAGTGTCTATTTAAACTTGGGGCTAGTCCTTTTTTTGTTATTACTTAGCTTGTAGTGTAATGGCTCTGTATTCAATCTCTACCGCACTGCCGTTCTAGCTACTGCAGTGTGTGTGTATATATATATATATATATATATATATATATATATATATATATATATATATATATATTTGCAAAAGCCGGGAAAAAGAATTTCCAGTTCTCCCAGGGAGGGATGGCACTCGCGGCAACACACAAAACGCTGGTATCAGTTGCTTCCTCGAATCAAAAACCAATGCAGTGTAGGGTTAAGTTCATTATCCAGTTTTATTAGGCATCTGCCAGATTAAAAAGTGCACGGTACAACGCGTTTCGCCGCCTACTCGCAGCTTGTTCACGTACCAATAATATATATATATATATTAACCTCGCTACTTTAGGAGTTAACAGTAAAAATAGGCCTAAACCATGGGTCAGTCAAAAACGGGCTTCTTAGGGGAAAACCCCATTGTTAAAGACTAAATTGGGACCGTTCTAAATGACTATTAAATCGAATGGTATCTGGCCCAACTGGATTTCCACTGGTTTCGAGACCCTATATTGCATATCTCTAGGGTATTCCTTCTTGGTGTCTGTCCATTTCTAACGGCTACATCAATTCCCCAGTAGTTCTAAATTCTATGCCATTCAATGGCTTCATTCAGGCCTTTTTTTTTAATCCTTTTTAGTTAAATAGATAAGTCTTTGTTCTTTTTCCAATAGTTCTTTTTTGTTTTTGTCGCTGTCTTGTCCTATCAGGCTTAACAGAACTGTCCATTTTAACTCTTCATTCGTATGGTTTTTATTTATGTAGTGTTTTACTAATGGTGCTGTCAGAACTTTATTTTTTATGCAGCTTCGATGTTCTGTTATGCGTGTTTTAACTTTCCTGTTAGTTTTACCTACATATCTTAGGTCACAAGGACAGGTAATCATATAGATTACGAACTCGGTGTTACAGTTCGTGAATCGTGTTTGTTTCCATTTGGTATCGAGTCCAATCTCTATTTCTTTAGATTTGATGGTATATCTACAGACAGAGCAATTACCACAGGGATAATGTCCTATCACTGGGTTTAAGCCCCAACTATTTGTTAGGGATTCTGTTTGTTGTTGCTTACTTTTTAGTTTAGTTTAGATTAGGGGACTAGGGACCGAATTGAGTTACTCAATTTAAAAATAACACGCACATAAGGTAGAGCTACCACTACAGTGGTTTTCCTTGGGGGTTCCCCTAAATTTTAGTGATCTAAATGTTGATACATTGCTATTTTTTGATTCTTCCCAAGGGTTCCAGAGTTATAGCCGAAAATGTATTTTGCACTTATCCTCTAAATACATTTCTTTTTTGTTGAGGACATTTTAAATAGGCTTTTCTCAAATGTATTAATTGACTTGCATGTTCATTGAATTCCACCAACCCCTATCAATAGATATCTGATTTCTTTAAAACAAAGCATGATTTTAATAGGCTACTTTAATGGGCATTATTGCTCTGTTAGGTCAGAGTTTGCGTAGGCCTCTGCCTATTTGAAGTTGCTATTACAGACTGACCATGACTTCATCAATCTGTTACCAGGATGGTCTTTCAAATGAGCTTGAAAAAATTGGACATTGGAAATCCTCTTTTTAGAATTCTAAATTCAACTTGTTTATTTTTGGATTTTGAGCACCTGTCTTTTGTTAACACATGTGTCCATTAACTCAGATCAAATGGACGGATATATATATGTGCATTCCTGGTTTCAAAAGAGTTGACCCTTATGCAAACATACACTTTAGGTGAAGTAAAGTTCACTTCTTAGGTTCACAGTACAAAAAAGCTTACATTACTTGAGATATATTCTATGCCATGTCAAATGCATGTGTTCTATCCCTTGTCTTTATTTACAATAGCACTTAAAATGTTCTGTTCATAACTATAGTACATTTTTCATGTGATTTGTAAACTAACCATGTGTCAGTTTTCTTTGTAGAATACTAAAATACAAGTTGCACAGTTTATTATATTTTCATTTCACATGAGTCCATATGTACAAAAGCTCCTTTGCATTAGCTAACTTCGTTTTTCCATAGAGAATGTGTTCTTGCTGTTTTTTATTTGTAACCTTAATGACATGAGATTTCAATGTAAAGCCATTCTGGATTATTTTAGGAAGAGCAATAAATTCAGGCAGATAATACTTAACCTCACACCCACAAACACGTACCTTTTTATGTAGATTCACACTACTTCTAGGTTTTCTTAGAAGTGTGCTATTTGATGTATGAAAGAGAATGAACCTGTGTGTCAAAGTGTGGGGATGTATGGATAAGAAGGCGTATGTAGTGGGAAAATATTTTGGGCTGCCAATTTTGAAAAACAACCATTTTCTTTACTGCCTGACTTAGCAATTTACTCCAAAGTGATTTGACCAATGTCCGAGCACCTATTCTGGGTGTCAGGTGGACTTTCTGGGGAATCCAGAGTAACTTGAATGTATTTTCTGACACCAGTTACACCTCAATTCATGGTGAAGACTGCTATGACCTGATGCAACTTAAGCCTGACACAACGTGAAATGGATATATAGCATTTAGCCACATGGGATTAATTGAACTACCTTTTTTAGTACGCATTTTTCTTTTCTCACACAGTAGTAATCTGAATGCAAGGTGAGGATTATGTACATTGTGAAGGACTTCACAGCTACGAACGTTGAAACCAGCATACTTGTTTGACCCTATAACACTCCTTAATTTGCATTTACAGCTCAGACTATGCAAATATATAGAGTGCCTGAGTCCTGTTCTTTAAGTACATTATTTTTAACCTGTCATTTTATTTATTTAAATGTTTTTTTATAATGCACCTAATACGTACTGGAGTTCGGTTTCTAAGTGCGGATGTGGGATTCGAACCTTTGTTGCTCTGGTGGCGCCCCTGTGCTATCCTCTGTCATTTTGCATCCCCATCTCTATTTTAATAAACAACAAATAAAACAATGAGCTCTAAGTGTTTCGGGATCAACCCTTCGCAGGCGAAATAGTCTTTAACACTATGTGCATCTTCATACTTTATGAATCATCTGAGGAATAAGTAAAGAATATATACATTCCATGTCAAAAAATACTTCTGGATTTATATGACAAAATGATTGAGATCATCTCTCTACTGTTTAGTTTTCAATCACCTGGTTGACTTCATGGGGGCTGGGGGGGGACTCTTTAGTCCATCTATGAACTGTTCCTTAATATGATTGGTGAATCACTCCACCTAGTGTAAGGATGACATGGGAGATGGTCTCTATCTATAAATAACGAAAACAATAGTATATAACCGACAAATCTGTACAAGGTTCACTGTAGTTGCCTGCCTCTAGGAGAAAATATTCTAATTCAATTCTGACTACTTGACCACTCACTGTGGACCCAGCTTGCAGCAATGGCAATGGGTTTACCTGCCTATGGATATGTAACAAATTAAATGAAGGCAGTAATCCAGTCAGGCCCATTTAATTTAAATGCATTTCTTGTCCTTCAGACAATTTACATATTCAGCACTCACCCATAGCTGCTGAGTTGGGCGAAATTGGGATCATTAAAGCAGTGTTCCCTCTGTTCTGGAAAGACCATAAATCATGTGTCAGATCAACAATTATTCTCATAGGACAAAGGGCAAAGGAAGTTACCTTTCTCTATTTCAGATTAAAATTCTCACCTGAAAGTCACTTCGAATCTAAAGGGATGTGCAAGTGGTGTATTTACACCATATAATCGGTTTGTAAAGTCAATCGATTCAATCAAGTAAGGATCTACAAAAAGGGGAGAAGCCTCTCTGTGTAGTCTCTGTACTTATAAGTGATAGCCTCACATTCAGTAATTTAAGCGTCCAGGACAAAAATGCTGTGCTGTCTCACCTAGATTCTATGGAATCCGTTCTGCGATCTTAGAGAGAACGCGCTCCAGATCCAAAAGTGCCACTGTATATACAACGTGAACAATGTGGACGGCCGTTGTGAGAAGACATCATGAGATTGACGTCATTATGTTTAATTCAAGAATTGGACTCCGCACTAATGCCTGCTCCCTCTGTTCAAGCGTCTTAATTAATAATAATTTAAAGTAGAATCCTTAGATATGCACAAGAAGGACTTATACTGGCAGTATTGGTTGAAGAATTTGAGAACCTCTGAGTTATTTGGTTGGCTCATATTACATATCTGCACAGTATATTTCGACCGTGAAGTCAGAACAAATAAGTTGTAAAAAGAGCACTCACTACTGCCTTATTGTCTCCAATCAGTTTTTCAGAAGTTAACATGTACAATTATGAAACTGTTTTTGAAAAAAACAGATGTTGCAGCCAATGTCGGCTTGAGTTCCTATCTAGAGCGAAGCCTTTGTGCCTCTCTGGTCCCTTTCTCAGATGGCCAAGGGTCTGCACCAGGGGTGCCTGTATTGTGGCTGCAGCAATATATGTACAATTCCGAGAAATAAAGTTGGTACCCTTTAGTGCGCTCCTTGGGAAGAATTACTCAATCACTTGGTTATGTTAATTCCAATTTGTTTATTCAGTATAGGTTCTGGATATTATGAAACTGTGTTACAATATCACGTATCATTATTGGGGTATTGCATATCATGTGTCACGTATTTACATATCATCTGCAATTCCAGAAGCAATTACAATTGTCAATCGATGCATAGCCAATTCTACGTAGGTGTCTGTGAAGACCAATTGAGCAAACAAATGATCACATCATTAATTGGCTCTTGCACAGTCATAGTCACTCTAATTGCTCCATAGGCTGCAAGCTTATCTGCTCCACAACGTCATCGGGATAGGGGCTATATGATTGCCGGAGTTCATAACGTGTCTCACATCTGTGATACAGCAGTGATGGGGGAAGAGGGGGTCAGGAATGATGTACACCTTTCATTTCTGTGACGTCGAGACGAGGGAGGGACCGGTGCAACGAGGGCCACATTCATATCCCTCTCTTGATTCTGGCATGGGGAGAGACTGCAAGCACCCAACTGCTTGCTCGGAGCACAAGCTTATACTGGCTGGTAAATCCAAGGAACTTGATTGATTGCTCGTGCTCCAGTGAGCTAATGAAAATGGACACCTGCCATTGTTTTCTTGCCATGGAAACAAACAAAGCTACAAGAACGTTCTTTAATGGATGAAGGTTATGAAAAATAATCCTTTTACCTGAGTCTCCAGTGGTGAAAACCACATCAGCACACCAAGTGGAAAACCCTTTATTCCCATGGCAGCAGACTGCCTAAAACTGCATGCAGTATGTGAAGTTGGAAGTAGTGGTCACTGAATTACAAGTTGGAGCTGTGCTTGCTATCAAAATGGCTGAATATAAGAACACAAGTGCACTCTGTAAGTGGACTGTAATGTCTACAGATAATTGAGCATAATTTAGATGGATTTATATTCTGGAAATCGTATTACGTTGTGACTCGACTCCACTTCAACCATGGTTTGGTTTAATCATGTAGATTATTCAGCCTATATAGTCGACCTATGAGGTGGGTGAGGGTTGGGTGGGGGCCAAAGGAAGGTATGGGGAACGCCCCCATTTTTAAAAAGAAATGTTGTGCCAGGTACAACATTCGACCAAACAGTTGTAGAAGCAGCCGAAATGAGCACATAGAACCTTTTCATTGTGTTTGGCATTTAATATTTATTGTGTTGAAATATTGTCACAGATTGCCTTAATAATTTGCAAGAGCCTCCAAAACGTTTAAAGAGTTTTATTAAAATCACAACAAAAGGTGCATTGACTGTTCCCAATGGGTAGACATTTCAGTATAAACCGGTAGTTAATTCAATAGGAGGCACCGGTTGGAAAAGGGTTTGGCAAGTGGTGCTGGAGCCGTTCCTCGCTCCCTCTCATCTCCCTTGGATTCCTTTCCTAGCACAGTCTCTGTAACCCCTTGTTAGCGCTACTGACCGGTAACCCCTACTGTCTGATAACTGGTCTGCATACAGATGGTTTCCTGAATGCAGGTTATCTACCTTCTGTGAGGAATTGACTTCTGCTCTGCAGTTGTACAAGGATAATAGAGGCTTAGGTGCCTACTCAGCCCTCACACTTCTACAAACCAAGGGCCAACACGCTCGTAAGGGTAAAACGGGTACAATTAAGAGAGATTCCTTATTCATCTTTTGTGGCAATGTGGGCCGAGGGAAGGCTATACTCTAAAGAGGGGTGTGAATGTCGATCACTAGCAACCCAACCAGCAACGTATAACAGTCTAAAATAAAGGAATGCCCAATCAAGGATCTCAAACTATATATATTTTAACGGTGCAGAAGGAGGAGGCTGACGCACAGGTAGCATGGTGGTTGCTATTTATTCACCAAGAAAATAAAGAGTAAAGCTAACTTTCCCTATCTCTGAGGGTTTCCCTACCTCAAAGTGACTATGGGTCTGTCAGAATGTCAGGTGTGTGGCTTGTTCTGGAAAAGATCCGGGACTTTTCTAATGTCCAGACTGTCAGGACTCTGGGCTAGCTAGCCTTCTGGTTGTAGCCCCTGAGTTCCTAACCGGGGCTACAACCAAAACATCCGGGCTATATCCGTCAAGAACCTCCCCCCCCCCCCCAGAGGCGCCTCTGCAGAATGTACTTGTAAATTAAAGTGTCCACCATAATGTGTCGAAATCTCGAATTCCATCCCTTACACTTATAACTAAACTAGAAGGTTGCCTTAATGCGTTTGGTCCAGGAGAATCACTCCCTTCTCCTGGACTGGGTAGCACAGTTCTAGTTGCAAGTTCTTAACCAGGGGGAATGACTCCCTTCCCCTGCTTCCAATACTTCCCAGACAAAGGACTGTCAATCCTGTAACACTCCGTATCAGAAGGGTCTCTGTTTCCTCTCCCCAAGCGGAATACTCCATTCTCCTGGATCACAATATTCTGTGGTGTGATCCTTTTTGCAGATTCAGTTACCCAGAGAACTCCCTTCTCCTGGTCTCTGGCTTTCACTGTTTCTCACACAACCAGGGGGAATGACTCCCTTCGTCTGGCCTCTTGATTAGATTGCCCTTTTTCGTGTAGCGGTAGCACTACCAGGAGAATGCCTCCCTTTTCCTGGTATCTTGGTTTCACAGTCACCTCACACTCAGCGGTACACAGGGGGAATTACTCCCTTCCCCTGGTGATCTTTGTTTCACACTTTTCTATCTTTCCCAACAGTTGATTCACAAGTATGATCCTTGCGCCAGGTTTCCCCAGTATAGCCCACTTGGCCTTCTAGGTTGCCAAGTACTGTCACAAGGAAGAGGGTCGTTCTCGCTTGCATTCTTTGTTCATGGGGCCCAGATTGTATTTCTCTATTCAGCTTGTTGGACAAACCTGGTTCACTATCCTGCAAAGTACTGTCACGAAGAAGATGATTTACAAAGTCTTTTTGACATGCTCTCTCTCTCAAGTTGTGGAGTTATGTACTTTCCCTTCTTCAGGAGTTCCTCCCCTTTTCCAATCACAATATTTCTCTCTTTCTCTGGGAGTCTTTTTTTACTACCACTATTCTCATGTTGGGTTTCTCTGACACTTCCCATTAAGTGTCAACAGTCCCTTTGGTCCCCACCTGCCAGCCCGGGTGTCTTAACTACCTTTAGGAAATGTCTTTGTGGACAATAGTCTATTATGGGACTTATTTGTGGGCTTTGTGCTGCCTTTGCATACTTGTTCCTTCGGTCGGCGGCTCCACACCTGGTGGCTTCCTCCTGCGTTATCGGCCACTCTTGAACACGCCGTCCCTCTGCTTTCTTTGGCTTGGCTGTTCTTCTTCCAGCCACCGGATAGGTCCTTCCACGTCGGACCCGGTAGAGATGCCTGCTTCCCGCTGACAGCGTCACGGTCTGCAGCTCTTACTTCGTCCAGTGCCAAACCGCTGCTCGGTCCTCTGTTCCTCCAGGGATGGCTTGACAAACACCCCAGTCCATCTTCTGTTTTTATGTTGGTGTTAATAGTGGCCCTTAGTGGAGAACTAGAATGCTCACACACGCGTTTGGTAGTGATCGTCCTAGTTGTGCATGTCCTCCTCATGGCAGTCTTTGTGATGTAAGTCTTACTTGGGTAGTCTGGGTTTTTCTTTGTCTCAGTGGATCTCAGATCAATGGCTCTACACGGGTACATGGGGTGGTTGGGTATATTACCTGGATGTACCATGGGTTTAGGGTGAGGAGGTATGATTGGGAGTGAGGCCATACTGCATTCTCCCAAGATGTCTGTCCCTATCCCCAGAAGGGGAGTCTCTCCCTATGAGATCTTCCCACTGTGCACCACCCCCAGGGGGACTATCGGGTAGCGGCCTCACCGCCCTGGCCTTCTTCTGCGAAGGTGCTCCCCTCAGGGAGAAGTGACAACATCTTGGGATTCATCACAATATATTTATATATACTTTAATTAAATACAGCATGCTCAATAATAACTAAATAGAAAACACTACAAAAGCCCACCCTTATAGAAAGAACAGAGAATATGCAAGATGCAGCACTCTGGGTAATGAGACACAGGCAGAAAATGCAATCAATGAAAACTACAGTGTTTAAAAAGGATATGTTTTTGATTTGCAAAAAGGTATTCATGTGACCTAGCCTTCTCTAGAGCCCAAAGATTGACAAAAGGGGCAGTTAGCAGTCAGTTATACCTTTCTCGGTTTTCAATGGTCTGGCAGCACCAAACCAGGCTTCTTGCTGTTGTGCAAGCTATAGAAAGATTGGGAGAGTTCAAAAGGCTGCATTGGAGAGTCCTGGTGTTTCCAATGTGTTGAAAGTTTCTTGAAACACAGCTCCAAGCAGTTCAACAATGAAAACGCTAGGATCCCGGCTGCCTGGCTCTCGGAGTCATTTTCTCATGCTGTCAAACACTGGGGAGGCGGGAACACAACTGCAGGGGACAAGATGGGTTCTTGTTCTTGGGCTCCCAAACACGGGGGGCTGGCACAAAACTGCAGTGGGACTTCAATACAGTGAGGTCCTGGGTACCACTATTGCTGGCAGTGAAGCAGGTCTTGTTCCAGCAGCAGGTCACCTCTAATGTTCCCTAGGGATGGTTGGGGACCAGAGCTTTCCTCTGCCTTGGAACACCTGTTCCCAGCTCAGAACTGGAAGACTGTGGAAAGGACTGCTTTCCCAACAGTGTCCAACACAATCTTCTTCAAGGGCTGGTGTCCAAAGATGATTAAAATATGATTCCAAGAAGTGGTGTGAGACCCCTTCTTTTAAAGGTTACAGACCACAAGTGATTGGACGAAGCCAGCCTTCTTTAGAGGTCCAATTCCTGTTCTTGAGACAAGTGTCATTTGCCTTCTGACATCCCATATAAAATGTTTTGTGCTACAGGAAGTGAACGGGATAGGAAGGAAAGATAAAAGCAGAGAGAAACAAGATATTTGAACATTCCTCCAGCTGTAAAGAGCTCCCCCCTGTCTGCACTAACACACCCCTTCCTTCCATTCTCAGTAAAATCAAAGGCCTTTTGATATGCAGCACCCTGGTGTGAGGCTACTCCTGTTGTGAATGGGTGTGCCCTTTTGATTCTTGTTCCTAGGACTGTTTCCTGTGGAGAGTATGCCCATCTGGGGAGGGTGTTTCCTGGCATAACAAAGGAATAAAGAGAGGCAATCCCCGTGGCTACAATCCTGCTAGAAGTGGCAGTGCCAGCCAGTCTGGGGGAAATGCACATCCTTTCACAGCAGAGCGGGCCTCACAGAGCTGACACATGTGTGATATATTGCTGTGGATGTACTGATAGATACCATATACCATTCCATAATGTGCCACCTGGACTGTGTCTTCATAATTAAGGGATTTTGGCACAAGGCCATATATCGTAAATGCATCCCGTGTGCGGCAGAGACTAGGCTGTTATTGCAGGTGTGAAATGGGCACCTGTGACCTCTGAACCTGCTGTGTGCCAATGGAGGGCGGGAGCCGCAGATCAGCCTACCGTTGTAGCAGGGCGCTAGTGTACACTATGATTTTGGCATGGAGCTTATAAAAGGGTAATCTGATTGGCAGATTATCCTTTCAAAGATGTAATTACCCTAATAATTTTAATTAGTAAAAATAAAATAATCAGGGCTTCTACAACTTTGCCAAATGGCATTTCCTCACATCTCACTCAAGGGCTTCCATGCTGGCCCTACACTGTCAATGATGTGTGTACTATAGGGTGGTGTATAGGTCAGATCCTCAAGTCCCATTCGATCTCCTTACTACTCGCCCCCCCCCCGTTGCCGCTACTCTCCTCTGTCCAACCAGATCTATGAACATTCCTCATTTTTATCGCCAAAAAAGTGGAGGGCTGTGCCCCACACACCTCTTCCAACCCCTTTTTGTATATAGCTCACCCGAATTTACCATCTATATTTTTGTGGTTTTAAATTAAAAAAAGTGGTGAATAATTTGGCAAATGTCATTTGGCAAAAATGGGTGATACCCTACATTCATCTGAGCTTATGGCCCTTTAGTAACGTGCATGCAATGGATGGGTTTGCAGAATAACTCACAAGTCCAAATAACCACCCCAACTCCGGAAGATGGGCAAAGGTACTGTTTTTGTTAACAATGATCTAAAACAGGGAGTTACAATGAACATCAACGGACGTTCGCTCAATTTTCTCTCAGTGATCTTCTCATAAAACCTATATATTGTACTAAAAATACATCGGAGGTGATGTCATACTACGTGGCAAATAATGAAAAACCTACTAGGGATTGTAATTGGCTTAAGGGGAACATCTAAGTACACATTACATAGGAACTGGGATCGTGATTGGCTGCCCACTGTCAGGTGGACAATATATGACTACCTCTAAAACATGTAATCTTCAAAATCATCAAGTACACGGTTTTCAATTGGTCTTCTAACTATTAGGTCCTTCGTTATACGAACCTCTACAATTGGTTGGCATGCTTGTGCCATGGCTGGACACTCGCTGGGGTTGTCTCAATGGGTATCTTCTTTCGAATACACTCTGCGGTATTGGCGCATCTGCTGGTGTCAAACACAACACAATCTCAGACTTCCAACATATAGGAGATCGGGGGGTGGGATTTCCTGCAGAGGCATGTAGATGCTGTTTTGTCCTCTATATGTCTCTCTCCTTTGTTTCTCTAGCCCTCCTTCTAACTCCAGCCTCTGATGTTACCTCCTTCTCCACTATCTTACTACTCTCCTTCTCCACATACTACTCCCTAATTCTCATTAATATTTCTCTACCCTCTCTACTCTATGTGAGTCACCACTGGCCCCCAGCCTAAGATCTCCTCCCATGTGGCCAGGGGAAGGCAGCCTCTACCTTATTTCAACCCGGGGGTAGTATCAGGAGGGAGGATCACATGGGAGGAGATGGCTGTCAGGTGGAAGTGGTGACCCCTTTTGGAGAGATGCTGTATGATATGATATTATAGTTTATTTATATAGTGCCTATACACAATGTGTTTCAAAGCGCTTCAAGGCAAGGGAGAGAACGAGGGAAAATAGAATGACATTCTTACAGGCCATGAACAGTAAGGATGTGAAATTAACTATTGTACTCGGCCTGATGACATTTCAGATAGTGCAAGAGCTAAGACATAGATAAAGAAGGCAGGGGGAGAGTGGGAAGGATATGGAAACAGATAGGCGACTACCGTACTAGGCATGACGACATTTCTGGTTGAGCCAGAGAAAAACAAAAGGTGAGGGAGAGGGGTGCAGAAGGGAGGGGAGGAACCAAACAAGCGACTATCGTACTAGGACTGACGACATTTCAGATAGTGCTGGGGGGGAAGAAATTAAGGGGTGGGGAGACAGACGAGGTTGCTATCATACTTGGTCCAGGGACAAAAAGGAAAAGGGAGAAAGAGAGGAGGAGAGAACAAAAAATAAGCAGTCAAAAAGAGTGGAGAAACAAGAGGGGAGAGAGAATACAAGTCAGTAGTAACACAATGTTGCAAGCCAGGGTACAAGATGAAGATGGGAACAGAATGATTCAGGACGACCATGAGTACAAGATGCAAAGGAAGTCCACCATGAGAGTTGAGAAAGGGTGATGCACAGTGAATCAATGAAGTCCATAACAGTCAAATCCAGCATTGGCCACAAGACGGTGATGGTGAAACCAGAATGTATCAGAACGGACTCCTGCAGAAGTAGGCTGGAGTTGTGGGAGGGGGATCAGGGTAAAAGAATCAAGATAAACAGGCGATACCTGTATGCGAGAAGGGGGGGGGACACAATCGAACATCACAGGGGGACCAGAGAAGGTGGGGATGGCCTGTGGGGACAGAGAGAGTAAATACATGTTGGTGCATGCTTACCTGCTGTCTGAACAGGGGTTCAGGCCCTGGGTCCGAATAGGTCCAAACAGGAATTGACCTTTTCTTCATTTGCCCTTCACGCCAGACTCCCGGGCGAGACACGCCCTTGATCTAAGAGTTAAGAGCAGAAAGGAAGAGGCAGGGCTAAGAAGGTAGGCAGGGCTTAGGCCAGGTGACCTAGACCCACTTGCACCTGCTCCCCATCTGCAAATGAAGAGGCTGGAGGGCTCCTTAAGTGGGGAAAAAAGAGCGGCAACCAGGAAGGCACCAGGTGGGTGGGGCTTGCTAAGTGGGGGGAAAAAGAGCGGCAACCAGGAAGGCACCAGATGGGAGGGGCTTAGGCCAGGTGACCTAGACCCACTTGCACCTGCTCCCCATCTGTAGTCATCCTTTTTGAGGATGAGAATCCTATAATACCCAGATATCTATTGGCATGTTGATCATTGTTCCGTTCCTTCCCATGAAACTATCCAGAGAAAATATTGTGACCTGTCAAATAATCAGATTTACAGGTGTACCTTGAGAGTTCAGAACTTATCTACAACACCCTCTCACCTCTCAGATAGAGGTTCTAAACCTAATGACGGAACAAATCTTTTTTTCATTTCCTAACTCTGAAAAATTTCAGTTTTCAAAACTATCGGAATTAAATGCGTACAAAAGGGTCAACATTAATAAGGACATCAAGGTCCAGAATGCTCGTAGTACTGGGATGAGGAAGATGGGCTCAGAGTTAGTAAGGATCCAAACTAATTTGAATGAGTGATCTAGTTGTTGCAAAGGAAAACCTCTGAGCATGACATTTAAATGGAGAAATTAAGTGTAGCTGAGAAAAGGTGGAAACGGCCTAGTTAATGCAGATTGGAGTGCTGAGATCACTGGAGGGCAGCGGGAAGCTCAGCTGATATTGAAGCGAAAAGGACAGCCGAAGGACCGTGCAGATTGTTCGCAGTGAGAAGCAGCATCAGATGAGGGAAGCCAGCTGAAGGGGAGACATGCTCCCATTCAGGCAGGAATTGCTCTGGAGTGGGAGGTGAAGCAGCGAAGCACCAGATCTACCATGGCTTCAGTGGTAGAAGTAGTCCCCCAGAATTGAGCGGATGCTGTCAGGAGAACCGGCAGAGCAAGGAGGTTTGCCACCTCCAATAATCAAGAAGCAGAGATGCCAAGTCAAGCCAGTGAGTTGGCCTTAACCCAGAGGTGAACCCGGAGTGCAACAGATAATTTTGAATACCGAACAAAGAAAGTGTAACAAAGGTGAGCTGGGAATTAATCCTCTTGTGTGAGATACCAGCTAGAGGAAACTGTGATGTATCAGTAATGATCCCCTCACCCCCCGCCCCCAAACCTCGACCTGGGACCTTCCGCATGTGGCGAGGGGAAGGCAGATGCTTCCCACAGAACTGGGGGTGCTGTTCTGTGAGAGGATCACATGGGGGGGGAGGAAATGGGTAAGGAGGAGGGGAAAAACCCCAATTTAACTTTCCCTGAAACCCTAGTCTCTTAATGGCTTATTGCAAAGTAGAAACAATTAGAAAAACTAACTTTGTTGGCACATGGAAGAGGGATGCAGAAGAGCACAACTGTGGGAGTGGTCTCCCAATTAGTGTAAATTACCTACACCTGAGGGGACTGAGAGACTTTAAAAGCCCCCTCAGGTGCACGCATCAAGAAGAGGAGTAGAGTGGAAGAGGAAGAAGCAATGCAGGCCATGGTTGCAGCAGAGAGGGATGCCTGAGGGGATAGATGACCACAGAAATGCTTGAAGCGGTGGTGGCTCCTTTGCACAGGTCGCACAGCAAGAAGCGTAAGGACTTGCACGATAAATATTTGTTGTCCAGAGTATGCGCAGCTGGAAGCAGCAGTAGCAAGGAAAGTGGGCACTCTTTGGCTGTACTAGGTGGCAGGGTTTCATCTGGCCCACTCCTGAGCAGAAGAAGCTCCATTCCTCAGTGGCGTGAGTGGAGGAGGACCAGAGGATGCTGTCCACCCGACCGCGAGGAGCCACAAGTACCAAAGACCTGTGAACACTGAGCGGAGGGTAATCGAGCGACTTACCTGGTGAGTTCACAATTCGCAAGTGACTCCGGAGTGCTCCATTGCAGTCCGTGTGTTCACGGCAGGCAGCTTCACTTTGCATATGAGTGAAAGCAGCAGCAACTGCATTTTTTAATACTGAAATATGCAAAACAAACTACGTCATACCTGTTGAAACAAAGCCACTGTGTAAATTGGTGCATGACATTGTGGAAAGCCCAAAAACCCTGTGGGGAAGCTGAAAAAAATCCAAAAGCTTACAAGCAATACCCAAGCCAAGAGAGTGTTAACAACCATTAGTACCCGGCACGCGCTGCACACCGGAAATACGTGTGGATTGGCTCTTTTCTGAGCCATACCACACGGTATTCCCATGTACGTTAGTGCGTGATGGGTACTCTGTTCCCGGCGAGGGGCGTGGCAGCCCCTTCGCCAATGAGGAGGCTCGAAATGGGGCAATCCCCGCTCCGAGCCTCACCATGGCAGGAGGCTGCCTTCGTCCCCTGCCTGGGACTCAGGTAATGTGTTTTTATTTTATTTTTTTCCTCGTCACCTTCCCCCGCAAACTATCCCCTCTCCACCCTCCCAACCCCACGGGTTTGGCCCGCCGCCTCGGGTTTTATTGCCACAACAATACCCCTACAACAAACAGTATTCATGGCAAGAGGGGAATACGGAGAGGCTTAATGGTTGTAAGACTTGCTGCTTATGTGCTATGTGACACAGTTCATCAAACCTACATTGCCAAAGCCGAGATAGAAGAAATGTGAGACTGTCTTTTGGTAATTATTTTGTTGTTGGTACAGAGGGGAAAGAAAGGTGGCAAACAGACTGCCCTTTTGGAGAAGGTTTTCCAGAGGTAGAGGAACATAGTTGCCAAGGATACTTGAAGAGCACTAATGTGGTTCCTTGTTTCCCCATAACCTGTTTTAAGTTTGATGCTAAAGAAGTCTTATGAAGTTGTTGTTACTCTAAGTTGGAAGTAATTTGAGAAACCTGGGGGTGTTCTCCTGAGCAGAGCCCTACAATCCCTTATCCAGTGGGCCAGGACACGGCCATCACTGTTGCATCTGGTTCCTGGGAGTAAACCAGTGGGGGAGGATCACCTGGGGGAGGGGAACGCGGGTTTATGCTCGGTGGGAATGACCCAGGTGAGACACGGCACTATGCAGAGGAAGAGACGGACTAGTTGCTTCATTACGTATAGCTGGGGTGTTGTACTTTTTCAAGCCTTGTGATTGGGTGACCTTGTGCTGGCCTATAAAATGCCCAGCAGAGTCCACTCTAGGACATATGATGTGGTCCCACGGTCCGAGGTTTCAATAGTTTGATGTCCATCTCTCATGTCACTAAGCTGCTGCTTGCATTCTGGTTGCATTCTTCTGAATGAGCATTCATGTACCTGCGCGCAGCTGTCCCTCACAAGCTTCCATGGTGTGGAAGGCTCACTGTCTCCTGACAAGCCACTTCCTGGATAATGTGAAGTCTGGCTCAACGAATTCTGCTGCTGTGGTCTTGCATGCAAGTGCCAGCTGATGAGCTCCTCTTTGTCCTCAAGCACCTTTCCCTGGTAAAGTGTTAGCTTGGAAGTCTCTTTGTCCACAAGGACTTCCAACCTTAACACAACCATTGGTTGGCCAATTAAGGAGGAAAAACGTAAAATTCCAAACAGCTCTTTCATGGAGGATGACGACAACCTCTTCATCAGTTCTGTGGGGGTTCTTGTTGGGTAGGGACGTCCCTGTAGCTATTGGACTATGCCTAAGTTGTAAACTCATGGCCATAGGCTTCCCCTGACTATGGGGTTCCCTTTCCCTCTCGGAGCACCCACTAGGTGGTAGGAGTCACCCTCTCCCTGCCATGTCCCTTAAAGTTTTTATAACTTTGGGAACTGATGTCCCGACAGTTCTGATGGGTCTAAGATTGACAAACTTTGTGGTGTACTATGGATCTTCTGTTTACTTTGTCTGGCCCTGCATCATGGAGTGGGGGTGCCACCCCAGGGTCACCCCAGTCCAATCGACAGGCCTCCAACATGGGACTATTTCACACTTGCCAGTGCGGGCTGAATTCAGGCTAGCACCAAATGTAGTATGCAAGATAATCAAGCACACAAAACATTTTCCCTGCAACTACCACAATTTCTTTAGCTGAGTACCATGATGTTTACATGTTATTTTGCATTTGCATAGTGCCTACTGCCATATGTTATGTCAGAGAGCCACAGGAGGAGTATGACAGAACAGGTAGTAGTGGTAGGGAGGAGCAAAGGTGGGTAGATATTTGGGATGAGGGTGAGGGATCGATAAGGGGCTCAGGAAGGCATTGGTAGGAAAGGTGGAGGAGCTATGTATACAAATGGACTGAATTTATTGTGAGGCACAACTGTATTCTATGGGGCATAGTACTGAAAGAAGAGACAGCTGGAGAAAGGTTTTCGCTGTGCCCTGGGTATGAAGAACAAGGCGAGTAGGAGGAAGATTGACAATACCCCCACAAGTTATTTGCATGGCTTGTTTTACAGTACTTTTGGCAACAGCTACCCTCCATTTTAAGTGTGCCCTGTACAGAAGATGGGATCACTCCACAAGCTCGTTGATGATATTTAGCAATTGAAAAGTAAGAGTGACTGATGCATCACACACAATGTGGTTGTAATAATGTCACAACCCACCAGGGTTTTAATGACACCACCTCATTGCACTCCTCTTTACAACAGAAGAAGGTCCAACACTGGATGTTGGGACGGAAACATGTTGGGGCTGTGAAGAGTCATTCTTGTAAGCGTCATAGTACGAGCACCTTGGATGTTAAGGATCTTAGGAGCAGAGAGGCTCATCATCTTCTAATGTGCTATTTGTGATGCACATTTGCGTTAACACATTGCATATTCGCTCCCATGTGAACCCTGTGATTATATGTGTGCAAATCTATTTTATCTCAGTCCCACAAATTTCAAGATGTGAACAGAGATGGGTCAAAATTCATTGTTTCGTGATCCAAAAATAAAATAAAAACGAAAAGTAAAAAAAACGGGACCAAGAGCAAACAAATGGCTCAATCCAAAATGGCCAGACTTGTTGCGTTTAGTGTTGTTTAGAAGGCATTGTTGTGACTGATGAAGAGGGTCATTTAGGTCTCTCATCGCAGTTTGGGCTACTTAGCAACACTTACCAGATTCATGTGTGATCACTGTGGATGATGATTGATTCTTTGCATGTATTCTTCTTTACCAGCGATACCACTCTCACTTATTTGCCCCTCAAAAGCTTTGTCTGGGGTTATCAAGTTTCGTATGACTATTAACTCCAGTGTTGTATGCGTAATCTGTTAGATATACTCATGCCTATACCATCAAGAACACGAGGAGATACTTATATGGTTCCATGTGATAATGGCATCGCAAAAATGTCTCTTGACAAAAATGTCGCTGTCTTTTGTGGAGACATTATTACATTGAACATGCGGAGGACACCCCCGCTACCCCTGATTCTTTTTAAATGTATTTATTTATTTATTTTGTTTACAAGGGGAGCAAGGGACATCCCGGCAACTCGTCCCCATACATAATGTCACCCTATATAATGTCGCCAATGGCTTTTCCTGGTGACATTATGTATGGGGACATTATTACGTGATACCGCTTATATATGATGAAGAATGATACGCTGGTATAGGGGCACACATTTAAAGAATGTATTATCACCCGCACCTGCCACTAGTGAATCTGGTAAGTAGACCACCCTATGACGAGAGGATTATAAATGCAAGACTACGTAGGGGTCAGTAACACACCACCAAGTGTGTGTGTGTGTGTGTGTGTGTGGGGTCCATCTGGGGTATTTTCTGCACCGGATACATATAACATACTGCATGGGGTAAATATGGGTTATTTACCCCAGGCGCCTCTTTTTATATAGCCCAAGAGCAAACTATACCATGCAATCCCAATTGGTATTTAATAACGGAAGGCTTTTTACGTTACTGCCATACTCTTAAAGAGGCCCACAATATGATAGGTTGATGATTGACACCTGTCACTGTTGGGGTGAGAGTTGTGGTTGGCATGTAGATACATTTTTCAGTGGCAACCCTTTTGGCGCCCTCAAGAAGTGAGTACATTTTGCACTTGCAACACAAATATGCACGTCAGTGTCTTAAGTGTGGCTGATCGTGTTGTGCTTCGCCCTCAGCCAAGCACCTCCAGGCAAGAGTGGATTTTCGTCTCACTCCATCGGGGTCCAGGTATCCAAAGAGTTAAATAGGACATTTAGCAACTTTCCTCAACGGCTTGCATTTAGTGGCCTGGGTTCTCGGTGTAGTTGTGTTTTCCAGGTGTATAGAGGGATACAGAGTGGCAGTGGCAAAGAGTGCAAGTCCTTCTTGGACGGTGCCCAATATGTTGCTGTTCTCGATACACATCTGCAACGCGGCTGCTCGCTCTGCTAGGAACTGAAGAAGCTCTGCTCGCTCTGCTAGGAACTGAAGAAGCTCTGGCTCATGAACTGTGATCATTTTTTTTTAAAGTAGAATTGTTATGGACACCAGCTTTACCAAGTTTATACTTTTAGAAGTGCGTCTGGTTTTTAAGGCCTTGTGGCAGAGGTGTTGCTAGGTTTGGAAAAGATCAGGGGCTACACTAATGTTGGGACTGTCGGGATTTGGGGATAGCTACCCTTTAGGTTGTAGCCCCTGAGGTTCTATCCGGGGCTTCAACCGAAAAGACCCAGGGCTATAGCCGCCCAAAGACCCCCTAGCAACGCCTCTGCCTCGTGGTATTCTGAAAAATAACCATAAATGCCCAGTGGCCTATTCAACACCCAAAATGACGTCTTGGAAGTTGTGTGTGACAACCGCAATATGACAGTGCTAGGACTGTGCTTTCCTTTGGATGCCTTGCAGTGAAGGGTCATCCCCTATTTCTAGGGTTGCAATTGTGGGCCATTTTGCACATTCTGGCCCGCTTGGTGGTGGCAGCACGGAAGTCTGATCACATCGCTCCTTCACTGGATTCCTCTGTGTCTCTCTTGTAATGTATAATCTGCTGCACCTCTTTCAGGGCCCTTCTCCTACCCCAAGCCCCTCGCTTGCAATTGAAGCTTCGTGTGGATGGAGGAGGGAGTGTGGAAAGCCAGAAGATGGAGACGGACCAGATGAAATGTTTGGCTGTACGTTTTATTTAAATTAAAAGAAAATTCCTCACTGACCGTACTACTAAAAGCGAGTTTCATTCCTAATGAAATTAAACTAAGGTGAATGTCTGTAGTCCAAAATTAAAATAGTCCTCCGTCCAAAGCCATCAGTTAACGAAAGTTCCTCTCAAAGAAAACTGTTCTTGTCAGTGTATCAAAGTTCCTCAAAGATTCCAAAAGTTTGAAAAACTCTCAAGTTTCTAAAGCAACAAAATAACCAAAGTTCTTTATGTGAAGGGATATTTCCCTGATACTTTTCAACAAACCTGATCTATTTCTCCACACTTACTTCTGGGTGCTGCGGTGCTCCCATGGTATATGCTCTTCGTTCTGCTTACTTTGTCCCTGTGGCTCCTTTTGGGGTCCCCTGACCCACTATCTCACTTTTCCTGTCATCCCTTTCTGCTTCTAGTTCTCTTGATTTTCTAGGGTTCCTGTGACCCTTCTGGGATATTATGCTGTTCTGATTTCTCTGGCTCACACAACTCCCACAACCCCTTTCCTTGTCTCATTCTCTCTGGTTTCTCAGGTCGCTGTGTCCCTTTCAATGGGGCTACAGTCGTCCTTCCCTCTTGCCCGCTCATTCTTTTTTCTGTTCTCTCCCCTACGACCTGTGCAACCTGCGTACCTGCTGTGTTGCGGTGCTTGCTCCAGGGAGTGTCAGTCTTGTAAGAGGCAGCAACTTTCTCCACGGCTTTGCGCTCCTCGCCTCTGGATGATTGTGGGTTTCACGTTCCTCTCGTCTCAGTTTGCGGAGCCCAAGCCCACTTTGTCCTGTATGTGGTCGCAGTTGCAGGTCCGGTTTGCTCCACACAGCCTCGGCTTTTCTCGCCTTGCGCGAATCCTTATCTGGCATACAGCGTCTCCCTCTGGCATCTGCCTCCTTCTGCACTGAAGACGGCTCCATTGATCTGCGCGGCACCTCCCCTTGCTGATGCTCTCACGTCAGAGACTCGCTTTGACGTTGGGATTCTCCTGTTGGCCTTTTATTCTCACTTCGGACTTCACAAGGGGCGTTTTGTTCACTACAAGAATGTGGAAAGTTTAGCATTACCTTTAGCCAAACGCAAAGATGTACTGTCAGTATTAACTTGAGCCAAACATTTGTATTGTCTTTTTCTTTCTTACTCCCGTGTAGGCAGAGAGTACAAGGGGTATAGGGAGTTTCCCCATGGGAATGGAAGTCCTTGTTCCCTAAAGGGGAGTCACTTCCAGTGAGGTGCCGCTTGCCCAAGCCCCTAGGGAGGGTTTTGTGGAGCTGCTCACCTCCCTAGCCTCAAAGGGGATGTCCCCCACCCCCCCTAGGGAAGACCGGACAAAGTCTCCAGATTCATCACAGCAGAGATCTAAAACATGTGGAGCAATTATGGGCAGATTTACCAGCCAGATTCTGTAACCAAGCCTTCTCCCTTGCTGCTCCAAAACCATTCCTTTAATTCTGAGAGTCAGCATATCTCTGAGCTGTTGATTTTTTTAGATGACAAACATATTTTTCCTCATAATTTCAGAAATGTTAGAATGTTGGAAATTATCATTCTCAACCTTTCAGCTTTTACATATCTTTGTAATTGTACGTACTTTCTTTTTGTCTTTCTGATTGAATACACTTATTAGAAGTTTGTTTTTTTAACTATGCTCTGAACAGTGCTCAGTTACCTATGCATTGGGAGTGCTTTATAGATATTTTAAATGACACAAATGGGGAGGTTTGACTCTTGAGAGTGTTTGTCCTGGCTAATAACTGGCATGATCATGGTGGGGATCATCCTAGATTGGTGTGAACTGGGAGTTGTGAGAAACCTGAGGGCATCCTCACTTCTTTCTCCCCAACTTCCTCTGCTCAGGTGGCCAGAGAAAGGCCATCACTTTTGGATTCCGACCCTGGGGGTGGATATGCGAGGGAGGATAACTAGGTGGAGGTGATTTGGAGAATGGCGGGAGTATGTCTTTGGGTGAGACACGGTATTCCCCTTTCCCTTTTCATGATGAACCTAACATCCCGGAAGCTTCTATAGGGTCCTTTCAACAAACCCCCTTTCAGAGTGACCAGTGGAAACACCCGTATAATAAAAAGGTCTAGAAAGACAACACCTCGAAGGATCTCTCTATATGGGCCAAGTAGACCTCCTTGGAAACATGTATGTTGTTTCCGAGACACATCAAACATATACCCATTCCAGAAAGTAAACAACTAAAATGGGCCTCATCACAAGTCTGGCTGTAACTGTGCCAGTAAAACTGGCAGGTTGCTGCCGGACTTGCAAATTTAACTGGCGCCTGGCTTGCTGGAAACACCAGGGGATTACAACCCTGGCGTTCCAGAAAGTCAGGTGCCAGAAATTGTAACTCCCCATTCCCATTGAGTCCCATAGGACTCAATGGGAATGGGGACCACAGAAGCACCAGCACCGTTAAAAACGGTGCCAGTGCTTTTGTGAAACTCTGCGGGTGCCGTTCCGCCATCCAGGTGTGACCCTGGCGGGCGGGATGGCACCCGCCCACAGAGTCGTACTGTGCCGATCCGGTAACAACCATGCCGGTAGGTTTACCGGCACCATTGTTACCGGACTGTCATAGTTAAAATGATGGCCAATTTCCCACAATCATATGTCTTTAAGACTGGGATGTGAAAGAGGCGACTAGGAGTAATGCACACTTCTAGTCAGTTTCACCACTGGTTCCATGTGTTCAAATCTTGGCAAAAATGGATGTGGATGCAAAATATCACAGCAAAAAGGCAGTGGTTTTTGCCGTCGCAATCCATGTAAAGGATGCGGGGGACACCCCTGCAACCCCTGAACCCATTATTCCATTTAAGGGGAGCGAGGACACCCCCGCAACACCTGCTCCCCTTAAATGGTATAATGGGGTACACCTTTACTGGGTCAAACCACAGCATTTTTCCGCAGTATTTTGTACAGGCGTCATTTTTGCCACGATTTTATCACTGCATACCTCACCATTGTGGCACTGAGATGAGGAAGATGCCTATGGAGGGTCAGGTATGTCCAGATAATTGTTGTAATTATGGTCAGGCAAACTGCTTGCTCCTGAAACCTATTGAAGGGCAACAACTGCTTAAAAGGAGGGCCAAGCAGCAAAGCAAAGGGAACCTGCCTGGAGAGAAGTTGGCAGCCACGAGGAGAAGGCTGGAGCAGGAGTGGCAGAGAGGACGCTGTGTGTTGCTAGGTGGAGAGAGAAGTAGAAGTGCCACAACCTGAGCAGATCGTGAGAGGACCTGAGCCCCAACAATTACCTGTGCTGCATGTTCCCAGCTGGAGCTGGGGAACACTGAAACCTCTCAACTGCCACAGGATGCTGCAAGAAGGTTTCCCGACAGCGAGCGCTGCTTGCTGGAGCTATTGACGCATACCCGGGAATAAAGAGAAGGATGGGGAACAGCAAGAAGACGCCCGGTGGAGCAGACCAGCCCTGGTGAGTGTGAGGCAGGGAACACTTGTACCAGGGCGCTCCAGGGATGGGAATTGGACAGTTAGGGTTGTGAATGAACGAAAACGTATATAAATTGTGGTTGGAACCCGAATGAAGGAACAATGAATCATGAACAATTTGTTAAGTATTTTGTTTTTTATTTTTTTATTTTGTCATAGTGCATGGACTATTAGAAAACATAGAAGTGTGCCTGGTGAATACATACGCCCCAAATCATGAAGCAACACCGTTCTTCAAAATGCTTTCACCTAGACTGGCCCCATATGGGGAGGCGACGTACATCTGGGCTGGGACTTCAGCTGCACACTAAACCCGAAGCTGGACAGGTCGGACAACAAACACAGAAAACTAACACCACCGGCAAAAGCCCTGCAGACGCTCTTAACCCAAATGAGACTAGAAGATATTTGGAGGAAAATGCAAAACGAAGCCCAAGGGTATTCTCACTACAGCACCCTGCATCGAACTCCTACAAGAATAGATTACATCTTCACTGGCACTGAAACCCTGGTTGAATTCCGACAGAGGATTTAGAGCAAGAACACTCTCAGATCATGCCCCGTTACTGGCGACAAGGAGATACACACATAGAAAAGCTCCTATACCAACATGGCGACTAAGGGCGGAAGCATTGTTAGACAGTGAGTTTCTAGAGCACATGCAGGAAACAATACAAGAAAATGGAAGACTACTTCCACTACAACCCAGGCAGTGTGGACACATCAGGGACCTTGTGGGATGCTTTCAAGGTAGTAATCAGGGGACTGGCGATCGGGAAGGCCGGGGGACTAAAAGGAAGCATCCTAAGAGGGCTCTCAGACATAGAAAATGACATACAGCAGGCAGAGAAGCAGACAGGTCTCCCGGCGGAGGAGTCGGCTGAACTAATCTCGCTTAGGCCAAACTGCAGTACCATCTGGAAAAGACTGGGAAAGCTAGACTACAGGAAATGCACACAAAAATTACACGCAGAGGCTGATAAACCGGACGGACTCGTGGCCCGGTTGACCGAGCCGGAAACAACACGATAAATGCAATTAAAACAAGACTGGGGAAGTAGTGAGTGCCCAAGCAGGTATCAATCAGGTATTCTCGCAATTCTACGAAACTCTGTACCCCCATAGTCAGGAGGCAGACATCTGGGAAATGAGTGAAGCCCTGACCCAAATGGCACTACCAAAATTAACTGAGGAACAGATAGAGACACTAGAAGCTCAGCTAACTGCGGAAGATCTTGAAGCAGTTATACCACGGGACCTGATGGGCTGCCTGGGCAGTTCTACAAAAAATACAAGCAGGCGATATCACCTATACTGCTAGGAGTCTCTGAAGAGGCAAAAACACAAGGCCAGTTACCAGACAGTATGACTGAATCGTTAATAATACCCATACTAAAACCAGGGAAATCATCCCTAGAATGCGGCTCGTACAGACCACTTTCCATGATAAACCAGGATTGCAAGATGCTAACAGGCTTAAACAGGTCATACACTCATTGGTGCCTACGGACCAGGCTGGATACGTCCCGGGACGGAACACCACATGTAATCTGTGAAGACTGCACTATTTTATTGACCAAACTAACCACAGACGGGAAGAGAGCGCAGTGGCATCCCTAGATGCAGTCAAATCCTTCGACTCTGTACATTGGGACTTGCTATTACATGCACGTGAACACTTTGGGTGGGGGAGGGCTGCCTGAAATGGATTAAGTTGTTATACAAAGACCCCAGAGCAAGGGTTAAGACAGGTAGACAAATGTCAGTAGCATGGAGGATACACAGAGGCACGAAACGGGGCTGCCTGTTGTCGCTGATGCTCTACATATTTGCCCTAGAACCATTAGCAGTCTTCCTGAGGGAGGAGTACGGTGGGACGGGGATAAACCTAGACAATGCCATCCATGTAGTGTCACTATATGCAGATGACATGCTCCTGTATGTTAATGACCCACATAATAACTTGCCGCACTTGTTAGAGGTGGTAGGGGCATTTGCTAGGCTGTCGGGCATATCCATTAATAAAGTGAAATCATCCTTATACCCCCTGGCGGGGACTTACATGGATCATACAGACCGATTGCCAGATCTGGTTCTGGCATGGGCGCCAAGCATTTTTTGTAATCTGGGGATGATGGGGAGGGCAACCTTGCTGAATATGATAGTACTCCCCTGCCTCCTGGACTACTTCACAAATATACCTTCTAACATACCCGGGAAATTCTTCAGGTGCTTGCACACAATTGCAAGGGAATTCCTGTGTGCAGGGAACAACTCGGAGAGCTCCAGTGAACAAGAAAATGCAGGCATGAACACGGGAGTAAGAGGAGAGCAACATCAAGATATGGCCTGAGCAGAAGGAAATGATTGAACTATGACTCAGGAACCCTCAGGGCGCAGACATCAAGATGCTCATAGGAAACAACAGATCTACACATTGAAGAACAGGAACGTGTGCCAAGACATTGAAGCTGCGACAAACCCTGGCATGGTGTACAGTGTTGAATGTTAAGTTATTTGTTGTATGTTGGTTGAGTGTTGTATATAAAACCAATAAAGAGTTTAAAAAAAGAAATTGTCACTTGTTATGGGAAATACAGCAGCATATATTGCATACCCAACTAATGAGAAGATATGGAAACCTTTTGAAACTATTGCACAAATGGAAAGCAATTGATTTGCTATTGTGAAAGGAGTGAAACTTGCTAAGAAGCATTGAGGAACAAAGGAAAAGCCTGAAATGAATACTTATGAACTAACATGAAAAGCAAGTATGAAAGACACGTTGTTGAACTTGAATGGGCAAGGTGAAAGCAAGGTTGTGGAAGAAGAGATGCACCACAGAATACAGGGAATGCAAGTTGTGGCTAAGCCAAAAGACTGCCTTTATACACGTTGTGACCAAGCCCGAAGGATTGCCAAAGAGAAACCACAGCACATGTTAAGTACTGACAAAGGTGCTAGGTGGAAAACCTGTGTTAATCGAGGAAAACTAAGAGCATCACAAGGTGTCAAGGGTTATCGGGTGTCAAAGGTTATCGGCTGCGTGATCTGTAATGGGTGCACTGTCTGGTCCTACAACTGTGCCTAGACCGAGTAGCCCAATTTGGTAAAGAGCCAAGAGAAGCCCAAAGACAAAGGCTGTGTGATACAGTGCTGAATTGAAATTGAAAGAAAGCATCTGTTTGAACTGTTACAGAATCTAAAGGATCATAATGTAAAGCTGGAAATATTGTTGAAAATCAAGGAACCTGAACTGTGTGAACTTGGGGAACAGAACCCAGAGGTATTCTGGAAATGTGTTTCACTTGGGGAAGGGAACCCCGAGGTATCTTGCTACTTTGTTACATTTGGGGAAGGGAACTCTGCGTCCTTTTTGTGGAACTATTTGAAGTTGCGGAAGGGGAAGATGAAACCAGCCAGAGCTGGAAGAAGCTTAGAACCTTATTTGTAGCACTGTTTCTTTTGGTGCTGACATCCCTACACATTTTATATTTTTAGCAATGAGGGCAAGTATAGGTTTTGGACACAGACAGACTTTTGAGTTGAACTTACTGACACAGACTATCCTTAGTTTCTTTAGGTAGGGAAATCCCACCTTAGCATAGGGCAAGTTAGGCCTTAAACCATCCTGACATATACAATAAAGTCCCTTTTGTTAAGAAAGTGAATCTGTTCTGTGTCTTGCTTCATGATGCTTTCAGAGTCTGGAATCTGCCAGGGGTTTGGGGGAGAGGGCAGCGTTGACCTTAATTAGAGTAGTCATGCACCGATATATTTTTAGTGTGTGTGATGTTCTTTATTGTTTCAACCCCTGCAGCCACCCACATACCCCTCCACATTTTTATGAACTTAACCCCCCCTCATATATACGGATGGAAATAACAGTTGCATAAATGGACACCCTGACAATTCTTGATGACTTGGAATGAGAAAGTCATACGGAAACTAATGAATATGTCACAAACCTTAAAAGACTGGGTATCAGCACAGACTGGCCTTCGACCAGTAGACTTAAGTGCAAATCTAAATTCAATCCTCAAAGTGCACAAAATTGCCACATGTGTCACACCTCAGGGAACCTGGCGGCTTTGGGCTAAATGGAAGCTGCGTCCTCCATTGCTGGTTCCTTCACGTACAACGAAGCGCAGAGTACGAGTCTAGTCTTTTTTCTATGCATTCCGACGCCAGTACTTAAGCCACTCACTTCCGGTGTCGGATGCGTTGCAACGAACAGTTTTCCTGATCGCCTGCGCTGCCGTACTCCTTGCACTTCGCTCCTCAGTGTTTTGCTCTCTTTACCGCCTCATTCCTCCCTGTCCTTCATCTCTGTATTTCCAGCTTATCCTCTCGCCTCCGTTTCCTCGACCCTCCTCCTTCTACTTTCCGCTCCCATCTTCCTCCTGTCCCTTCCTCCCGTCTTGTGTTATTTTCCCTCAGTCTTACTTTCTTTCATTCCTTTCCTCTCCGCCTTTACCTTTAGCCTTGCCATTCCGTGTATCGACCTCCTTCTGTTCAACGGACTGCCTTGCCTCATCCCCATTGGCGTTTTCTTGTACTTCCTGTTTATCGACTCCTGCCTGCCTAACGGATTGCCTGCCATTTCTTGTACTGTATTGTTACTACCCGAAAACTTAACCCGTGGTACTCAGACTTTCTACTACTGGTCCTACACCCGAGTTAACCATCTCTGGATTTTCCTCATCCACTCATCTCTTCAGCTGAAGCATACCTTTCTGGGTTTTTCTTATGCCTCTGGCTTTTTCCCCACTGTTTAACGGCTGAGGAGGGTAGCCACAGTTCACCCATTGGGTGTCAATGTGGCGTCCTTTCACGGTCGTCCTTATCTGCAAAAAAAAAAGGGAAAGACTCGAACCCAGGATAAACCCGAAGCTTGCATTACATCGGAAAATCAGAGGTGAGGAGGAAGGGGAGGACAGGGAATCTTCTTCACAAGTAGAAGAGGATATAACAGATATATCCGACAACATGGAAGCCTTCTCAAATGTTGTGATTGATAACTTAAAAGATGAAAGAAGAATTAAGCGGCAACCCAAAAGCAAGCTATCCAAAAAGTACTAACAGACATTGCAAAATTGAATAAATATATTATAAAACCTGCAGATAAGGGCTGCAACATAGTCATAATGAACAAATGCGACTACATTGGTGAAGCATACAAACAATTGAACGATGTGAGTTGCTATGAGAGACTTAGTAATAATCCTATTAAACAATTGGAAAGGGGAGTATGGGCCTTCCTGACCAAGTGGCAACATGCTGATATCCTAGAGGAAGAAATGGTGACATTTCTATATACCAAGAATTCAGTCATTCCAACTATATACTTCCTCCCTAAAGTTCATAGGAATCCCCTCAAACCACCAGGCAGATCTATTGTGACCTTGTGTGGGTCCTTATTGGAAAACATGTCTAGATTTGTGGACGAGGTTCTTTTCAAATTTGTATCTACGTTGCCATCCTATGTGAGGGACACCCACTTATTTGCTGGCAACCATGGACGTGGTGTCTCTATATATGTCGATTAAGTACAGTGATGGGATATTTGCCTGTCAGAACTTTCTTAACACCTGATCTCTAAATCATCTACAACACTCACAGATGATTCTTGAAATGATTCAAATGTGCCTGGAAAATAACATCTTTATCTTTAACAATGAAACTTTTCGCCAAACCCGGGGAACTGCCATGGGTACGACTTTCGCACCATCATATGCAAATCTGACGATGGGTCATTGGGGGGGAAAAAACTGGTTTGGGCAGAAGCCAATGACAAATACACTGCGAACATCGTATTGTGGCTTCGCTACATTGATGATTTATTCATCATTTGGGATGGGAGAGCTCAGCTATGGTGTGAATTTGTTAAATACCAATGATCTCAATCTAAGGTTCACAGAACACCATAGTCGACAGTGCATTGTATTTATTGATGTGCAAGTAAAGATAGTGGCACATAAAATTGAGTCCGAACTATACAGAAAAATCACTTGTGCCAACATCCCGCTACATGCAAATAGTTCTCATCCTAAGACCCTGCTATGGGGTATCCCACATGGCGAATTTACTCTTATTAGACAGAATTGCAGCAACATCATGGATTTTGATTTGGCATGCCAAGTTACAGCCCAAAACTTCCTACAACAACAATACCCTAAGAAGATCATCGAAAGGGCATATTTAAAAGTCCGAGAAATGAACAGGCAAGAAATGTTAGTAACATCAAAAACGGACTTAAGAAAAACAGAAGAAGGTAATACCATCAGATTGATTCTGACATTCGGAAGCCATTCCCAAGTCATCAAAAGAATAATAAAAAAATATTGGAAAGTTTTGAAAGCTGACAAAGACATAGGCAGATTATTAAATTATTATCCCGACATCACTTTTTGAAAGAGCACCTCAATTAAAGATCTAATGGTGAATAGCTACATGATTGCAGAAAAGTTTGAAGCAAGTTCCAATTGGCTTTCCACAGCAGGAGATGCCTTCTTGAAGTGTACCAGGTGCAAAATGTGCAAATATGAAAAAAATGGTAAAAGCTATACACATCTATTCTTAAACATCTGGTCCACATAAAAAGCAGGATCACATGCGAATCTGAACTGGTGGTCTATGCTTTGATATGCCCATGCCTTAAGTGGTATATTGGGAGCACCAAATGTAAGCTCAAGGTGCGAATCTTGCAACATGTGCGAGCCATCATTAACAAAGATTGCACATACCCAATGGCCAAGCACTTCTCCGATTTCCACAATGGAGACCTGGACAGCTTAATATTTTTTGGCATTTACAGGGTCATTGCAGGTCCCAGGGTTGGGGATAATGAGAAATTACTTTGGCAGGAAGAGACAAAATTTATCCTTGATTTTGAGTGTAAGAAACCCATCGGCCAAAATGTTGATGAAGAACTATATACATTCCTGGGGACATAAACCAGTACTATAATAACATATACAGTGAATTTAGAAAAGACTATCATCAACTCATAGGACCTGATATCGAAACCTTCACCTTACAGTTGTTTTTATGGGTCCTCTTTTTCTTTCTTTCGGGTCACACACTTTTTTTTAAATATATCACTTATTCTTATTCGTGACTTATAACCATATGTTCTCACACATTCATATTTATTGCAACAGTGTCTGTGTGTACGCTATAGAAAACTGAGGGGAATACTGTTATCAGTTGGTAGCTAAACAGTTTATCCCTGCATTCCTGCTTTAGTATGAACAGTCCTTATTACTATGACAGTTCAATTACTTTTTTCCTTGAATTAGAAGTGCCGTGATATTTACTATTGCACTTGACACGTTGCAAATACATTATCTCCTATTATGTTTTTTTAAAAGGTTATACATTGTTTATTCATTATAGGAATGCACTATGCACTTTGTATTAGCTGTTCTTTTAATAACTAGATGCAGCTTATTGTTCTTAAAAGGTTAAATGTTGTACATCTATCATAGGAATGCTCTATGCACTTTATACCAGCTGGGATCAAAATAATTTGTGGCTTTTTGTGTTCATATGAATGCACAATGCACTTTACTAAATGCAATTATTGTTCGAGGAGTGTGAAATCTATATACAACCTGAGCAAGGCTCTAAAAAATAGTTTTGGGCTTTTGAGATATCAAGAAACTGAATTGGAGCATTGCCCCCCCCCCCATTCTACTGATATAAGTAAGATATGTAGGATGTGATATTCTCTTATATATAGATTTATGATAACACCCCAATACAATATTGGACAATAAGCATGGTCTTAACTTATCCATAGCCACACAAGATGCACTATGCACTTTGGTAGCCGCATTTATGCTACAACTTAATGAAACCCGGTATGCATTTTAACTTTGGAAATGTTTAAACAATTGTATTTTTAGAGGTATATTAATCATCTGTATTGAACTGAACTGTGTCAAAATAATCAGAGCAAGGAGACCGTGCTTAACTACCACGGTCTCAATAATACCAAACTCGCATAAATGCGCATATCCATGTGTAATGTGGAAAAAATGAAAGGGGGGGGGAGAAAAAAAATTCACTATGCTTTTTCTAAAAATTCTCTTTTCTCCAAATCATATGGGCATATATAAATGTATGCAATTGTTTGCAAATGTTATCCACAATTGGTATTTGACATTATTATCATGGAAGAGATTAGTAAAATACATTACTATGGGGACTGGTAGTTACAACTGCGAGCCCAAACCAACATGGCCACCCGACAAAATGTGTGAGGCATAAGTCACCTTTTCTGTTTTTATCACTTGGGTGTTGTTTTAAAACGAACTTCCTCATGACGAGGAAGTACTGTGAACAAGCCACTAGGTTGTGGCAAAGCGTGTCAGGCTGCCGTCTGCCAAACAATGCTACTTGGAAAAATGAAGTTTCTTTTTTGAAACTGCGGACATTAAAATAAAGGTTGTTTATTTTGTACAGCCCACGCAGTCGTGTATCTTGTCCGCGACAAACTGGTTTTGGGACCTTCCGTGAGGTGTGCTGCTCGGCGGATTGGCGTCTTGTACGCTACGCAGAATGGAAAAAAAATGATAATAATTATATATATATATATATATTTCTCACGGCCACAGTAGTCCAGGGGGGAAAAGTTATAGGGGGTCCCTAAATTTCTTTTTTCCCCATAGACTGAATGGGGAAAAAACTTTGCTCACGCCTACAGCCCAAACCGCTGGACGGATTTTCACCACATTTGCGGCAGGAATAGCGGCTTGGTCCCGAAAGCGTGCTTTTGTAAATTTGGTGAAAATCCGTCCAGTCGTTTTTTTTTTTTTAAATGACCAAAAAAGTAGGTGACAAAAAATTAGTGATATCTATATCTGCTCCGCGGACACACTTCCCTGTTCGCTCCTTGGACAGGACACACATTGATTAATCGGCTTGCGTCATGTCCGCGGACATGCAACGTGTTCACTGATTGGATGATGAAGAGCGTGAAGTGCGTCAGATTTTTGGAAACGCCTGCCATCTTGGATTCACAGACTTCGCCGCTGTCCGCGGACATCGCTGTAAAAACATATAAAAAAAAAACACAACATTGCACTTGTTAAAATTATCAAATAATCTCTGGGGAGGTCAGAGGTGATGGGGTGGGATATGGCTGCAAGAAGCAAAAAAACGGGTGGTTTTTGCTGCAAACGTCCCGAACAGTTTGGATGTTCGCGAACAGTCCTGAAAAGTTTGCGGACACCTTAGCATAGCATTACAGGGTGGGTGAAATGCAGTTCTTGGATGGCTTATAACTTTGGCGCCACTTAATGGAACTGCATGAAATGTTGCATGTATATTTCTGAGCTGATTCTAAATGAATATGCAAAGTTTGGTGGGATTTTGTCATGAGGGGGCAAAATTAGAGGGGAGGTCCCAAAATATTGTAAAGGCTTATAAATGTGGTGCCATTTGACAAATCTACACCAAGGTTTGCAAAAAAGATGATAGATCTAGATATAGATGTTTTCATAAAGGCTGAATGTATTTTGTGAAGTAGGGGCTAGTTTATATGACTATTGTATGTCCATACATTTGACACTGTTGAAAAATAAAACATGGGTGGATTTCCAGCAAACTTGCGTAAAGAGCATTGGCAAGGACCTACAAGCATGGTTTTGCAAATGTGCCAGTGTTTTATTATTTGACAAGTGTCATAATGTAGCTACAAAAAATAGCGGTATAACTTTAGTGACTGAGGGGTAGCCTGTGGCCATGGGCAGTGGGCAGATTGTCCGGGTCATGGAATAAGGTCATGATCCGGACAATCTGGCTACTGGCCATGACCACAAGGGACAAAACATAGGATTAAAGTTGCCATGTCCACCTGGGACTGGCTTTGTGGTAAAGTTAGTCAAAGTTAGGATAGATCTGAAAGGGAAGAAAAATGTGCTTGTGGTAATATGGTCATAGGGTTCTCTTTTTGTCTTCTGCAGGCTGCCATGGAAAGCGAAGAGGGCCCTGTATGGAACCCTCCCCTTTCCTTTCCATGGTGGCCATCTTGGAAAAGGATTTTACTTCCTACACCGGGACGCCACAGGCATCCCGGTGTAGGAAGAAAAATCCTTTTTTTTTTTTTTTTTTTTTTTTTTTTTTTTTAGCACCCCGGGTTCCTGCTTTGGGAACCTAGGTTGCTAATGGCCTTCATCCCCCATTTCAGGGGCTGGAATGGGGGGGGATAATGGTCCAGAGACCTCATTATCCACCCTCGCTTTGCTTGGGCTGATAACTTGGGCTGCTGGGCCAGTATCCACCGTTCCAGTCCCTGGAACGGAGGATGAACGCCACAATATTCCCATTAGCATAACACAAAATGCAAAAGGAAATGTTAGAAAATCTTATTAGCTCTATGTACTTCACTGAGAAATATAAAGTAGATGGAGTCTATACATGTTTTTTTTAGTTCTATTTTTTAACTGTGAATGGTGGTTCCTAAAGGAATATGTTTTTTGTTGTTTTTGGATGTATTTTCTTTTGGCAGGAGATCTGAGAACGAAAGGTGGGGAGGGAAATGAGGGAAGAGGGACCCAACACTAATATGGAGGGGTAGGTGGACAAAAGAAAATGTTGCGCATGTGTTATTTGTAAGGTAGGGGCAGTGTTTCTCATGCTCCTTGATTACAGCAGTGGTGGTGGCTCTTGGGGAGGAGGGATGGCATTAGCTGATGCCATTTTAAGATAAATAGCAGTTTTGCTAAAAGTATGTACTGTGTACTAGATTGTTAATGGATAATGAGTAGGAATAGGTGTTGGAGCTGTGCTAGGGAAATTTTGTAGTTGAAAGTTCCTAGATCAGTAGAAAATGCAGTTCTGAACTGTCTGCGAAGCAAAGATCTTATCGTGAAGTGCGGACGGGTTCTCGGACACGTCATCATGCCGCGCGCCAGCGAATGGTCATGTGGCACTGTCTGGAAGGTTCGCTATGAAGTCAGATGTTCGTAGACGGCTACGGATGCAAAACTAGTTGAATTAGTTGCAAAAAGTGTATAGAAATGTTAAAAATGATTCCAGAAGGTGGGTCAAGGCAGAGTTTTAAGATGACACTTTGTAAATGGGACACAAATATTGCTATATTGGTTAAGTATATTAGTAAGTTGTAGGAAAATAGCATGCACTGGTAAACTATGAAATTCAATGAAAAAACTTTGTTAAGGGGACGTTATGGTTACAAGTAAAACCAAAAAATCCCAGAAATTCACCAGTTATGGTAAGCTAAACAACCATAACTTGTTCCACCACTGTGCACTGCTAAGACTAACACCCAGGACATCAAAGATGACATCACAAATGTAATTGATGACATCACTGATGACATCACATATCTGGGCCACTTGTTTTTGTTTATTGACCTACATAGGCCAGGTGGTTTTGTTCACTGGCAGTCAGAATAATAAAATTGAAAAAGGTGCCATATATCTAGATGTTAACCTTGTCATATGTTCTTTAAGTACTTTCCTTAAGGTTTGCCCTCAGCTCATGGTGTACATACATGGGGAAATGAGCAGGCCTCAAACACACAATTCATTTGTATACATAAAGATAAACTTTAATGTCATTAACATTTTCTGATTATGCACTTTCTTCTTTACTTTAGTTTCCCTGTATGTGCCTCTGATTTGTATGCATTGTGGTTCTTTATATGTATTGTTTGTACCAGCACAAGTGCTGTGAGTCTTGAATTGTTAGCTAGCTATTACATGTTTAACATTACCCAAAACTCTGATACGGTAGCATTCATTATTGTACTATCCAAAATTACGAGATTATAAATAGTGTTCTTCAATGGTGCATGCTGCAGTCATTGCCTATGTTTATATATGATAAGGTTTCTGTATTAACGACAACACTCCAATACAATGATATTAGATGAGTACATTCTTTAATAGATTAAGTAGTTCATGATAGGTCTCCTGATCACCCCTGACATCTTGTTACCAACAAAATAAACGCAACTCCTTGTAGGGACTTCATCAAATTTTATTTCACATGTGATGTCATCAGTGATTTCATCAATGACATTAGTGATGTCATCTTTGATGTCCTGGGTGTTAGTCTTAGCAGTGCACGGTGGCGGTGCGAATTATGGTTGTTTAGCTTACCATAACTGATGAATTTTAGGGGGTTTTCGGTTTTACCTGTAACCATAACGTCCCTTTATAATATACACACACACATTACATGGCCACCCATGTAGTTATGGTTAAGTTGCTAAATCCATAGGAAGAGCACTTTTTTGGGTGGCTTATAACTTCGCTCCGCCTGGACGAATCCTCACCAAACCTTGGAAAAAAAGTATATGGCCCACTCTGAATCCCTTTACAAAGTTTGGCGAGTTTCAGTCAAGGGGCGGCAAAGTTATAGGGAGGGTCCCAAAATTATTTTTTTTTCCCCATAGACTGAATGGGCTGTAGGCGTGAGCAAAGTTTTTTCTCCAAAGCGCTGGACTACAATAATCGTATTGTTCAAGCAAAATCTAGCTCTTGTTTCAATCCTTCGTGAGTTCAATTCTAATCTGCTCAGATACTGTAGGATGTTACCTGGTGTCAAACCATTCATGATGCGTTTTCTGCAAAGATCGCCTCTCACTTGGAGGCTAGTGTTTCACTACATAACAAAGACACAGTGGCCCTCATTACGACCCTGGCGGATTTTTTCCGCCATCGGCGGACTTTTCCGCCATGGCGCAAAGTCCCTTTACGCCATGGCGGATGGCGGACTTACCGCCCCATTCCGAGGTCGGCGGGGCGGTAAGTCCCCATTGACCCATTTACCCTTCCCCATTCCCATTTCGGCCCCATAGGGCTCAATGGGAGTGGGGAAGGTGTTAATTACGCCACCGTACACTACGGTGGCGTAATTAACACCGAGGTCCCATAGCGCCATGGATTTTTACGCCCGCAAAAAGCGGGCGGAAAAATGACCATGGCGCTATGGGAACTCGTAGTTGGCGGTAAGGGGTCGGCGCAGCTAACGCTGGCGCAAACCCCTTAGCGCCAGGGTCCTAATGAGGGCCAGTGCCTCTGTTAACCTAAGTTTCTGCCTCTGTCTACTGCTACGGTTGAATCCATCAGCACTCTGCAGTCTTCAAGCAAGGCATTCAAACAGCCTCTTTCTTGTTTACTGGCACCCCCCCCACCCCACCCTTGCATGGTCAAGCAGACCATGCATCCCCTCAAAAGCACTCCTTCTCTTTTTCTCCCTCTACTTTCTCAGAGGTGACCAAGATTATTCTCGACATGAAGCCCACCACATGTAAGGGTGATGCGTGCCCCTCAAGGTTACTGGTCCAATCTCTCGAGATCATCAGTCCTTGGGTGACCAAACTGATCAATCAGACATTTATTGAAGGTCAAGTACCCACCAATCTTAAGGAAACCTGGATAATCCCCTTGCTCAAGAAAGCTAATCTTGATCCACTCCTGCCAAAACGCCATCGGTTGATAACCAATGTCCCTTTCCCTCTTACGGTTATGGACTGTGTGGCTTATCTTCAGCTACAAAAATGTATTGATGATCCATTTTGGGACCTCGTCAGTCAGGTTACTGGGCACGTCATGGCACAGAAACAGCCATGCTCGAATTAAAATCAAATCTGGCGTCTATTATCGACCGCGGCCATCCAGCACTTCTGATGCTGTTAGATCTCTCTGCCGCGTTTGATTTTGTCGACCATGAGCTCTTAGCATCTAGGCTGCAATGGCTAGCATCCTTTTTAGGCCCCCGTAACTCTTGTGTGGTCATTCACGACTCCTCGTCAATTCCATCTCTACTGACACAGGGTGTTCCTCATGGATCTTCTCTATCCCCAACTCTCTTTAACATGTATATCCTTCCTCTTCTCTTGTTGCTTGACGACCTGGGAGTCCTGTATGCAAACTATGCAGACAACACCCAGGTCATCCTTGAGCTCTCTAGCTGTTACTCTACCGAGTCAAAGGCCATCTCTGCAATTTACTCTCATACATTCCTGGATGAATCAGAATTCCATGGCTTGGAATGCAGATAAAACTTAGATCCTTATTGCAGCCTCCAGTAACATGCTAAAGCATCTCTCTGAGGACTACTCATCAGTTTTGATTGCCAATGTGTCCATACCAGTTGCTCAAAGCGTAAAGACGCTCGGGGTCAGGATTGACACCGAACTCTCTATGCGCTCTCATGTGATTAAAACCTGCGCCATATGTGGTTGGATTAATAAGCAACTCTGCTCACTGCGCCCTTTCTTATCTGTTAATAATAGGTCTCTCCTTGCTTCTGCTTTTGTCAACTCAATGCTTGGCTATTCTAACAGTCTTCTCGCAGGTACATCCACAGCCAATATTGCTGCCCTTCAAATCACCCAAAACGGCACGGTTAGAGCTGTGCTCGGCTTGACTAGGCGGCACTCCATCACCGAAGCCTGGAAGAAATTACATTGGCTTCCTATCAGGCATAGGGTCCCTTTCAAGATTCTTACACTCACGTTTAAATACCTGAATGGCACTGCTCCCAGCTATCTTACAGAACGTGTTCAACTATACGTTCCAGGGCGATTGCCCAGGTCAATCGAACAAGCAAGGCTTTGTCTGCCCCGCTTTCGGCTGGCCAAATTTGGTAAAACCATCTTCAATGTCATTGCTCCAGCCTTGTGGAATCCTCTTCCTCCGCATCTTAAATCCTCCACTTCCTTGGTTGACTTTAAAAAGAATCTGATGACCAACTTCTTCACTGCTCCTTAGGTCTCCCTATGCTCTTCTCCGATCTTGACTTCTTTATTTGTCTGATTGTTTGTCTTGTCCTGTCTCTTTGTGCGCCATGAGACCTGCAGGTAATTAGGCGTGTCATCAAGAATTTAAATAAATAAATATGTTACTGCAGGGATAGGAAACCCACTGTTGCTGTAAAAATACCAACTTTATTTTAAATGAATGACTTGGAGACTACAAATGCCAGAATACAATTCAGCAGAAAGCAAAAATATTGTCTGAGTGCAAAAGCTTCATGGACTGTCAGTAGCACAGATTTCAAAAAGTAAATAATTCAGATGACCATTCGTTCGCCCGTCCATGCTGTAACCAGGGCTGACCCTGCTTAGCTTCAAAGCAACAAAAAGGCCAGCCCATTCCTCTAAGTGGTCTTGTAAGTTTGTATTGGGCAACATGGGCTTAGGATGCTGGCCCCTTTCTCGCTGTGAAGCTAAGCAGAGTCTGTCTTGGTTACTGACTGGATGGGAGACCTGGATGGCAACTTTTTCACTGGGCATGGCCTTTGGCCCTAGGCAGTGATGTTTCACCCTCTGCATCACTATAGTTATGAAAATATCTTTCACCCAAATAAAATTTTAAAATGTAACTGTGGGTACTAAACTAGACCTACCTGCGGTTATCTGTAGTCCTTTGTAACCTCGGATATAGCCACGAATATCATCAAAGCAGCAGGAAAAAAATTCTTCCCTGCCCCCCTTCACCCCCCTCCCCCCAAGGCCATCACCAAGTGCCCCCTCATCTGTTAGAAAAATACATTTGAGCACAGGCTACCCTGCCCTTCCACACTATAGGGTAGGGTTCAACCTACAACCAACCGGAGATATTTTCCGTTAACTTGATGAAAGCTTAATCAATTTATTTAAAACAAAATGTATTCATAGTTCATGATAGAAAACACATACATAAAAAACATAACAATCAATATAAATTCACAGTCCATATCAAACTAGTATCTCTTAGAAGAACTGTTGTATGTAGAATCGCATTTGAGCAGTTAGTAACAATGTGGTTAAATACACTATGTTGATCTAATGATGGTGTGATCCAATACACTATATCGGTCGGCACAATAGTGTTTCCAGCTCAGAGGTAAACTTTATTCTTTTAAGTTTAGATTTTCATCAACCCCTCTGGGCTTTCTTCAGGACACTTAGCCCAATGTGATGTGGTATATTTCTCAGCTCCTCTAACAATGAAGAATTTTTCCAAAGCTACATGTAAAGAAAGTGAAATATCGTGAATGTTAAGTTGTTTGACATAAAACACAAAAAGTGTATAAAAACGAATGTATAAAATTAATCAAGTAGGCAACCATTGAATGTTCCCTATGTGTTGTAGAAGCCTACCCGCCTTGAATTACTTCTTTGGTGTCTTGGGCCATTCAGTATTACACTTTTCAAAATTCAATGTTGTATCCTTATTATTATTTTTCATCACTACAGAGAAATGACAAAGGGAGACCAATCGTTTTTTATTTTTTTTTTTACGCCTTTTTGTAATACTGTTGTTGCCTTTCAACTTGTCTCTAGCAAATATATACATATATGCAAGATTGGCAACATGGCCTTGAGTCAACATGTTCTCTCTTCTACGCACATGAAATTCCGACAGGTGGATTTCTCAACTGTCACAAAAATGGATGCGGAAGAGCAAAAAAGCCCAGATTACTCGGCCAGAACGTATTTTCATCACCAGAAATTATAAGGAAGTGCATTATGCGGAACAAAATGCCCAAATTGCTCATGTTGCGACACTATATTTGGTGTGGCATATTATTATTGCTATACTTAGTTTCTAAATCGATTAGCGTGTTATCTGCCATATTTGTACAGGCGGGATTCAGCAATGGCCATGTGTAATTGTGTGGCATTCGTCTCATAATCACAGGTCTTGCCTCTATGTTAAATATACAATAGGCAGCTTCCAATTTACTTTTATCGATGACATTTGCTCACATGTAAATACTTTTGCGCTTTAAGTATTTTAAAGAGGGGAGCAGCAGCCACTTTGCTGCTGCCATCGTTGTGTGTTGCTTGCTTCCTGACACCACAGGTAACCACAAAAAAGGGGCAATGGGCCTCATTACGACCCTGGCGCTAAGTGAAAAACGATGGCGGTAAATGGTTACCGCCATCGTTTTCCGCCAGGTCCGATCATGACCCGTGACCGTTAACTACAATGCCATTAGCGGCATCGTAGTTAACGCTGCCGCTAACTGCGCTAAGGGTGCGCGCACGCGACCGCCCACACCGTACTTAGCGCCATGGCGGAAAGGTACGCAAATGCCGACCCAAGCGGACATGCACCTAACGCCATCACCCAGCCCGTTAAGTACCTTACCGCCATGGTGCAAATAACGCCATCGCGAACCAACCGTAAAGGGCCATGTTAAGTGAATGCAGCTGCCACAGGTGCACAGAAACAGCACAGGTGAAGGCAATACAGACTCAGGGAAGTACAAAAAGAGCACACCCCACCCCTTCCCACACCCAGTCACACTCCACAATGATGCCAATACGACTAGCAATGTTGGGGCTGGAGGACCTGATAGCAATGCATGTGCTACAACAGCAACAACAACAACAGGCAACACAGAGGAGACGCAGGAGGAGAAGGAGGGCAAGGCAGGCCCAGCAAGCCCCACCAGCACAGCCAGTGCCACCACGCAGGCAGCCCCCAATCCCACGCATCAGAGCCAATCCATTCAACCTCACTGCTGAGCAGATCCACACCCTGTACCGTTTGGACCGGGACACCATCACCGCCATCGTAGACATGACACACAACGACATCGTCAGCATGATAGAAAGTCCAACCGCCACCCCCCCCTACTGAAGGTAGTGTCTGTACTCCACTTCCTGGCCACAGGCACCTACCAGCACACAGTGGGGCACCTGCATGGCATTTCACAACCATTATTCTCACGAACACTCATCCAAGTGCTCGATGCCCTCCTCAAGCACACAGACGACCACATCTCATTACCACGGACTGCCCAGGAGATTGCAAACACCAAAGTGGGTTTCCATGCACTAGCCGGCATACCCGGTTGCATTGGTGCCATCGACTGCACCCATGTGGAATTGGTGGTTCCACGTGCCATGGAGGTACCGTACCGCAACCGGAAACAGTTCCACTCAATCAACGTGCAAATGGTCTGTGACTCCAACAAGATCATCACACATTGTTGTGCCCGATTCCCCGGAGCAACCCATGATTCAATGGTCCTGAGGAACTCCACAATACCACGCTACATGGAGCGACATGCAGGGCCAAGATCCTGGCTACTCGGTGAGTCCAATGTCATGGAAGTGGGCAGGTGAATGACGTACCGATGCATACTCCACCTGGCAGAAAGGGGGGGGGGATGATGCATACTCCACCTGGCAGAAAGGGGGGGGGATGATGCATACTCCACCTGGCAGAAAGGGGGGGGTGATGCATGCTCCACCTGGCTGTGAGTAACACAGAGAACGGAGACAGAGGATGGACACTCACAATGCACACAACCCCTCTGCATACATTGGGTGATGGCATGCAAAACAGGCCATGGGAGCCATGAGCATATACTGGTTGCATTGTGTGAATCAATCAGTGCATGTAGAAGTGAGCCAAAGTAACAGTTGGATGCGAGCCATGGTGGAACATCATGTTCCTGATCAGACAACATGACCGACACATACATTCTCGCCTACATACAGGTGATGCAGGCTATCCCCTGAAGAGGTGGCTCCTTACACCAGTCCGGAACCCGCAGAACCAGCACGAGGAGGACTTCAACCGTGCACATACACGTACTCGTGTGGTCATAGAGCAGACATTCGGCCTATTGAAGGCACGGTTCCGAAGCCTCAGCAGGTCTGGTGGGGCACTCCTGTATGGCCATGAGAAGGTGGTAAAGATTGTCATGCTACACAATATGTGCGTCAGACGGAATGTGCCCCTGCCCCCTGACGCAGAACTGCAACCACCTGAGGATGAGGAGGGTGCAGATGGGGCGGCACCCCATGGAGGAGGCGATGCACAGGAGGGGCGTGCAATGCGCCAAAGTATCATCGACCACTGCTTCTAGCACACACGGCTGGTGTTTATCACATGGAGACTGCACTTGGGGCACTGTGTGTCTCTGAGACATGCACACTGTGGACTGTACACCAATAAAGCACACATACGCAATGAAAATGTCCACACATTACTTTTTTTGAAAGAAAAAAGTGTATTGAAACTATGAAATGTCGTGTCACACCCCCTCCCACCTCCCCCTGCACACCCCAACACACCCCCTCCCACCTCCCCCCTGCACACCCCAACACACCCCCTCCCACCTCCCCCCTGCACACCCCAACACACCCCCTCCCACCTCCCCCCTTCACACCCCAACACACCCCCTCTAGGTGTCAACAGATGCCTGTGACAGTGGCCACAGTCTGTTACAAGCCCCCTCTCCCGGCCCCCGGGGCACCCCTGGCTGTGGAGCGCAGGTTACGTCCGGAACGTCGCACGGGGCTGCTCTGTGCAGAACTGGCAGTGGAGGATGTCCCTGGCTGCCCCTGTGCATGCACGTCCTGTAGGGTGTGGGTGTGCTCAGTGAGCGCACGACGCAAGCCGGCAAGTTCCGCACAGATGTCCCTGGACATGGCCTGCATGGCATCCCTCAGGGTGGCAGTGCTCTGTGCTACTTCGGCCCTTAGGGTCTCCGTGGCCTGTTCAATGGTAGACCTAGCCCCCACACATTCCGCAGCATTCTCATTCAGCATCGTGGACAGTTGATGCTGCCGTTCTGTGATGTCCTCGAGGGACTGCTGGCCCTGATGGCCCATGGCCAGTGCTGGTGGAGTTATGGAGGGGCTGCTCCCCTCCTGTGGAGTGTGGACAGGGCATGGGGTGGAAGGCCACTCCTCTACCTCTGTGTGCCCCTGTGTGTGATCCTCATGGAGGCTGGCGTCTGAGAAACAGGGGGAATGTAGTAGGTCAGTGGGGCTTCTGACCTCGTGCTCCATGTCTGAGTCTGAACATGCAGCTATTGCAGCTGTCTTACCGATGTTGCTGCTGGCCGCTGACCCCGTGCCTTCTGTGGCAGGCAATGTCGGTGGAGGTGGAGCAGCTGCTGCTGGCCTGCTGCCTACAGGGGTGCTTGCCGGTGGGACGTCCGGTATGCTTGCAGTGGGACCTGTTTGTAGTGGGGTCTGCCTCACTGCAGCTGAGGTTGAGGGTGCAGGGACGTTATTGATGGCCTTCTTGGCTCTCTTCGGCGCAGGGGTGTCCTGGTCCTCTGGGTGTGAATCTGTGCCTGTGGTGGAGCAAAGGAGGGAGGGCGTTATTGATGGGTCTGCAGACTTTGGAATGACAATGATTGACATTATTCTGGTCAGTAGATGAGGCAGATTTCAGGCAGTGCCATGCAGGTTGTCTCCTTTTAGTGTGGAATGTGGATGCAGGTATGCGGGTGCCAGCAGTGTATACAGGGTGGTGCTTGCATGTGGCTATGGGCAGTGTTGATATGTGTTGCATTTACACTCTAGGGCAACCTTGTGCTACACATGATTGGACTGCAGTGACTATGGCATGTCTTGTTTGAGGCACCTACCTTCATCGCCTGATGTCGGAGCTCCCCTTTCCATCCCTCCGACGCCTTCAATGGATTCCATGCCAATCGTGGTTGCACAGATCTCCTCCCACGGTTGGAGTTTTAGGGGGGATTCCGACCCTCCACCGGTACCCAGGGCAAGGTTGCAGTTTGCAGAGATGACGGCTCTGACCCGTATGCGTAGGTCATCCCAGCGCTTCCTGCACTGCTGTGGGGTGCGGGGTACGGTCCCCACCGTGCTGACGCGCTCAGCCACCAGGGCCCAGATGGCCGCCTTCTTCCCTATCGCTGTCCTGGTCATTTCCGGGGAGAAAACGACACCTGCGTTGTCTTGCAGGGTCTCCGCAAGCATGCAGAGTTCCTCCCGGCTGAATCTCTCCTGGCGCTGGCGGTCACATGCCTTTTTCACAGCTTTAGGCATTTTCGGGTACTTGGATGGGTGGTTGATAGGTTGGGACAGGTGTCAGGGTTGGGTCTGGTATTGTTCGGTAGGATGGCAATGGATTGTGTTTTTAAAGATGGCCGATGGGCTGTTTCCTGTTCCGGCGCGATGACGCTATTTCCGGTTCTGCTTTTTACGGCCGCCGCAAATTACGGTGGCCGCTACTTACGGTGGCCGCTACTTACGGTGGCGGAAGTGCACCTTGCTCGCTTTACGATGCCGGTAGGGGCCTTTTCCGCCATGGCGTTAATTGCATTACCGCCATGGCGTAATGCTCGTGCGCGATGGGTCGTAATGTGGCGCTCTTTACGCCATCGGCCCACGGCGTAAACGCTCATTACGCCATGGCGGTAATGACGGACGATTACCGCCTGGGTCGTAATGAGGCCCAATGTCTTTATTAAGCGTGTAAAGACACACGTCCATATTTTGCGAAAAAATGTGTAGTGATGCCTTTCAATTAATGAATGCAAGAAAACGTTAAGTGGCATACATTTAGAATAGCGTAATAAAGCCAGAACAATATGTGCAAGTAGTGATCCGATCTGCACTGTGTACGGGCCTACGAAGCTAAACAATTGCACCAGCTCCACCACACCCCAGAGAGCCTCCTCAACTCCCCTCTCCTCTCACTTTCACCCAAGAGCACACGCTGCGTCTGTGACGCAGTTTGCTTTCAAATGTCGGCTACTTGCAGCTATAGCCGAGGCTACAGAAAGCTTTGTGTTGCAAACTCGATCCCTGGACCCCTTCTAACTCCCAAATTTCACTCTGTGCTTTCTAGCCATCCCCCCACCTCTGCCGTGATGGCATGTGTAGGTTTTTTTTTTACCTGCAAATAGCTTTTTACTGCATTTCATTTTCCCATAACCTTGGCTATAGTCGCGAATATCCCTCATTTCTGAAAACCACAATCCTGCAATGCACCATGGGAGATATAGCTACAATTGTTATGGAAGGGGGCACCCCATTTGCCGTCAAATTGTAAAATAACTACAGCACAGAATAACCCCAAACTATGCATGTGAACGCTTCGTACCCAAGTTGTTTCAGACCTGCTCCAAATCTATCCAGCGGGTAAGGCTGTGCGCTTGGCAAAATGTACCTTTTTGATCTATGGGAAAATGAATGGAAAGTAGGCTGTACTTTTGGAAAAAACATTTATTTGAAGCTTAATAACTTTTTTTTAATTCTTTAACAGATCCTTACGAAACATTGCAGTCTGCAGGGGCCCGTAGACCTTTAATTACTTTAAAATTTCATCCAAATCCGTTACTCGAATCAAAAGTTATTAACAATGGAATTTTGAGGGGATCCTATGTGTCGCTGACTCACATATTATATTGTGAAAAGCGGCTCTCGAAATTCAGTATTTTGGGCCATGCAGTAATGGGTTGTGGTATTTCGGTGATGCGCTCGAGCATGGCATCAGTTGGGAAAAAACACATTTTTGGCAGCCTTCTGCAGAGTATTTCGGTATCCTGCTTCCCACTGCAGTCTGTTGCAAAGAATCCCGGGAAGAAGTGGCAGGAGGTGAGAGTGCAAGCCGTACCCTTCCAGTTGTAAACAAATGCCCTCCCTTGTTCTGCATTTTAAATTGACCAGCTCATCATAGTGAGGGCTGGCGATTCATTTTAATTTTCAGCGCTGGGAGTAAAATGATTTTAAAGAGCGTTAAATGTAATTCTTATTCACAGCGGGCATATTGTTGGGCAAGTAAAAATACATTTCAATGGGCAGAGCTACTTTATTTGTAACCTTATCTAATTGGCCGTAGGAAATACGCACGAATGCCAATGCATCTCGCGAGAGCAGGCAGCAATGCTTGGAAGCACTGGGCCGCTGCTGCCCCTCCCCCCTCCCAGCTACCCCCACCCCCCACTTCCGCAGTGCAGTGCAGGGCCTGTGCAAGCAGCTGGGAGACTCTTGCAAAACTATTGCTGCCTACCTTTTGCTGAGAACATCATTGCTGTTCACTGGCGGCTGGTGAATGTTTTAATTGGAGGGGCGACAGCATATGAATGTTGGCCTTCACTAAATCACAGGAAGCGCTGTCAGATGACATTTGATCTTGTTGACATCACAGGAAGTGACATCACTTATGGAAAAAAAAACACAATGCATGTAAACTAATAAAATACTGAATATTTTCTGAAGTAGAAAGGTTGATTTCATTTACCAGATATATGCTATGGTAGTGTTTTGATATGGTTCTGTAGGTGCAGTCATGAAATGCCTGTGGCAGCCAGCAGAACTGTCGTTAATCAGCGGAAACTTCTCTTCACGTGACGATACAGCTTCATATGGATGGGGGCTTGAGATCTTGTGCCAAGTATAAGCTCATATGCCAGTTAGATGGTCATCAACTGCAAGGTATAGCCTCCCTGGTTCAGCTACTACTGCTATATGCCATGTTTGCCTCCTTTGCCTTGGCACAGCCTAACGCTGCCAAATCAGTAAACTATGCTTCATTTCCCGGTGTTTGCACTGGCGTGTGCTCATAGGCTCCCTCAAGCAAAAACAAGCACATGTTATTTCATGTTATATGACATTGGTATAGCACCTACTGCCAATGGCATGGCCTCAAAGCACTGAGGGGTTGAACACCCTTTGGAAAACCATAGTTAGAGACATGAGAGGTGAAAAAAGGAGTTTAAACAGTGCATATGCATTTTTAGCCAGCATGAACGTGGGAAGGGTGTGGCTAGGTCCTAGCATAAACCCGTAGTTATCAGATAAACTAGTGAATTGTTAAGGGTGTGGGAGAGTCAGAAGGGTCAGATTATGTGAATGGCTGGTCTGAATTTTGCATGGGTCTCAGCTGTATTCTATTAGAGGTGGTGATGCCTGCTTTGGGTATGTGAAATTGAGTAATGTTTATTGAGAGGGGCGAAGGTGAGTGGGTTGTGCCCATGCAGGATAGTTATGTTTCGTTGTAATGGAGTGCTTGACGTTCCATTGAAGAGCGACTGAAAAGCAAGTAGCAAAATACAGTTGACAAACCCCCACCCTGGACCCAGAGGGAAGAAAATCGGGTATGGCAGTGGGAAACCGTAGCAAAATACAGCCAGGAAACATACACCCTGAACCCTAAGGGAGGAAATGTCATTGTAAAACAGTAGGGAAGCACATTAGGAGGAAATGTAATGTGGTGTAACACAACTGTGAGATTCATCAATGTTGTCACTGTGCCATTGGTGACATCTCCTACCTGGCTGTTGCTGCAGATGACAAGAGCGGGATCTGGCGGAGCTGGTGCACCCAAGGCAATTAGGCAAATGGGGATGTAAGGTGCACAAGGAAGGGGCCCTTTGTCTGAATACTTAGTCGGCAGCACTGCCCTGTGTTGGGTTAAAACGGATGCGTTTCTTGGTTCTTCCGTCAGCTGACCTGTGCAGCAGCCTATCCTTGTTGAGGGGAGTCAGGCCGGGTGGGTGTTATGCAGAGAGGCAACTGGGTGGCTCTAGGCGAGCGCAGAGGTTTGTGGAAGGCCTCTGGGGAAGAGGGCCTAGTGGGTCTGGGTCTCGCAGTGCTGGGGCTCTCACTTCAAAAGAGGTACCTTGGGGGACTCTGTCCTCCTTGAGGGTTGCAACTAGGATACTTCGAATCCTTATAACTTTTAAATCACAGCTTTTTGATTAATTTGACAATGTGCCAAAGACAAGCTGGATAAGCTGGTGGCAGGGGTGTGAATTTTACTGTTTTTAGGATATTTATCTTGTTCGCTTTTGCATTTACTGCATGTGGCCACTAATGTTGGCTAGCACCCTAAAATCGCTGTGCCACACGTTTTTTCCCTTGTTTTTTGCCCATCTTGTCCTTTAGTCTTCTTCCTGCCTTCTCAGGTCAGGAAATCCCATATGTCAAGATATATTTCCAGATTCTGCCTGGTGGACCACATGACTGAACATAATGCAACTTTTTATATAGCTCTACGTGGAGGACTAGTGCTACTTATAAGCGCTCTACCAATAGCTTTCATAAATACCCAATTTAGTTCTAATCCATTTATTGACCACAAAAAGGTGAAGGGTGGAGGTTCTGTCATGTTACTGCTGGCTGTGCACATATCTCTGAGGCAGGGACTTAACTAACACAACTAGCTCACCTACTGCCCTGCAAAGCTGAACGTTTCCTCAAACTATGGCTTTGCATATAGTTCATTAGCTTGCTAGCCGTGGTAGGCATGGGACGGCAAGGTCCTCTGCAAGCGCCATCAATTGCGGAGGCCTATATTTCTGCAGCACCCGCTACAACTGCCGGCCTGCACTGCTGCCTTTTTTCGTCATCGCAGGTTGGCCGTGAACTGAATGAATTTGTAAGAAATATTCGTTATTGTGCCTAATTAAAAATATCCTTTTCTGGCACATGCATGCTTTATTTTTGCATTTATTTACAGCACACATAACCCGTAGGTATCTAGGTGCTAGTTTCATTGGTTATTTATAACGCATTTTTTTCCTTCTGAAGCGCAGGGTCTGGTATTCGAACCTGTGTTGGCTCAGCGTGGTCTTGGTTCCAAGACCCGCACGTTGCCACAGAGCTATCCTCCCGTCTTACCAAACGAATATTAAATAGGAATAAGTGCCAGACATCTTAAGCTGTCCTATGTCAGGTGTGAATAGTTTATCCCATCTTTGTTTATTCTTTCCATTCTGGTAAACATCATTATATTTTCTGTGCTCTAAATACCAATCACGAGTACTAAATATGATCTGACATTTATAACGCCCCTGTACACAGGTGTTTCAAGGCGCGACGAGGCATGGGGGGGCAAACAAAGGAAGGACAAAGACAATGATCTTAGTAGGCCTAATGACATAGAGATGAGTGCAAAGAATAAAAGTAAGCCGGTGATAAAAGAAGACTCCATTGTCACAATGGCTAAAAGAAGTTTCCTAATTCCCAGACGTGAATAATGATAACCATTTAATGTTCTATTGAATTAACTTAATTTATGAAAAAATGGGATCTCCCATTGTCCTGTTAAGAACAAAACAGTTGCCTTCATGAAAATTCCCAGTCCTAGAGATTCAGCCTGCTCCATGACTAAGAAGTTTGAGACTGTGTCATTAAAAATCTGATTTCTAACAAAGCAGAGTGTAATGTAGTTTTACAGACTGGGGGAGAGGTTGTTATCCCAGGATAATGGCCGCCACTTCAGCTCAAGCCATACGTGAGGGAATAGTCATTATCCCAAGCGATAATGACCCCTCGCGAGGTCTAAAAGGCTATTGGTGCATGGTGGTAATAGGAATACATGTTTTGGAGTCTTGGTGGTGAAGTACAAAATGTTACTTTTAAGTGTAAGAAAAGTAAATGGACAACAGAGTTCGTAAATTAAATCTGGTTTTATGTTGTCGTAGAATATGCAGCAATTACTCCAAGCTCAATATTTTTGGGGAAGTAATTGACACCAATCGATTGACAAAGATTACAAATCCAGAAAGATACCTACACATAAAAATTGGGCAAACTGCCTAGAACCCTCATCCTTTTTTGATATTTACACTGTCTCATCTAATTCATATCCTTAACGTCTGGATCTGAATTTTACGGGCAGTGTAAATACTGAAAAAGCGGGCAGCATCTTGGCCCTCTAGACGCAAGCGTTGGTTAGTGCCAAAGACAAATTCCCCCTTGTATTGCCCATCAAAGAGAAATCTTTCAGTGCTGGTGGCATAAAAGCGCCCAAACTGTAAGGTTTTCAAACACTAACCTGATGGTGCAGCAATCAACGAGGCAGTTGGGGAGCCCCCTAGGGACCCTGACACCTCCCCTCTCCTGATTAGGAAACAAGTGGTGGTGTAAGGGATCCCAGGGAAACCCTCCTGGGGGAGAAAACCCTGCCGGAACGGAGATGGATCCAATCGTCCTCGGTACGTCGATCTTCAACGTGGGAAGGATTCTATTTGCAGGACTCTGTCTGCTTCTGTATTCTAATTTAAACAAACAGGGTATGAGCTGAAATATAATCATGGAAAAAACAGACAGAAGTGAGAAAAGAGCAGTACCGAGCGGGTTGGATGGAGGAGGAGTCTTGAGGAGTCTCGGAGGTCGGGAGAGGGAGGCTGGATACGGACACAAGTCTGTAGATATGTAGATAGGTAGGTAAAGAGAAAAGGTAAGTTTAAGGACAAGGATGTAGGTAACATGCACCCTAGCTGCGAACTTACGGAGCGTCTGAGGAGAGAAGCGACGCGCTGAGCTGTGGTTCTGCAGCACCATATCCGGGATCCTTGGAACAGCGCGGTGACGTCAGAGGACGTCTGACTGAAGACGGGAACACTGCAACGCTACCCGTAGTAACAGGAGCCATGCTGGGAGAAGGAAACAAGGACAAAGTCCGCATTCTCCAGCGCCGCCAAAGGGAGCCGCGGCGCCAGCGAGACATGACAGTATGCCCCCCTCCAAGGGTCCCCCCACCGGGTTTGTCGGGGTGCAACCTATGAAAGCGGCGAACAAGCAAAGGTGCGTGGACAGCAGAGGCTGGTTCCCACGAACGGTCCGCTATAGTATACCCCTTCCAGTGGATCAGATATTGAAGTCGACCATGATGATAACGAGAATCACAAACACCGGAGACTTCGAATTCGGGACCATCTTCAGTTGACACAGGTGGAGGACAGTCCTTAGAACGACCGAATCGATCCGGAACATGGAGCTTGAGTTGGGACACATGAACTACTGGGTGAATTCGGGACCAAGATGGAGGAAGTTGCAATTCAAAGGCTAGAGAGCCCTTCGACCTTAAAACAGTGAAAGGTCCAAAGAATTTAGGAGACAATTTAGACGGAATCAAGTGTCTAGGAAGGAATCTTGCCGAGAGCCAAACCAAATCCCCCGGAGTAATCTTGGGTGATGGTGAACGATGCAAATCCGCAAAGCGTTTGGAGCTTTCCTGAGCTTCTAGCAAAGCAGTCCTGGCCAAAAGATGTCCCTGATGGATGTCCCCCATAAGGGCGTCGGCATCTGGAAATGCCGAAGTTTTGAGAAGGGAGGAAGGAGAACAGGAGGGATGGTATCCATAGGTACAATGGAATGGACTTGTCTTAATGGATGCATGAGGAGCGTTGTTATAGGCAAACTCTGCCAAGGGTAACAGTTCCATCCAGTTATCTTGAGCCGCAGACACAAAGCAACGCAGATAAGTTTCCAGGGTTTGATTCAAACGTTCGGTCTGTCCGTTAGTTTGAGGATGGTAGCCTGAACTTAAAGCTCTTTTAATCCCCAAAGCGGAACAGACCTGCTTCCAGTATCGGGAGATATACTGCGAACCTCGATCGGACACTATACTGTCTGGAAGACCATGCTGAGAAAATATGGTATTGATGAAGCGTCTGGCCATTTGTGAGGCAGTTGGTATGGAGGGCAAAGCCAGAAAATGGGCCAATTTGGTAAAATAATCGACCGTTACCATAATGGTGGTACAACCTTTAGACGTAGGCAAGTCGACAATGAAGTCCGTAGAAATCAGTTGCCAGGGACGGGTAGGTATTTGTACCATTGCCAGTTTCCCAAACGGTTTGCTGCGAGGGGTTTTGGCTTGGAGGCAAACCATGCATGATGAAACCTAGTCTTTCACGTCCTTACCCAGGGTTTCCCACCAAAAATGCCTTAAAACAAGCTCCCGAGTACTGGCTATACCGCGATGTCCGGCCATGACAGAATCATGACACATATGCATCACTTCAGTACGGAGTTGGAGAGTAGGGACATAGACTCGATGGTTCTGATAATAGCATCCGTCTTCAAAGGAGAGACCCCACTTTCCCATTTGAAGACTGATAGAATCCTTGATGAGACAGGTTTGGGATGCAATTGAGTGAAGGAAATCTTGGACTACAGCAATAAATGTAGCCCGAGGAAACAGTTTTTCGGTCTGAAAACCAGGTTTGCATGTTGGATCTCTGCGTGATAATGCATCGGCTTGTAGATTGGTGTTACCCGGAATGATTGTGAATGTTATGTTGTAGGGAGAAAAGAAATGTGCCCATCTAGCTTGCCGACTGTTACGTGTTTCTGCGTACTGGAGGCTTTTAAGATTTTGATGATCCGTGCGTACTTCGATAAGATGTTGGGAACCCAATAGGAGATGTCTCCATTCCTGAAATGCTCGTTTTATGGCCAATAGTTCCTTCTCTAATACTGTGTAGTTGATTTCCGAGGGAGAGAAGGTTTTAGAAAGATAGGCCACAGGATGTTCTAATCCAAGTGCCTGAGTCTGTTTCAATACGGCTCCCAAGGCGAAGTGAGAGGCGTCTGTTTCTACAATAAAGGGTAGGCTCTGGTCTGGAGTTCGTAAGATTGGGGCTGACGTAAAAAGAGTTTTCAAAGTGTCAAAGGCGGACTGAGCTTCTATTGTCCATTCGAAAGTCTTCCCCTTCTTAAGCAGCCTTGTTAGAGGTAAAACAACAGAAGAAAACCCTGCAATAAACTTCCTGTAAAAGTTTGAGAATCCCAGAAAACTTTGGAGTTCTCTGACGGTACGAGGTGGAGACCATTCTAGAATTGCTGTTACTTTGCTGGGATCCATTGAAATCCCAGAGGAGGACAGGACGAACCCTAGATAAGTAACTGTAGTCTGATGAAATTTGCACTTTTCTGGTTTACAGAATAGGTGGTTGTTCCGTAATCTGTGTAAGACTTGACTCACATGTTGGTGATGTTCTTTTGGGTCCTTGGAGTACACCAGGATGTCATCGAGATATACGACTGTTGTGTGGAGAAGGAGATCAGAAAATATATGGTCGATAAATCTCTGGAAAACAGCAGGAGCATTTGATAAACCAAAGGGCATCACCCGGTACTCGAAATGACCAAAAGGGGTGCGAAAGGCTGTTTTCCACTCATCCTCCTCCTTAATCCTGATGAGGTGATAGGCTCCTCTGAGATCTAGTTTAGTGTAGATTGTGGCTCCCTTTACGGCCTCCAAAATATCAGGGATGAGTGGCATCGGATAACGATCCGGAATGGTGATTTTGTTAAGACCCCGATAATCTATGCAGGGCCTTAATTCTTCTGTGTCCTTCTTCACTATGAAAAACAATGATGCCCCTGCCGGAGAGATTGATTCCGTTATCAGACCGTTCTTGAGGTTGGTATCCAGATACTGTCTTAAGACCGATTTTTCCTTCTCCGAAAGGATGTACATTTTACCGAAGGGTATGGGTTGTGAAGATTCAAGTCGAATCGAACAATCGTCTCTTCTATGAGGCGGAAGGTCCGAGAACTGAGGAGAAGAAAAAATGTCCTGGAACTCCTCATATTCGGGAGAAAGAAGACTGATCTGGTCCACTATTTTATGGGATCTGTCAGGAGGTGAAGGAGGAGTAAAGAATCCTACAGAGCTGTCTGCAAGACAGTGTTGAACACAGTGTTCTGACCCCAAAAAGATAGAACCAGCTGACCAATTTATGAATGGATTGTGTAGCTTTAACCAGGGTAACCCCAAAATGACGGGATAGTGGGCGGCCTTAATAATGTCGAATATGATCTCTTCTCTGTGGGAACCGATAGACATCTTTAAGGCGAACGTTTGTTCCCGTATAGGTCCTGAAACTAGAGGCGTGCCATCCACCCCTTCAACTGGTATGGCAAAGGCTTTGGGAGAGCGAGGTAAATTCTGTGATTTAGCCCACAAATCGTCTATGAACAATCCCGCTGCACCGCAATCTATCAAGGCGGGTACTGTTACTACGGTTCTATCTGGTAAGGATAGAGAGACCCGTAAAACTACCATGTCCAATGATGGAGGAATCAGGGTTGGAGAGTGGGAACCAGCACCCGCTGCCCCGACCGTTGTTCCCTTTGCGGTTGGGGTCTGGCGTTTCCCGAACGTGCTTGCCGTCTAAGAGGAGCAATAGGGCATTCTTGTACTGTATGAGAGGAAGAGCCGCAGTACATACATAGCCCTTGGTTTTTCCTGCGAGCCCGTTCCTCTGGAGTAAGAGGTCCCCGAGTAATTCCCACTTGCATAGGTTCATCTGAATTAGTGGTTTTAGGAACTGAAACTATGTCTGGCCCAAAGTGGTGACTTCTCCCTTTCTTCCTTTCCGCTTGTCGTTCTTGTAGCCGATAGTCTAACTGCATGGTGAGGGAGACCAATTCCGCAAGAGTATTGGGCCTAGAGATCCGCGCGAGTTCGTCTTTTAACTCATCATGAAGCCCCCTTCTGAACAAAGTTATCAGAGCGTCATCAGCCCACGAGGTGCCGGCCGCCATTTGTTTGAATCGAGTGATGTATTCTAGAATACCTAAGGATCCTTGCTTGATATCTAGCAGTTTCTCCTGAGTGGAGACATGGTACTCTTTTCTTGAAAACATAGCCTTCAGGCTGGCAGTAAAAGCGGGCACTGAATCAAGAATGGCGTTATTAGAAGTTACAATAGGGGTGGCCCAGGCTAGAGCAGGTCCTGTTAGATGGGTAATCATGTATCCTACTCTATCTCTATCTGAGGGGAAAAAAGATGTTTTAAATGCAAATTGCACTGTGCATGCGTCCAGAAATTCCCTTAGTGATTGAGGATTTCCGTCATATTTCCCTCCTGGTAATGGACCCGGAGGGATTTCCGAACTTGTGGGAGGCTTCACTGACATTTGCTGTTTCAGATAAGCGTTTTCATGTTTCAAGGCTTGTACCTCATGGGACAAACCTTGTACCACAGTCGTTAATTGCTGCACCTGGTCTAACGCTGCTTGCAGCGTTGTCATAATCAGAATTTTTTTTTTTTTTTTACAGGCGTCGCTTGCTGTAAGGTTTTCAAACACTAACCTGATGGTGCAGCAATCAACGAGGCAGTTGGGGAGCCCCCTAGGGACCCTGACACCTCCCCTCTCCTGATTAGGAAACAAGTGGTGGTGTAAGGGATCCCAGGGAAACCCTCCTGGGGGAGAAAACCCTGCCGGAACGGAGATGGATCCAATCGTCCTCGGTACGTCGATCTTCAACGTGGGAAGGATTCTATTTGCAGGACTCTGTCTGCTTCTGTATTCTAATTTAAACAAACAGGGTATGAGCTGAAATATAATCATGGAAAAAACAGACAGAAGTGAGAAAAGAGCAGTACCGAGCGGGTTGGATGGAGGAGGAGTCTTGAGGAGTCTCGGAGGTCGGGAGAGGGAGGCTGGATACGGACACAAGTCTGTAGATATGTAGATAGGTAGGTAAAGAGAAAAGGTAAGTTTAAGGACAAGGATGTAGGTAACATGCACCCTAGCTGCGAACTTACGGAGCGTCTGAGGAGAGAAGCGACGCGCTGAGCTGTGGTTCTGCAGCACCATATCCGGGATCCTTGGAACAGCGCGGTGACGTCAGAGGACGTCTGACTGAAGACGGGAACACTGCAACGCTACCCGTAGTAACAGGAGCCATGCTGGGAGAAGGAAACAAGGACAAAGTCCGCATTCTCCAGCGCCGCCAAAGGGAGCCGCGGCGCCAGCGAGACATGACACAAACTCTTTAAATCAGAAGGAAAGTGGCCTCATCTGGTCCAGACTAAAACACGTTCTGCTGCATTATGGCACTGCGTACCAGGTCTGTGGTGCTTGCGCACCACTGTAGATTGGCATAGGAAATGGGCTGGAACAAGACAGAGTGAAGTTCCGGGAAAGTTTGTCTTGCCGGAGCGTGGCCGGAGCTCTGCTAAGTCCCTGGGCCCAGAGCTAGGTCAGGAAATGTCCAGATATGTTCACAAGCTGTGCACCCACGCGCTGTGCACGAGCAGCTAGCACTTTAGGATACTCGTGTGGCAGACTGGATGCACCAAATGCTTTAGCAGCTGTCCAAATTGGTATATTGTCTTGCAATTTGCAGACATTTTTTGTTAGGGTGAGTATTGCGACTACTGAAAAGAGCTCAGTCTAACTTCCATTACTCGATCAAAAGTGTTTCCTGATGAATCACTATCGGGCATGTTTCAAATTGGAAATTGTGGTGATGTATAAGTACCCAAAATGCTGTTTGCTTGTAAATGGCTAGGCTTGGGTTCTATGAAGAGACATGTGCTGAGTGACCTGGTCTCGGGCCACACCCCTTGGCCTCGCCTCTCCTTCCCAAGGCCCCACAAAACAAGGAGGAGAGGGCTCCCCCAATAATTTGTTTCCATTTCCAGCCCTGGTCTGGACCAAAGTATTGCTTGGCACCTGCAATACCTGACCTTGTGTTGGTGTATGTTTGCCTATGGCAGAGACACCAACTAGCCATTTATGAACTACCTCCATAAGGGATTACCAGGGTAGTAGGAAGGGGAATAGATGGTGAAGGGACGGTGTGAGGGCAGTGGCGTGCCCAGACTCTTTTGACTGGGGTGGGCCAAGTGGGGCACTGCCCTATGCAGGGGTGGCATGAAGTACCCCTATCTACTTTAATTGCTGACATTACAGTGTCTTATGTTCCATGATTTAGGATAATGTATACTCCTCTGATTAACCTGGATAATCTGTTTGTGGTTCTGAGGGGGAGAATTCAGTGTAAAGATGGGAGAGGGGCAGGGTAATCTGTTATATGACAAAATGGAGGATGAGGTGATGGAGTCCCCAATCATGATGGACTCGAGACTCTGTGCAGAGGGATTGAGGTTATGGCATTATTTATTAGATTGGGGCATGCGCACTGTTAAGGTTGTTTCTGTGACAATTTTCTTGGCAAACGATGTACTGTATATACTGTATTTTAGGTACGATGTCGACCATAAATTATTTCTGTGACCCAGTTAAATTGTGTGGCAAAGTGAAGGGCTTTAATGTGGTGGACAATATCTGCAGGGGTCATTTTATCATTAAGCTTGATATTGGAAGGGGATGCAAGGTTTCTTCGCCGGAGCAGGCCCTCTTGCCGGACACGTTTTCCAATATTTCTGGTCGTAAACTCGGGTGGAATCCCGACAGGAAGGATGAACTATTGAGAAAGGCTATCCAATCTAATAGATATGAATTGGAGAATCTGCTGTCGGAGTCTGGGGATCTACACCCTATCTTGAAGGAATTTGGATCTTTATTGTTGAACCTGTCCGCTGTGTTTTCCTCATCCACGGGCAGACAAATGGGACTACGGAAGGCAGACTGGTTTTACCCTGAATGTTTCAGAGCCAAGTCTCACTTGATCTCAATTTTGAGAAGCCCTCTGGCTACCAGAAATTTTATTATGGGTGCCAGGTGATTGTACAAAAAGGTCCTGGAGGTGAGTAAAAGGGCCATAGAAGACGGGGCTTGGGATACAGGAGTCAGAGCCTCAAAGGATAATGACTCTAAACTCTTTTGGGAAATTGCTAACCATGGTCCGTTTTATAAATATAATCAACAAGTGCCGGCATCTAATGTATCGGATTTGGCCTGGTTGAATCTTTTTTCTACTTTATATAGTGCATGTATGGGGGAGGCAACTAGCCCGTTATCTTAGATAGCATAGGGACTCAGTCAGAGGAGGCCCATGACGCAACAATTGTATTTACGGTTGATGAAATGCTTAAAGCCATTGGTTACCAGCACTGTAATCGGTCACCTGGACCTGACAATTTCCCACCAGATTTGTTTATTTTGGCTCTGATTTGTGGGCTCCTGTATTGACCCAGATATTTAATGCAATTTGTGTTGGAGTTGAGGCTCCTCTTGCTTGGTCCTGTGCTACTATTTATCCAATTTATTAAAAGGGTCCACAGTATATTCCTGTCTCATATAGACCCATTTCTTTGCTGGATTCTCTTTTTAAGATTTTGGCCAGTGCTATTCTTGCTAGGCTGGAAGACTGGGTTGAGGGCTCTGGGGTTCTCTCCACTGTGCGGCCTGGATTTCAGCCGGGTACCTTAATTTGAATATGGTAATTACTCACTCTATAGAAGGGGGAGCCAATTTGCCTGGCATGCATGGATCTGAGCACAGACTTCGATAATGTCAACTGAGTTTGGTTGTGTGACGTGCTCATATCCATGATTTGTGTGTGTGTGTGTGTGTGTGTGTGTGTGTGTGTGTGTGTGTGTGTGCTGCGCGCTGGCTAGATTACATGATTAAACACAAGCCTGTGTCAAGAGTGGTCCTAATGGTAGATGTGCAGGCCTTTTTCAAGTGGAGTTAGGGGTGTGCCAGGGCTGTGGCCTGTCCCCCCTTCTCTTCTGTTTATCCATTCATGGTGTGTATGATCATCTGCTGAGATCTTCTCCCGATGTACCCAAGCCGGGCGGTCGTTCTCTGCCATTGTTGGTGTATGCTGATGACAGTTTTAATGGCACGTACCCCGAAAGCCCTGCAGAGGCCGATCTTTGATTTTGCTTGTTTTATGGACAGTTGGGATTTGGTGGTTAATACCAAGTCAGCTGTGATGGCTTGTTGTGTGGGGACGGGGGGGGGGGGTTTAGGGTGCAATTTAGGGCAATGTTTTGTAAGGGCGCTGTGATCTCCAGAGTCAATCATTACCACTATCTGGGGGTTAGGCGCTCGTCTTCTAACTTTGGCCCCTCTCTTTGTGTAAGTAAACGGGCCGTCTGCTTTAAGAAGGGCATAGGCGGGGTACTTCGGTCTATGCGTATTTTTAGAGCCAAACCAATTGATCTCCTTTTGAAATTGTAAAATGGCAAGGCAGTTTCGGTTGCGAGATTTGGGATGGAGTTGTGGGGTTACTCTAATGTTACATCGATTCAGGTAGTAGAGAATCACTTTTTTCAAGAAAATATTGGTTTTATGACTTCAGCCCCAAAAATTTGGTACACACCTAGAACTGGGCTGTAGATTAATTGGTGATGTGATTTCTCTGCAGCCTGTTTCTCATTGGCTAACGTTATGGAGTAATGAGAAGGCTACCCTGACCCACGAGCTGATTAATTTTATGATCGCCAAAGACACTGGTGGAAGAGTACCCTGGTTGTTTCATATTAGGAACCAATTATTAGAACCCAACCTCTCACATTTATTTCCTCCGCCCAATGTTTTATCTCGAAGCGAAGCAAGAATGCTCAAAAAGATCTGGAAAAGATCCAAGGCTACGCTAATGTGGGGACTGTAGGTACTTGGAGCTAGCTAGCCTTTTGGTTGTAACCCCTGAGTTTCTATCCAGCCTGTCACAGTTTATTAGGCGGTCACACTCCACTCGGGGAGTTCCTTCCCCCCCACCCCCAAGCAAGGCGGCACACAATAAATCGCTATTTCTTTCAGATTCACTTTGGTGAGGCCTCAACACGTCTTGCACCCACTCCAGCAAATACCCTGTGTATCCAATGGACCAGGAACCAGTTTGGTGTATAGTAAGAATATATATTTATTTATGTAAGGTTTGACAAAGAAAATGAGCAGCCAATATCAACCACCAAACAACCAATATCACAATAACTCTGTTATCAAAACAACACATGTACAATTTTGAAACCTGCAGTCACAATTTACAACAAATTTAATTTCAATGTAACCAATAGAAAACATTCACAATACAATGAGAAAAAAAGTTTTGCAACACACATGAAAATGAAAGGCAATTCTTTGGGATTCTGCTTTGGGAGGCAAGGGCATCAATGAGAACATTCGTTTTTAGGCTTTCATTTGAAAGGCACAGTTGGGAAAAGGAACGCAAAGGGAAATCGTTTTTTAACACACATGAAAATAAGAAGCAATGCCTGAAAATTCTGGTCAGAGAAAATTAGAAATTTCGTTTTGCAACACATACAGATGAGATGCAATGCGCTGTAATTCTGATTTTAAATGAATGGGGATGAATGGGAATTTCGTTTTGCACCCTCCACACTGACTTGAAAAGCTGTGTTTTGTGGATTCCATGATTTTATGGGGGCTAAGAGAGAAAACATTGAGATAATGAAACACAAGTATAGAGGGCTTATGCTTATTATGGCCCCTGGTATACAGAAACACTTACTCTGGGCTGACTCAACTATGGAGCGTGTCCTTATCACTGGTACACTTTGACTGTGTTCCTCTACAGGCTTCGGTGGCAGCTTGGTCGAGCGATGGTGTAAATCAGCATTGCCTCTTGTGTGAGGCCCCATGTGAAGATCTTGTTCATTTTATTTTATTTTTTTCCTGGCTTATGTGAATATAAGAGGTTCTGTGTTATGACCTCTGGGTTTTGTACAATACTGGCCTGCCCTTTTATATTTATTAGAGGCTGAATTTCCACATGTTGGCTGGGCTCTTCTAACGTATCTAAAATTGGCTCTTATTACGAAACACTTGCTTAGCAGTATGACATTTTGTGACCTGCTGCTTTGCTAGTTTTAATTTTTTTTTTTGTTTGAATTTTTTTTTTTGTTAATTCCTATGAAATGTATTTTATTTTCATTCTCTTTTGTATTGTTCTTATAGAGTGTTCTATACATTCCCGAAATAAACATGATATGATGATGATAATGGGATGGCACCTGAGGTGGCCAATCAGATTCAAGGTATAGCACATGCCACCCCCTGAACATGCGTATGCGTGAGGGTTAATTGGGTACAAAAGGTGGCACATGTGGAGCGCATATGTTCTTTTGAGGACAGGACTGCACACTTGTGCAAGAAAACATAAGCACAGTACGAGAGGCACCGCACGACGAAGGGATTATGTGAAGGAGCGAGCACCGAGCAAAGCGGTCGGCTTACTTCACGCTCTGGGAAACTGAGATTCAATGCAATATATTTACCTGGCATGGTTAAAGTACTAACTGCAACAGAACACTCACTGTAAAAGAAGGAAAAAAACATTTGCTTTTTTTGCTTCTGGCAAAAATAGGCATGTTCACCCTGAACTGTGCCTTCACCGTTCATGCTAGTGAGTAGAATTGGGCTGCTCGAAGCTATAGATTACGTGGGTCAGGTGCGTAGACCTTTGGTTGTTCCTGTGGGAGCCGGGGCATGAGGAGGGGGGGGTGACGGCTATAAAAAGAAGCTTCCCATGATACGTATAGGGACTTTCACGAAAACAGCTTTTCCCAGTGGGTGCCTGGTCCCAGAGCACCTGCATACTCGGTACCCCTGCCCTGGGTACACAACGAAAACACTTTTAGGGCACCATTTAAATGCCTAAACAGCCTCTCACTGAGGTGAGACACTTTTCTGCCTTAATCTAAGAAGGCTGCACACACCCTTTTCTGTTTTATTTGTTGCTATACACAGGCACATCCTCTTAATAGACATCTGAGGAGGCATAAATATACATACATGATCCATACTGTTATTATTACTACAGGTTGCTAGGCCTGGAAAAGATCCAAGGCTACGCTAATGTGGGGACTGTCGGTACTTGGAGCTAGCTAGCCTTTTGGTTGTAACCCCTGAGTTTCTATCCAGCCTGTCACAGTTTATTAGGCGGTCACACTCCACTCAGGGAGTCCCCCCCCCCCCCAAGCAAGGTGGCACACAATAAATCGCTATTTCTTTCAGATTCACTTTGGTGAGGCCTCCAACCCATCTTGCACCCACTCCAGCAAATACCCTGTGTATCCAATGGACCAGGAACCAGTCTGGTGTATAGTAAGAATATATATTTATTTATGTACGGTTTGACAAAGAAAATGAGCAGCCAATATCAACCACCAAACAACCAATATCACAATAACTCTGTTATCAAACACATGTACAATTTTGAAACCTGCAGTCACAACTTACAACACATTTAATTTCAATGTAACCAATAGAAAACATTCACAATACAATGAGAAAAAAAGTTTTGCAACACACATGAAAATGAAAGGCAATTCTTTGGGATTCTGCTTTGGGAGGCAAGGGCATCAATGGGAACATTCGTTTTTAGGCTTTCATTTGAAAGGCACAGTTGGGAAAAGGAACGCAAAGGGAAATCGTTTTTTAACACACATGAAAATAAGAAGCAATGCCTGAAAATTCTGGTCAGAGAAAATTAGAAATTTTGTTTTGCAACACATACAGATGAGATGCAATGCGCTGTAATTCTGATTTTAAATGAATGGGGATGAATGGGAATTTCGTTTTGCACCCTCCACACTGACTTGAAAAGCTATGTTTTGTGGATTATTTTTTTTGGGATTCAGGACCTCGCCCGCCCCCCTCCCCCCTTTATATAAGTCAAAGATTTCAGAAAACAATCAACCAAGTCTTTATGGGGTATACTGGCTCTAACAGACTAGACATGAACTTTGTTAGTTTTTAACTCTAACAAAACTCATCCCGGGATTTTTCTATATGGAAATTACTTATTTTACTTTAATCAAATGTGCTAAGGGTCTACACAGTTTCTCCCCTTCCCCCACAATTTCATGGAAAGTATTAAGGCAGGCTATGCCCAACACAATTCAATTTCAACAGAGATTGTGGTTTTCTATGGGGAAATCATTTGAATGTGATTGAATCCCTTGTGCCAATGGTCTACCCAGTTTTACCCCCCACCTTTTTACCCACTAATGGAAAGGGAAAAACGTGTGGCTCCCCACTTAATTGATGGCTTTGGGATATCTACTTACATGGGAACTCTCTGCTCATTATTCAGGAAGCCAACCAGATTTCTAGGACCCTCTTCTGGTAGGCAGCTCACACCAGGCCTCTCCCACAGCAAGGTCCCTTCAGATAGGCCTCTCAGGTTTCCAGGCAAGGTTAACCCTGATGACCTTGGTAGCTCTCCTTGCCTCTCTGCTAGATGGTCCTTGAAAAAGTCCAGCAGCAGGCTATCTCCCGGAATAAAGTCAAAAAGCCTTGTTCTGATGCAAACATACCCTCTTAGAGCGCTGATGACACTATAACATGGTCATGATTCCCACAGTCCGGATTGGCTAGGTCGCTCCCTTCCATGCCCCCTACCTCACTGCCTGCCTGTGGACAGGACCGGGAATTGCGAGGAGTGTATGATGTAGGCTGAGGGAGGAGAAAAGATGCATCATATCAAAATGACAAGGAGTTTCATATTGTGTGTTCTGAAAAATCTCATAATGTGACCACTCCCTTAATCTTTCAGATAACCATGGATATTTTTGAGTTATATATTTTATGGTGAGTCAGACAATACAAATTTTATTTCGGCACCCCCTTCCTGAGCAGAGCTATTGTTTTTCACGTTTTAATACTGCTCCAAAATAGCTAAAAATGGGACCATTTACAATTTAAACCTTACTTTCGTGATCTATCACTTTGCCAACTTTCCCATTTCTCAGCTGTATGAAAATGGCAGAATCATAATTGTTCCCTTAAAAGAGTTTGTGTACATCACACACATTTTGTTTTTACAGGGTCCAAATGGGATTTTCATCCCCTTTTTTAAATTGAACCCAGGAAGGGCTTGATAGGACACACGATGCTTATTTTATTTAGGAAACATTTGTTCAATGTTTAATATATGGCAGGGCATAACATGGCCCCCAGTTTCCCATTCAGCAGTTTCCCTTTCCCTTAAAACATGTGACTAGTCATCTGGTTTATCCATGTTTATCTTAACATTTTTCTTCTTGGCTTCAAAGGGTCCATGCTCAGAGCTTGATGCACTTTTTATGTGGAGCCTGGCCTTAAGGCCACTTCTGCAGGACATGTTATCAGCAACTCCCATAATTTCAATGTACTTCTTGTGTATATCTTGTCATTTAAATTGACAGCCAGACTTGTTTCCTTGGTGGGCCCAGACAAAGGTCTTGAGTTCAGATTTTCAAAGGGTCTTTGTTCAGGGCTAATGCACTTTTTATGTCAAGATTCAACCTTTAGGTTGCTTCTACTGGATGGCTTTATCTACATCACCCACAGTTTAGCTCTCTGCCCTTGTATTTCTTGATATTTTAGCTGAATTTACCGGCCGGTTTGAACCGAGTCCCCAAATGTTGGGGTAACAATGCCAGATACCCAGCAGCTCAGTGGAGAAAGACAACAGTGGCCAGTTAAAGGATTAACATTTTCCATTGGCACTGTATGTTTAACATGTTGCATTTTGGATTACATTTCAGGCCTGTTGTTCATAAATACAATCTTCAAATGGATTGTGTCCTCCAATGTATTCCACATCTTTGACATGTAATGTCCACAGCTGTGCTACTTTGGACATTTTTCAGTAGAGGGCGTCCTGCGTCGATGACATCAGGTCGATGTCCCTCAAAGGCCTCCGTGGAAGGCGACATCACCAGATGTTATAAATAGGACGCACGACACCCGTAGCCTCAGTTCCATTTTTTTCCGCAAACGTGTTTGCTTCGAGAACTCGGCACACCTTGTGTATTCTTCGTGAATGCCTTCTTCGTCTACCCCTCCGACTCCGTGGTCTGGTTTTAAGACTTGCCGGGACTGTAAGGCTAAGATGTCGATTACAAACCTGCACTGCATTTGTTTGTGGTGTCTGGGCGAGCTTCACGACACAGACGACTGTTTGAAATGCCAATCGCTGACTGCTAAGGCCTTGTGGGAGTGTAAGGGGAAGTTACAGGTAGGTTGGGGTACTAAACCCAGTAAGTTTCAAAAATCTGTGAAAGGGATGTCCACCGACGATTTGAGGGGTGCCTCTCCTCATCGGAAGGAGTCCCATTGATCTCGATGCCGGAGTGGGTCCCGCCACTCGTCCTCCTCGTCTAGGCACTCCTGGAAGCGGCGTCACCTGTCGCCTTCGCCTTCGCCTTCCCCATCCTCGTCGGATGATGGCGCCAAAAGGAAAGTGGCTTGTCCCACTAAGTCCTCAACTCCGAAGGAATGGGAAGCCTTCAGGGAGCAGATGCTGGCGATTTTTCAATCCCAGGGCATAGCTCCGTCTGCGCCTTCGGAAGAAGCCGCTAGGGAATGGTCTTGGTCCTTTGCTCCTGCGCCTTCGGGCCCAGGTCCTTGATGCGATACTTATCTGGAACCGTTGAGGTCCCGTTCAGACAAGGTTCAGTGTGATCGCCAGAGATGTGCTCGATCCAGGTCTCGGTCTTCGTCCCCGGGGAAACTGCAGCATTCTACTAAGGGCTCGAGGTCGGCGTTGGCGCCATGTCCGTCGGATACGGAGGTCGATGCTTTGCCTGCATATCAGCCCTCGGCACCGCCGGCGCCATTGTCGAAGCCGGCAGCACCCTCGACGCCTTCAGGGCCTATTGATACTGTTGATCCTCCAAGGAAGGCTAAATCCAAGTCTTTGAAGCCTGTTAAGGAATCAAGACCCACTTCTGTCCCTAGGCAGGAGATTTCTTCCTCTGGACGATATCTAGGAAGATGAGAAGAGGTCTGTTGAGCCTGATGTGGCTCCTGTCTTTTCTGGGGACAATCAGTTGGAACACTTATGTCAATCACTACATGATGCCAGTGGCTTAGACACATCTCCTGAGGTGGAGTTTGGCAAGCCTGAACATGGGGCTCCTGCTGAGTCCTCTTATAGGAGACTGATGGCTAGGGTTGCGGAGTATCTTGGTTGGTCTCGTCCTCCGGATGCATTTGTTCAGGATGACTTGACTGATATTTTCGATCAAGGTCCGTTCACTGACCCAGTGTTGCCTTTTCATTTGACTTTGCAATAAAGGATGGCGGCTGCTTGGCAGACCCTGGAGTCTCTTCTGGCGGTTAACAAGTCGTTCACTAAAAAATACTGCCCTTCCAGTATAGACCCCAGCCCATTCACTCACCCCACTCCCGAGAGTCTGGTAGTTCAGGCGGCTATGGCCACCTCTAGGCAGGCGGCATCCCCTACCCTCCGTCCTGATGGGGACGACAAGCGCTTCAATGGCTGGGCACGCAATGTGTTTTCTGCGGGGAGTATGGCGCTGAAGTCGGCCAACTCCACTTGTGCCGTGGCAAGATTTTCACACACTCTGTGGAAATGCGTCTCTCTAGAGGCTGAGCATATTCCCGAGGGGGAAGAAAGGGATGGGTTCCTTGCTCTCGTGCAGGATGGTATGGATGCCATGTGTGAATCCCTTCAGTCTAGGTTGGACACGGCCGACAGTGTTAGTTGGTCCATGGCTGTGAGCACCATTATACGCAGGTTTGCGTGGTTGCGGAAGTCGGGTTTTGCTCCCGTCTTCTGAATGTGCCCTTTGATGGCTCTCATTTGTTTGACAGCAATGCTGACGAGAGCCTTGAGATGTTGCAGACCTCCAAAGCTGCTGCTAAATCTTTGAGTGCAGTAGTGCGTCAACCTCTGCCTTTTCATCGTAGGGGACAACAGTAAAGGGTAGGTTCCTTTTGTTACTACTCCTTTTTTTGGTAGGACGAGAGGAGCCGCCAATCAAAGGGGTCAACGAAAAAGTACCTGTGGTGTTCGGGGAAATAGAGGTGCCAAATCCGCTCAAGCAGCAGTCTCTTTGCCTTCAGGCGCTGCAACATCTGCTCCAAAACAGTTAAGAGGCCATGTTCTATGGTTCGCCGGTTGGGGGCAGACTGTCTCAGCATCTCGAAGAATGGTGAGCTATTACTTCGGATGGCTGGGTTCTGGACACAATAGCCCATGGCGACTGCCTTCCCTTCCTAAAGCGGCCTCACGAGAATCCACCGGGGAGTCTCTCTTTGAAGCTTCCGGATCCACTCCTTGTGCAGGAAATCCTGACCCTGCTGGAGAAAGGCGCTATAGAACTAGTGCCTGTAGTGCAGAGGAACAAGGGATGGTATTCCCCATATTTTTTGATTCCAAAGAAAGACTGGGGACTCAGACCCATCTTGGACTTGTGTTGGCTGAACAAGTTCCTCAGCAAGGACAAGTTCAAGATGGTCACTCTTTCTCAGGTCCTTCAGGCCCTTCGACTTCAAGATTGGTTGGTGTCTCTAGACCTAAAGGTTGCTTACTTTCATGTGCCGATTCATCCAAAGCACAGAAAGTACCTGAGGTTTGCGGCTGGCAGCTCGTACTTTCAGTTTCGGGTCCTGCCATTCAGATTGACCTCCGCCCGAGGGTCTTCACCAAGCTAATGGTGGTGGTAGCAGCTTATCTCGGGCGATGGGGGGATTCACATCTAACCCTACCTGGACGACTGGCTGATCCGAGTGTGTTTTCCTGAGCAAGCACTGGATCATCTCAGTCTCACCTGCCGCTCCCTCCACAAGCTGGGCTGCTCTCTCAATTTCAAGAAGTCGCATGTGACACCTTCTCAACAGCTCCAGTACATCGGGGCTGTGTTGGACACATCCTTGGGAAAGTGTTTGCATCCCAAGGTGAGGGCTCATCACATTGTACAGATGGTGGACAAATTTAAACATGCCCAGAGTCTTCCGGCTTGCGTATTCTTAAGGTTGCTCTGCCTCATGGCTTCCTGCATTTTTCTGGTGCCAGAGGCCAGACTGTGGATGAGATCCCTGCAATGGGTCCTCAAGATGCAGTGGTCCCAATTCTCAGGCCAGATGTTGGGTACCTGTTCAGGTTCCACTCTGTCTCGCAGGATCTTCTGTGGTGGGCCAATGAAGGGAATCTGATGAAGGGGGAGCCATTTTGGCAACCTTGGCCGGACGCGATGGTGGTGACAGACGCTTCCCTCACAGGATGGGGAGCTCAAGCAGACAATCTGACTGCCAGCGGTCATTGGTCTCCATTGGAGTCCAAACTCCACATCACCCTGTTGGAGCTGAGAGCCATCAGGCTGGCCCTGAATGCTTTTCTGCCATCTGTGCAGGGGAAGAGTGTCCTGATCATGACATACAACACAGTGGCCATGCATTACCTCAACAAAAAGGGGGGTAGGGGTCACTCCCGTTGTGCAGAGAGCCAATGCAGCTCTGGTTCTGGGCAATGCAGCTAGGAATTTCACTCTCTGCAGTTCAGCTTGCCGGAGAGGAGACTGCGGCAGCGGTCGCTCTGAGCAGGCAGTGCACGATCTCTCACGAGTGGGAGTTGGCTCAGGAAGTCCTTCTGGAGATCTTCGCCCTTTGGGGAACCCCACAAGTGAATCTCGACCAGTGCCAACTGGAAGTGCAAGAGATTCTGCTCAGGAGAATTTCCTCCAAGAGGAGCCTTAGGGGACATATTCATAGTGAAGTGGTCATTCCCACTTCTGTACGCATTTCCTCCGGTCCCCGTCATTCTTCAAGTGCAAAGGATTTTGCAGAGGTTCGGATCCCACATGATCCTCATTGCTCCGGATTGGGTCAGGAGAGTGTGGTACCCGGACCTTCTAGAGATGTCCATCTGTCCTCCACGCCGTCTTCCCTACCAAGAGGATTCTCTCTCTCTCTCTCTTGGGATGGGGGTATGGGTCTCCATCCAGAGGTCAAGACTCTCAACCTTCACGCTTGGTTTCTGAAAGGTTGAGATATAAGGATTGGGACCTCCCGGATGACGTGATGGAGGTGTTGCTTTCTGCCAGGAGGCCAGCAACCAAATCCCTGTACCGTTGCCATTGGTGTAAGTTTTGCGACTGGTGCAGAGGACACAAAGTCGATCCTTTTCAATGTTCCATTCCCATGGTTCTGTCTTTCTTGCTTTCTTTGGCCCACAGGGGTCTTCAAGTAGGTACCAATAAAGGTTACCTGTGGGCACTGTCTATCTTCAAGCGCTTGTCTGACGAATGCTCTTATTTTAAGATTCCTTTGATTTCAGTATTTATTAAAGGGCTTACTAATGTGTTCCCAACGTCCCCGTTTGAAGGTGCCGGTAAAGGATCTGTATTTGGCTTGAAATCCCTGATGGGTGCTCTGTTTGAACCTTTGCACTCTTGTCCTTTGAGACTGTTGTCTTTCTAGACGGTTTTCTTGGTTGCGGTTATATCCGCTCGCAGAGTGAGTGAATTGCAGGCACTTTCATCTAAGCCACTCTTTACTGTGTTCCACAAGGATAGGGTTGTACTGAGGGTATGTACGTCCGTCCTTTCTACCTAAGGTAGTATCTGAGCTTAATTTAAGCCAGAAAGTGGTACTTCCTGCTTTCTGTCCTCCTCATCTGAATAAGGAAGAGGAGCGTCTCCATAGGTTAGACCCTAGGAGAGTTCTGAGCTTTTATATTTCTAGGATGACCAGGGTCCGAGTGGACGATCAACTCTCTGTGGGGTACGCTGGACACTGATTGGGCCGTTACCAAACAGACCTTGTCCAGGTGGATTATCTTCACCATTACTGAATGTTACTGATTGGCGGGCAAGGACCCTCCTGAGGGTTTGCAAGCTCACTCCACTAGGGGCGTGGCTACTTCCACAGCCCTGCATCGAGGAGTTCCTATTAGGAATATTTGTGATGCAGCTACATGGGCTTCTATTGACACCTTTGTCAAATATTACGCTCCATGGTCAAGATATGGCCTTTGGTAAAGCGATTCTTTATTCTGCCATTTGATTGAGTATTCTAAATTCTCCTCCCTCCTCCATTGTCTGGTACTGCTTTGGGTGTCTGTCAAAGATATGGGATACGTTGGAGGACACAATCCATTTGAAGAACAAGTTACTTACCAACTGGTAACGTTCTTTCGACTGGATGTTCCTCCAACGTATTCCACATCACCCTCCCGACCTGCCCCACTGGAGAATTTCCTATGCTATTGCAGCTTGCGTTTCCTCAAGGCTATGTGCAGTCAAGCAGGCATTGTGTATGAGCAGGTCACACGTTATGGAGGAAAAAACATAAACTGAGGCTACCGGCGCGGTGCGTCCTATTTATAACATCTGGTGACGTCGCCCTCGGCGGAAACCTTCGAGGGACATTGACCCGATGTCATCGACGCAGGACCTCCTCTGCCGAAAAATTTCCGAAGTAGCACAGCTGTGGACATAACGTGTCAAAGATGTGGAATACGTTGGAGGAACATCCAGTCGAAAGAACGTTACCAGTTGGTAAGTAACTTGTTCTTTCGTTACATGCTGTATAAACAGAAATAAGTTCACTCTATGATATATTTCATTTGTAACGCACTCGTACACAAGTGTTTCAGAGCGTGACAAGGCAAGGGAGGGGGAACAAAACAGGGAAAGGGGAAAAGTGCATGGAAGGGGGAGAGTGGAAAGTGCTGAGCAGAGGCTAAACAAATCCTAATAAAAATAAAATAGATAATGGAGCAATAAACAGTGGTAGTGCAGCTAGCAAGTGGCAAGTGCTGTGTTTACGGCAGCAGAACTGGGTAAGTCTGATAAGTGCATAAAAAGAAGAAAAATGCGGTCTGGGGGACTGTATGGGTACAGATACAGTCCCCAGTGCAAGGGGTGGCCAGGAGGCAGTGCAGAAGGGTGGCAGGGTGAGCAGGTACCTGGGCCAAGGGGACAGAGGGTGGCCAGGTGCACAGTGCCAAGAGAGAGCAGATCAGCAAGGCAGAGGGGGAGCAAAGGCTGATGCAAAGAGGAAGGTCTTGAGGTGCTTCCGGAACCAGAGATGGTTCTCCAAGTTTTAGAGTGGCAGGGAGGCATTTCCAGAGAGAGGCCCCGGCCGAAGACAGAGATCTTCCCCCCAGCTTGTTTCTTTGAGAAACAACTGACCCTGGGGGAGTTAGAGGCGAAGTAGCGAAGAGCTCAAGAGAGGAGATATTTGCGCAAGGATAGCTGGAGATATTTTGGACCCAGGCCCCAGAAAGCCATGTGGACAATGCAGAGGGTTTTAAATTTTATCCTCGCATCCACTGGGAGCAAATGGAGAGACTTCAGAGCTGGAGAGATACGATCCCAGGGCTTGAGGCCAAGGACAACTCTTGCAGTTCTGTTCTGGATTAGTTGCAGAGGGCGAAGAGTAGAGGCAGGTAGATTTAGAAAGAGGCTGTTACAATAGTCCAAGCTAGAGCGAACCAGAGCTTGAGATACCATGAGCTTCTGGGGGAAGGAGAGGAAAGGAAGAGTACCTCTGAGGAGGTGCAGTAGGAATTTTGACTTTTTAGAGACCTCAGAGATGTGGGCGGAGAAGGAAAGTGTAGAGTCAAAGATGACCCAGAGCTTCTTGGCCTCACAGGTGGGGATAGGAGGAGGGCCAAGCGAGGCCAGCCAGAGAGAAAGGGGAAAGGATGGAGAAGGTTTACCGATGAGGAGGATCTGTCTATCCACGCACATAGGCCATAGTTACATAATGGGGCAGTATTCAAATCTACACTAAATGACATAGGCCTCTCTTACAAATGTCTTTTTAATGTGCTGAAGTCAAGTCTCTTATTACTGTATAAAAGCAGTCTGCCATTCGACTTTATTTCTGAATTACCAAGGCATTATTCCTCCTCTTTAGCTTCCAAATGCGCAACTATTTCTTTTCATCCCATGTACACTGCTGCAGTTTTTAAATCTGTCCATGTGTAATGTATTTATTTAATATTACAGTTAAAACGACATGAGTATCCCTTCGGTATTGTCCACGCATAGGCCATTATTTACCATGGGAAACCAATGTCTCCTTTAATGCTCCAAGTAGGCCTTTCCATTTACATGTCAGTTCATTTGTGAAAAGTACGTGTCTTTCTCCACTTGCGCACTAGTCTATTTTAGTAAATTTAACTAGATCCATTTCTTTCCATGTCACTTGGCCTTCAGTCGGAAAAAGAAAGTGTTTTGGACTGGCCTACATTTTTCATTGGATAGCACCAGCCAGCTTCGCTATTAAATCCTGGCCTGGCATGGCCACATTAATTCTGATATTCACGGGCAATATTTTACCCCACAAGCCCCTAAAGCCCCTCCAAACTCCAGCAACGACCCTGTCTACCACAGTGCACCACCACTGTTAGTGCTCCTCTAGAAACCTAAGGCTGGCTGTCTACCGCAGCAGACCTCTTCAGGAAACATAGACAACATAATACAGGCTGCCACAATGCACCACCACTGTTGGTGCTCCTCCAGGAAACATAATACAGGCTACCACAGCACACCACCGCCGGTAGTGCTCCTCAAGGAACATAATACAGGCTGCCACAGCGCAACACCGCCGTTAGCTCTCCTCTAGCAACATAAGGCTGGCTGTCTACCGCAGCAGACCTCTTCAGGCAACATAGGCAACATAATACAGGCTGCCACAATGCACCACCGCCGTTGGTGCTCCTCAGGCAACATAATACAGGCTGCCACAGCGCACCACCTCCGTTGGTGCTTCACAAGCAACATAATACATGTTGCCAACATGCAACACCACAGTTAGTGCTCCTCAGGCAACTGTCTACCACAGCACACCACCGCCGGTAGTGCTACCCGGACAACATAAGGCTGGCCAGCAAAGCGCCCACCGCCGGTAGTGCCCCTTGGGCAACATAAGGCTATCTGCCACAGCACACTACCACCAGTAGTGCTCCTCGGGCAACATAGGGCCGGCTGCCATAGCGCGACACCGTGCATGCATATACCGCATGTTGTTGATCAATTAATTATACGTCTACAAGAAAGTGTATGGATTGTTTCTCCAGTGCAGACACTTATCGTTTGCATTGGAAAGGCCCATCTCACGTGACCAAATCTGCCCTTGCCCCATTGGGCTTCTGCAGATCCTGGTCTTGCACCATGGAAACCTGATTTGCATTTGACCTCCATGATCCACACTGTTATTATTACTACCACTAAGTTGTTATTGCGTGGAAAATTCGTCTTTCCACATTCAATGTTGGCTTAATTTCAAAGAACAGCATTCACTGTAGTCCTAGGAGATATTTACGTCACTGTGAGAGCCTCCTGGGGCCGATTATATATTTTTAACTAGCTGACCACTTCACACACACAACCCGCACTTTCAGAAGCCTGGGAAACTCTTCCAAATCAGTACCAGAAGATTTTAACCAAGCTTCCCTGAACGCTCATTTTCAATTTTAATTAAAACTTTGACCTCCTGTGTGGAGAAACCTAGCGCTGGACAAAGGCCACGGTCGAGCTGAGGAGGCCCTCAATGGCAAATTAAATCTGTAAATAGCAGCTGCTTCATAAATGTATTAATAGACGGGGCACAGATTAACTGGCTCTGCCAACCATTCCAACCCCCCCCCCCCCCCCAGATGGATCATTCCAGCCATTCCTGAATAATTCTCATTGGCCACTATTCAGAAACGGACTGGTATTGCAGCTTGGTGTGCCCTTCGTCTGTCGGACAAGAAGGCCTTGCACTTCTGTAAATGACAAACGTATGTTTGAAACAGATCCCAAAATATCTTTTGGCGATTGAGGTGTGAACACTATGAATGCATGTTTGTGTTGTCATGGGAGAGTTTCATATAGTAAAATAGTTTTTATAATTATAAACATTTACACTGGAATTGTATGTACCACCTTCACATAATCTTGCCTTGGATTCTTTTGAATGTTTCAAATAATGCATTGGCCGTATATAGACACTCTGCATTTTCTTCAAGGCCACGCCAATTAGCCCAGTGGATTTTGGGCATGGCTGTGGGCCAGACAAAGGCCATGTCCTAAGTAGAGGGTCTACTGGGTTTGGCTGCAGGGCACCATAAGTAGGGCCAGTGTTTTGTGTAATGGCGTTGGCCCTGCCCAAGGGACTTTGCCTAATACGTTCCCAGTGGGGGGCTTGCTGGAAGGCCATGTCCTGCACCGGGCAGAGCAGTGTCGGAGGCTTTGCTGACCAGAGACCATGAACACAGGCCATGCCCTTTTGGTTTCATGGTGGGAGGTGGATGGGACATGGTCGTAATCTAGTCTTTGGGCACAGAGCTCCTAGGCCCAGACCCTGTGGAATCTGTGGGCATGGGTGCTGGGCACCTGGGCTGAATGCACAAAGCCCATGATGGCCACTCCCTCGGGATAGGGAGCTAGGGGGAAGTGGCGTGTCCTGACTCTGACTGGGGTGGTGCAAGTGGGGCGCTGACATATGCAGGGGTGGCATGAAGTACGAGCGCGCACCCACACACACATAATGATCATAGTTTAGAATAATGAGGTGGTACCTGGGGTGATTCCAGGGGTAGCATGTGCCACCCTAGGCCACTCCCTGGACATGCCACTGGCAAGAGGCTCTGCGCCAGGGAAATGGCCATGTTCAAAGGAACTGGCACTGTACACATGCAACCACGACCCGTGGGCACAGGGATATGGGGTTGTGTGCAACAGGCGTGTCCATAGTCCATGCCCTATGCCCTCTGGGTGCTACTGACGGAGATAAAGCACACAATGCCACAGTGTCCACTACCTGAAGGACATGATGCAGGTGTTGCCCCCCTGCGGGCACTTTGGGAAGGAGCATGGTGCTTGGGAAGGGTCCACTCTTCATTTTTATTTTTTCTCTTGACATCCCCACAGGACTCGGGGCATTTAGAAAAACGATGGACAAGTACATTTTAGATTGCATTAACGGCCACTTTTATATTGATAACATACCCTTTGATCGTATAAACTAAGCTCTGCGTTGTGTTTTATTGATGATGCATTTTTAAGTACAGTGTGCATTTCTTACTTGAATTAGTCCAGTGCATGCCAGGGTTCAATTCTCTAGAACTATTTTCTAAAAAAAACAGGGGTCAAGTCCTAAAAGTTGGGGGACTCATTAACATACCAATTGAATGTGGGGTTACCAGAAATTAGCATGTTAAGGCGCCCTCTGAAAAAAGTGGTGCGCCTCCTGAAATAATTGAGGGGTGCGGGGGGACTCTGTCCACCCGCGTGCATCCTCGCCTCGAGCCCTGCGTAAAAGGTGGATTGAAGAGCCCTCTGCAAGCCGGGATGTGGCCTGTAACAATGTATTGCACTGGTTATGCAGCTAACCGTGTATCTGTGCCACCTGATTTGGGCACTGCCCTTTCACGTGCTGCCAGGCATGCACGCTTCCAGCAAGTCTGAGCATCCTTGCAACTTACTGCCAGACTTGAAATGACTAGACCAGGGTGTGCTTCTTTCTTTGCCACGCCCACGGAGGGAGGGGCTTGTGCAGCGGGAGATGAGGGAATGGCAATGCCCACCGATTGGTGGTTTCAGCCCTCAAATGTTCTTCCCCACTTACCAATGAACTGCTTTACTTCTTGCCATGCCACTAGGGAGCACGCCATGCAAGTCGCATCAATAGTTTTTTTTTTAAGTCTTTACGCAGCGCAGCCGATGAATATATCCTTTTTTTAAGAAGCAGTTAAAATAACTCTGGTGCAGAGTAAAGAATTGGGTGATGGGTAGGCCTAGCCGCCCTCTACCAAAATCGTGAAGATGCTTCATAGCCCAATGGACAGACCATTGTCCTTGACTTCAAATGAAGTTTTGACTCTAGCGATGATGATGATGGCCATGTGAACATGCGCAATCCGCGCCGGCTGATGATGCACGGGGTCTCCTGGGAGCCCATTTCTAAATGATGTTTGGGGCCCCCCCCCCCCATTCTTGCAGCTGGGAAAACCGCTTTGAGGCAGCTGTGTGGTGCATAGATTATAAGGGAGATGTTTCCTAATGCACACTCTAATGGGTGATTGCCATAGCGTTGTCATTGAGGGTGCATAACATGAGCCCCACCTTGAACTTCACTAATCTCCAATCATGTTCAGGGAGCCGCACCAAACATATGAAAGCATGGCGGGATATGTCTGGGATAAGTTGATGCCTTGTCTGTCTTTGGCCAGCAAGTACACATTTAAAGTGACGCAACCTTTGCTTTGTTTTGTCTGATGGTTCCTTAGAAAACGTTTTCAATACCATCAGACACACCTTGCACCTCCATTTTGGGCCGAAATCCAAGAGAAGGCTATTGAGGGAGTGGCGCGCACTGCAGATTATCACACCGCAAGTTTATTGTCCCGTGCTCTGGAGAAAAAAGAAAGGAAGCCAGCGAGGCACTGGAAGTTTAAATGGCCACTTAATAAAAAGAGCATTTATGCTTTCTGTGACAGAATCAGAGGGAGTCCTACGAGGCCTGGGTTTTATTTCGATTGAAATGGTTGAAAGGCCCTGGTGCCGGGTCTGGATGCAATGACTGCATTCTATGTAGTCTGTGCCCGATTAAACCATGTGGAGGCCCTTAGGCAGTCGAAATTTTGGGGGCCCCATTGCAAATTATCTCCTGCCGCTGTGCAGCTCAGAGGACCCAAGGCTACCCAGGACCAACAAGTGTAGCTAGCCGCGTGTCTCGAGAGCCAGTCACTGACGCACACTCCCTGCAGTGGCCCCAGGATACCATCACAGGCAAGTGCACCTGCAGGGGACTACAGGGAGTCTTCCCCCAGTACCCCTCGGGGGTGGGGCGGCAGGCCAGTGCTGCCGGCAGCGCACCCCAAGACCTGAGATCAGTGGCCACTGCACCTTGCAAGAGCCACGGGGCCCATTGCCTGTCCCCACTGCACAGGGACATTCAGCGCATCAACGCTAATCAGTGCTCCGTGTACAGGAGCCCCAGAACAAGACTGGTGACCCCATCACCATTTTAGGGTACACCAAGACCCCATCACTGATGCTGTCACCCTGCGGGGCGGGGGCCACGGGCATGTTCCCCATGTGGGTGCCAAGACCACAGTACTGACTTGTACAGCCCGTGGGAGACACCAATGCTACAAAGTCCCATGGACACCCGCAGGTTTTAACTGGAGGGGACAATAGCTTTATTTCCCTCTTGGTCCTCGACCACTGAGCATATGTCCTATAATTTTATTACCGTCTCTGCTGCGTTGTCTCCTCTGCACCCTTTTCACCTAGCCGGTCCTCCCTTTCTCGCCTCACTTTTGCTCGTCCTCTGTGGGCCTCTGATGACTTCATTTGCTGGTGACGGTGCTCCTGCCTGCCCATGCCTGCCAGCCAGGTTTATCTTGGACTCACCGAGTCTGCGCATGGGCCCTGCCTGGCACGCACGGGCACGCAAGTAGAAAGCGAAACTGAAATAAACTGAAAATACAGACTTGACAGGGAAGGCCCACACATGGACGCAGGGAGACATAGAACAATGGTTTTCGCGCTGTTTGTGTCGTACACCTACACAGATGCCTGGTGTGGAACCTTGTCAGTACTATACAAGGCATTATTGACCTCTGGGGGAAAAACACTCGCCCAGCCACCAACACACACAAACACGTGGGTGCCACTTCCTACGGGCACATGGGGTTTGAGCAGCCCAGAATATTCATATTCTAGGCCCAACAAACTGTGATATGTAGGTACTTTGCAAGCGCGCATACTGCAAGCCCCTTCTTTGTTGCTGTCCAGAGCATGAGAGACAATATTTTTGTAGGTAGCACCGTCCCATGGTTCAGCAGAGGGAAGTGAGTTATTGTCTTGCAGTGCAGACTTATGATCTTAGGCAAACACTATACTATTATTAATATTATTATGGTATTTATTAAGCGCTGACCTAGCTTCGAGGAGCAATGGAGTGATTTACAGAGGTATGCAACAATAGAGTGCTTTACAGGGGCATACAAGAGTATATACAAATAACGGAGGGCCTTTCAGAGGTAACAGAACAGATATACAGCGGGGTTGGATACAGAGGGGCACAGAGGAGGGGTACAGCTGTGCATGGTGGCGAGGAGGAGAGGGACAGATGATGTCTAGCCAATCGGGTGGCCCTGGTAGTGACGTGATGGCCTAGGTGTTGAGGAGGAGAGACTCCTTGAAGAGGTGGGTCTTGATTTCTTTTCTGAATTGTACTAACGTGGGGGGTGAGTTTGATGCTGAAGGGGAGGAGGTTCCATAGTCTCGGGGGGGGGGGCGTAGGCAGAGGAGGCTTATTTTCTGGTCCTTTCCATTTGGCAGGGTAGATTTCAAGTCTGCACATGTCCTGGCTTCTGGTCGTGGGCTGTACGCTGGAGATATTGTGCTTCTCCGTGAGGTAGCTGGGTGACTTGAGGGCGACTGCCTTATACATGATGCAGAAAGACTTGAAAGTTATTTGTGCGTGCAGTGGTTGCCAGTGAAGGTCGATGAGGGCCGGGGTGATGTGGTTGCATCTTCTTAGATCCTTGATGAGACGTGCAGACGCATATAGGACACTTCTCAGGGGCACAAGGGAAGACGATGCATACTGATCTCTGCACTAACTGCCGTATAACAAAACTGTAGAGTCCTGTCTGTCAATTGTCCCAAATTCCCATCTACTGTGAAATCTCAAACCTGCATTTGCTCTGGTTGTTGGCATTTGTTTTATAAATTAGCAGCATCACCAATAATTTTGATACAATAATGGTGTGTAAGAGGATTCAATTCAACACTACTGCTAAGTCAACGCCTAGTCTATAATACTGAATGAAAACCCTTATTGATATATCTTTAGGTCCAGTTCATGCGTTCTGGATGACTACCCCTATATAACACCCCTCTCTTGGAATCCCCCTGACCCCACTGAGCCAAGAAGTAGTTCTGTTTTACAAGTTAAAAGGTTTATTTGATAATTTAAACAAGAGATATATAGATCACACTTTATAATAAATTAATAATTGAATAGCACACTTAATCTGATATGATAAAGATTAATAACGGAGAATCTGGTATTAGCACACTTGTTTATAATTGCTAAGGAGTTGAGATGAAATGGATAAGGTAGCACACTGGTAAATAGGTACAGAAGTATAATGTGGTAGAAAATGCTTTATGTAAGCTCAGGTGGATGCAATATTCAATGAATGCAGTACAGAAAATACTCAATATGATTTCAACCAAACAATGTAATCACTTTTCTCTGGCTATTCACTCCCCCCCCTCTTTATGCAATGCAAGGAAATGGGAGGAAAGCACACAGTTCTCAGAAATGCAATCAATGTAATCAGTTCAATCCAGCAAGCTTAGACAACAGAAAACAGATAGGAGTTTTGAAAACACAAGCCCAAATTGCTTTGATATGTGCTGGCAATGAATTAAAAAATATGCTAAACGCTTTTAATTCCCTTACAGAGGTTCAGGGTGAGTGGTATCTAGTTAATATTAGTCCAGGCTCACACTAGCAATGATGCAGGGATAGTTAGCAGGTCAAACGAATTTCTGGCAAATGGAAGGCAAGCAGCAGCAGTTTTTACATGTGAAGAAATTGCAAATCGCGGTAAAATTCGCGGATGCATGTTCCGCGATTGCGGTAAAACTATAAGGGGTAGGAATGCGGTTCTTGGTACGATTCAAAGCTACGATTCTAAGCTATCAGAGGAAAGTTACTGCAAGTCTCTAGCCCAAACGGTCGCGGAGATATGAGCGATTTAATAAAGGTCGTTTTTGGGTTTGCAAATTTCAAAAGCTCAAAATGACAAGTGCAGCTTGCAACTAGAAATGACAGGTGACAGCTAGGAGGCAGTTCTACTTAGGTTAAATAGATTGAATTAGATGAATTTAAACTAAGAGATTGGTTCTACACAGTTCTGCTGGGTACTCACACTATATTCTTGAATTAAATGGGCCTCATCACGGATCTGGTCAGGGTTTTAGACTGGGCTCTGGTCACTCTCTCTGCTGGTCTGGGTCTCTCTGGTCTGGTCGCTTAGTACAGCACTGCTTTCTCTCTGGTCTGGTCTCTTAGTACAGCACTGCTTTCTCTCTGGTCTGGATAGATTGAAGTCTCTAGTTTGGCTTTCTGTAGGTTGATGAAGGTAAGTATGGATTTTTCCGGCAGAGCGTCCCGCTGCAGATGGATTTGGAAGGTCCCTCTCTGTCCTGTCTGTCTGCTTTTATGTGTTTAGAATGTGGGTGTGTTCTAGCATCACTGACCCTACCTCTCTCTCAGCTTCTAATTGGTCAAACTTCCATTTATCATTTGATTGGGGAATGAACTGTGAGTCAGAGGGATGTCATTTTATGGCTTGCAGATAGGACACTCCTCTGTCAGATTGCACATATTCTATATTTGATAATAAAAGACATATTTCAGAGTTACACAGTTGTTTGAAATTACATATACATGGTGTGGCTGAATTTAGCCATGTCTCTGTCCAAATCTGCTGTTTCTAAGAGCTTGCATTCAGAAATGGCACATATTTCACTTTTTAACTGATTTTTCAATTTCTGACATTGACCCAACTTTACATATATGTGTGCAGGGAGTATGGACATTAACTGAAGAAGTTTCAGATTTTTAACATGCATACATTTAGAGTAATATCCACTTTTCCGCTAAAACCCCCCTGAACACGCCACCGGGTCGAAAAACCTCTTAAACTGTGGGCAGAAAAATCACAAGAATTATGGTGTCATTTATAAAATTTTCACATGTCCGTACTATGAGTTATTCATCTTTTTAAAGTTATGTTCTGGCTCCAAAGGGGTGTGGTTTACCCTCAGCACAAGGTTGAATTTCTGGTTTTTCCAGTTCTGCCAAGCCAGCTTGCTCTCACAGGCAGTGCCCCTCCCAGCTCCTGCCAAGAGGAAGCTACATTTTACGACTGCGGTAATAAAAACCTTTGCCTGAGTGAAGAGGGCTTTGTTCACTCTCCTACAGAGCACAGGTAATTCAATTTTCAGATAGATGGCATATCCTTAGTGTGGGCAGCAAAAGGAAGGTTGGCCTGGGAACACAGTGGTGACTCAAGTTTCACTCCTGGTGGGGGTAGCTGCCAAGCAAAATCAAGTTCCTTAAGCCAAGTTTCAGATAAAATGTCACTTTTTGTTCCCCAGTCTAAGTCAAGACATTTTTTTACATATGCAGCTAGAAGGCTGATTCTAAGTTTAAAACTATGACATTTAAACAATTTCAGCCTATGTGACACTCAAAAGTAGGTCACTCAGTCAATTTGAACATTTAGATTTGTAGTGTCTTTCAGTCCAATGCAACTTAAACTGCTGAAATCCACAGCGCAGCCAGTCTTGTTATAAGCATTTTTCTGGGCTCTTCATTTCCCAGATTTTGTAGGCACACAAAACTCCATTCTACCAAATGTCTGCTGGTGTTCAGTGAATATTTTGCACATATTGCAATGTTTGAAATAGGCACTTTGGCTTGCCTTCAGAGAAACACAGGGTGGTTTTAAACTGCCGGCTTTTGGATAGTGGTGAGTACTGGTACTGCACCCATTTTTGGGATTTAAGAAAATGAATTCCCAACAATTCTAGGTTGCATTTGGCAATCAGCATTGCCATTCCCAATGGTTTCAGACTACTGTGTGGGTAGTCCAATGGTGGTTTTAGGCAGTTTCCTTCTGTGCCCATAACATCGGCAAAAATGAGTGGCAGCCTATTCTTCATGCATTTCCCTGTGCATTTTCTGGGAAGCTCTGGCCATCATGAGTTTTCCATGTCAGTACTGCACAGTTTTGAGGTATGGCTCGGATGCATGGGTAAATACATCCCACAAGCCCCCCTCTTGCGATGGCCATTCTATTTCACGAATGGGACTCGCAAGACCTGGGATGTTTCCTCATCTTCTTCCAATAGATGGCACAGTTCATCATCTTCTTCTCCATCCGGTACTGATCGATCGGTTCTCCTCGCCAGTCCTGATGGGAGTATTGGGCGGTCCACTGGGCCCATTGGATCTTCGTTCCCGGTCTCCGGATCGTCCTCCTTGGCCAGTCTCAAGGTCTTCTTTCTCCTAGGACGACAAAGGAAGAGCGGCAATACCTACTCATAGACGTTTTTCCACCACTGTTGAGATGGTGGGACAGCATATGCATTACATCATGACGAAACATTACATTCTTATTTTGATAAAGAAAACAGTATAACTAAGAGACAGTTTCATGCAAATCACAATATTTTAGAGACTAGATGTGGTATGTTTTATGGTTGGAACTGAATTAGTCTGAGACAGTACCCGCTAGGATTCCAGAGGATTCCTCCAGTTGTTGCAGAGTGTGCCTGGGATGGCAACACTTCAACTGGTTTATGTGGACCCACTTGTCTTCCCCCGCTGCCAAAGGACCTTTGGGGATGTGGATTTTGTAGGCCACAGGGGAGATCTTGTCGATGATCTCAAAGGGTCCTTTCCATGTAGGCAAAAATTTGCGCTGCTTGGCCTGGTTCCTTTGGAAGTTGTATAGATAGACCCGGTCCCCCACCTGATATTCCTTCCTGGAAGTTTTCAGGTCATAGTGGGTCTTCATGCTATCAGCTGATCTTTCTAGATTCCGCTGAGCATAAGCAAAAGCATGTTGGAGGTGTTTCCTTAAATTCTCTACATACTCATGAGTAGTGGAGGCATTTATCAGTGTCTGCTCTTGGGTCCTATAGAGCAAATGCTGAGGAAGCACCATCTTGCGCCCAGTCATCAACTCAAATGGTGACATTTTGGTTGCAGATGAAGGGGTAGATCTGATGGCCATTAGGACCAGAGGTAATCGGATATCCCAACTTGGCCCAGAATCTGCCACAAACTTCTTTAATATGCTCACAATTGTCCGGTTGTAGCGTTCCACTGCTCCAGAAGAAGCTGGTCTATAAGCAATATGCAGCTTTCTCTTGACCCCCAGTATCTCCCACATCTTTGTCATTACTTCACTGGTGAAGTGGCTACCTCTGTCTGACTCAATCCTTTGAGGTAGACCAAAACGGGATAAGATGTGGTTAATCATCAATGCAGCTGCAGTTTCTGCCTTGCAATTTGGGGCTGGGAGACATTCCACCCACTTGGTAAACAAGCATGTCACAGTCAACATGTACTTATTCCCCCTAGCCGAGCGAATCACAGGGCCTACAAAGTCGATTTGTAAATCTGACCATGGCAGTGTCATCCCCCGCTTTTGTAAAGGCGCCCGGTGCGTGAGGGATGTCGGCTGAAATTGTGCACACACAAGACAACCCTTCAAATATTGGTCGAGGTCCTGCCCCATGTGTGGCCAGTATGCAACCTCTCTTAAGATTTCCAATGTTGTGTGAAACCCCCTATGACCGGCGGTGGCCGCATCATGGGCGTGACTTAACATCAGGCTTCGGAATGAGGTAGGAACCACCCACTGATCGTGGCCAGCTTTGGATTTCCTTACCAACAAACCGTCTTGGATCTGGAACATTTTTGGACATTTCATCAACACTCTTAGGTCCTCTTTCCCAATGTAATCGATATCCGTCAGGGGAAAGTTCTCAGGGTCCTCAAGGTGCTGGTAAAATTTACCAATTATTGGATCCCCCTTCTGAGCAGTAATCAAATCAGCATCAGGGGTCTCCTTACTCCATTGTGCAATTGAAAGGTCGTTGTGAGCATTTGTCTGGGACCTAGTGATGGCAGTGACCTGGATTTCCCCCAACAGGGACTCAATCTCAATTAGATCCCCTTGGATGGCCCCGGTTTTGGCCAGCTGATCAGCTAAGTCATTTCCAGTTTTGTCTGGTCCCTCTACTTTGGAATGACCCTTGATCTTTTTCCAATAGATGGTCATCCCATTCGAGGTGACCAGATCATCAATGTTTTGGATCAACTTCCCATGTTTCAAGGGTTTGTTGTTAGCACATAACATGCCTCTGGTTTTCCAATTAACCAGGTGCTCCACGAACCCGTTCCGTACATAATCCGAATCTGTGATTATGACCAGTTCGCGGAGTTGATGCTGGACAGCAGTGAGGATGGGCTGATGCACAGCCATCAATTCTGCCACCTGACTACTTCGGGGACCAATTTTGTATCCAGCGGAGGGTTCTGGGGACTCATTCACCCATGCATTCCCTACGCCAGCCACCAGTTCTTTCTCCCCGTTGTTGTCAACATGGTAAGAGCATCCATCCACATAGACAGTGGGCATTCCCTCACACTTGTCTTCTTCAAAGACTTTGTGGGGGGAATTAAGGTATGCCTCCATGTTGTCCTTTATTTTTAGACTTTCGTCCTCGAGACAGTTTTCTCTGGCACAATCATGCAAGTCCGCCAGACCTTGCGCGAGGGGACTCTTCTTGTTTTGGCCATATCTGACCTCCACAGGAAAGCCTTGCATTGACAGAATCCAGGAAGTAATTCGGGAATTACTCACATTTCCGGCCCGGATTCTATCACTTTGGAGATATTGCAGAGGCTGGTGTGGAGTCTCCACTATGATGTGTTCCCCCTGGATAAACGGGCGGTAATTCTTCAATGCCCACACCGTTGCCAGGAGTGCCTTCTCACAATCGTTGAATTTTTCCTCCACAGAGGATAAAGTTTTGCTCGCATAGGAGATTACTTTATTGACCTTGTCATGCTTTTGGTATAATACTGCCGTCAAGCACGTATTAGAGAACCCCGTCTCCAGGAAGAACTCCTTGTTTCTGACAGGGTAAGCTAGGCAAGGCGCTTGTGAGAGGCTTCTTTTGAGTTGTTTTACCGCCTCGGCTTGTTCTGGACCCCATTCCCACTTGACCCCCCCCCTTCAGGAGATGAATCAGGGGTCTGGTGATCTCTGCGTAGCCCTCAATGAACTTTCTGCTGTAATTAGTCAGTCCAAGGAGGCTCCTTAGTTCCCGCAGAGTTGTGGGGTCTTTCAGTTTCTGAAGTGCTTCCACTTTCTTTTCCTGGGGACAGAGACCCTGAGGAGTAATCTCATGCCCCAAGAAATTAACACGGGTTCTACACCACTGTGCTTTCTGAAAGGAAAGTTTTGCTCCGGCAGCCCTCAACTGTGTCAGAACATAACGGATCTCCGCTATGTGTTCCTCCACAGATGAACTTTTGATGAGGACATCATCTACATAAGCCAGGTTACCCCTTGCACCCAAGTCGGGCATGGCCTTATGTAGGAAAATATTGAACTCATTACCGGAGTTAAGGTATCCGAAGGGAGTCCGGGTCCATGTGTACTGCTGGCCCCCAAAGGTAAAAGCCAGTTTGTATTGGTCCTCCCTACTGACAGGCACGGTCCAGTACCCATTGGTCAGGTCTATTGCAGTGAATACCTGTGACCCCTGGATCTGGGCCAGCCCTTGGTCAATGTAGGGCAGTGGCCATCGGGAAGTATGGACCCGTTTGTTGAGCTCCCTGAGGTCGGCGCAGAGTCTCCACTGGCCGTTTGGCTTCAATATTCCCAGCACCGGATTATTGAAGGTGCTGTGGACTGGACGGATTATTTCCCGGGACTCAAGGTTCTTAATTATTTCAGTAAGGGACTCCATTGATGCGAGAGGCAAGCGATATTGCTTCACAAACACAGGAGTCATGCCAGGGTCCGTGGGGATTGTTGTTGTGTGGATGTCAGTGCGACCACAGTCATACGAGTCTACCGCAAAGAGATCTTGGAAATCCAAGAAAACTTGTTTCAACTTTTGCTTTTGTTCCAGAGTCACACAGGCATCAGCTAGGTTGACTCTCTCTTCCACCATCTGCCTGAAGCCTGGAAAGACTTCTGGTTTGGCTATTTCCGCGGCCTCCTCCAGCTGGGTGGAGAAGTCCCTGGTCAGAGTGCTGATTTGGACCGGAGGCGTCCGGTGGGAAAGGCAGCCCTCATGTACCTGGAAGATCACCTCATCCCTCCTGAAGTCACACGTCACATCTTCCTTACCATAGGGGCAGGAAGTGTACACCAGGAAGTTCCCCCCATGCCGGGTGAAAATCCTGTCTGGTGTTGTATTGTCCTCACTGTCACTGTCAACACAGTCCTTGGGGATTGGTCCTAACAGTTCATTTACAAGATCAATGGAGAAATGTCGGTCATCAACCGCCATTCCAATAATGGTGCCTGCGGCTAGAGTAATACTCTTTAAGTCGCTGTTATCCACCTCTATTAGAATGGTGTCATGTTCTATGTTGACTAATGGAGTTGGGTTTACCCCCAACCCTTGCTGTTGGAGAGAAGCATTTAGATGTATGTAAGCATCAGGGTTTTTCAACTCTTGTCCCCTTTTAACTTTCACTTCCAGGGAGAATTGTCGGGTCCTTTCTGGGATGGTGACTTCCTCTTTAACCTGAATTTCAACTGCATAAGGTAGCAATTGAGCTGACCTAAATGCTTTTTCTGGATCATCAAAGCCCATGGGATTATCCGCTAATCGGGACCAAGCTTTGAAGTTTATTAGGTCCAAACTAATGGCGAAGCGATTGAGAATGTCACTGCCTAAGTAAAAGGCGGCAGGGACGTCTCGCACGACCCAACAATTGTGGACTATGCTCTTGTTGCCAATGGAGATTTTGAGCATACACCTGCTTGGCAGGAGATGTTTGGAATTAGGTGCTTCCAGGTCCATTTCCCATTTGTCTATCAGTTTGAAGGTGGGAATGGCTGGATCTTTTGGGAGTTGGCGAAACATGGCTTCGCTGATGAAGCTCTTACCGTTGTTCACACACACTCGAGCGAGAACAGAGTCCTTCCCATCATTTAACTGAACAGGGATGAACAACTGCTCTCCAATTTGCTGAATATCAGCCAGGCTTTGAGCTGATTTCACATCTTTCTGGACTATAGGAGTGGGAGTTTCAGATTGTGGATTGGTATAGAATTTCAAAGTGTTTCCTTCCAGCGTGGAATACCACTTTAGACTGGAAGGAAGGTTGATTTTCAGAAATAGAGAGGACCCCCCATCACCAGTCTGTTGTCCTACTGCTATTACTGTCACGTCTGGAATCTGGTTGTTCTGGAAGTGAAATTCTACTTGGTCAGATTTTTGTTCAACCATGTGGCAGGTGCCGTTTAAACTAACATGGTTGACACTCTGTTTTAATTTTATTGGTCGGCTAGTCTGGGTCCAGAGGACCCTGTTTACGCAATCTATTAGGGGTGACAACCTTCTCAGGAGGTCATTCCCTAGTAAACAAGGGGTGCCCTCTGGGGTCACAACTATGACCGGGTGTTTCAACTTGTGTCGCCCAATTTTAATGTCCAAATCTGCCGTCCCCTCGACGGGAATTTCCTTCCCGTCAAAGTTCTGTAGTTGTCCAGGAAGAGAGGTGAGAGGAATTTGGTAATTCTCTCCCCTTCCTGCATTCAGTTCGTCAAAGGCCCTTCTGGACAGAAGGGTAGCTTGAGATCCAGTGTCCACCAGTGCCGAGATTGTACCCTGCCCCTGTACTTGTACCGGGGCGTAATATCTTCCCTCCTTCTCCTCAAGGGGGCACAGGTAATGTACATTTTTGGACAACTGGTGGGCTAACTTTCTGGTTTTGGACATTGCTAGCGAAGAGATTTGGGCAGAATTCTGTGGAGAGCCTTGGGAATCTGAAAGAAAAATTTGGCAACTGGAGATCAGAGCCATTGTGGGTTCCCCTGGCTCCGGTTCTGGGCCGCCCCCCCCTTTTTGGAGGCAGTCACCAGGATGGGTTTGAACCAGGGGATTTTCTTGCTGTTGGTTCTGGGATGAGATGGTGGGCGGCGGTAGCTCAGTCTCCACATCTCCCCAGTCTGGATTTGCATCCCTAGGGACCCATTTTTCTTTGGGAGGGGTTCCCCCCTCTCTGAAGGAGAAGATCCTTTTCCCAGGATCCTCTGAGGATCCCTCTCCCTCAAATTGGAAGATCTGTACCTCCTCCTCAAACTGAGTCTGTTTGGGTCTTTTGTTTCTCCTACCCCCCCTCTGCTCCTTAGGGGGCAGACTTTCAGGGGCAAGAGATTTTGTTTCCGGTTCCTGGGTTTCCAGGGGCTGTTTACAGGTGAGGAAGGAAGCTTCCTCCAAGGCTTTACACCCCCCTTCCCTTTGTGCCTCCTCCCTGGGAACCGGTGAGTTATCGGGGTGCTGCCCCCGTCATTGTTCTGGAGCACCAGGTCCAGAGTTGGGTGCATTCTGCGCCGGCACGCCCATCTGAGGGTTCTGCTGAGCCCTCAGTATGTGACCCAGGTCCCGCGCCATGTTTTGAACCTGGCGCTCTAACTGGGAAACCCGCTCAGGCTGATACGGGGCCCTGTTTTCTCCCCTGGGCTGATCCCGGGAAGGGTAGCTGTCCCTTCTTTGGTAGTACCCCTGGTTGGGAAGATTTGGGTACCCCTCCACCCTTGGCCTCCCCTCTCCCGGATTCAGTGGTCTGGGCTCAGGGAATTGGGGAAAGAAGGATGGATGGTTTTGGGGCTGAAAGTCGGGAGGATATCTGGGGAAAAAGTTCTGCCCAGGGTTTGGTAAATTTCTGCCCTCCTGTGGGAAGTTTGGAGGGAAGTTCCCTGGGTTAGGTGCTTGGCTGGATCCCCCCCCTTGGGCTGGAGGAGTCCACACATAACCCAGGATGGGTCGATTTCCCTTGTAACGTGGACTTACATAATCAGGAGAGCGAGGGACCCCATTTGTGGGGCTGCCTCCCTGGCTCCCTGTCTGTGACTGGCCCGAGGACCTTCTGGGCCTAGCATTATTAGGTGCAGGCAGGTTTTTAGGCCCCCCCATCTCCAAATCCAAAACGGGGGTGACCTTTACCTCTGCCACCTTGGCAGCAGCAGGGGTGCTGTTGGCTTTGGGGTTTTTCTGGGCATTGCTTTTATTTTCTATGGGCTTCTGCACCTCATAGATCCGGGTAGCCTGTTCAATGACCCAGTCTAAAGATCTTTTCTCATGAAAATCTCTCACGAGCTGGGTCATTATATATTTGGGCAAGGCATGGAAAAATGTATTGACAAACTCTCTACTATCTGTGCGCACCCTTCTTGTGGTCTGTGCAAAAGCACGCTTTAACTCCTGCACAAATTCTTGTGGGGCCTGATCCTCCCCACATTGTAAATTGTAGGCTGCCTTGCGAGCCTCTTGAGGATTTCTGTGAACAGAAAAATGTTTCAAGATGGCCGCCTTATAGGTGGACCATCTTAAATGATTTTGGTCCTCCAGCCCTGCAAAGAAACTGGAGTATTCCGGGGAGAAGGTCCACTTTACATATTGAATGCAGCTTTGGCTGTCCTTCAAATGGAAAGTCTCCATCATTTGTTCAAACAACTCTAAGTGCTCCCAAACAGAATACTTAGCGTTCTTATGGTAAGGCGTGATGACGCTCCTGATCGCCTTAATCTGCTTTAAGGGGTCCTTAAGCAAGGCCCTTTTTGCCTTATTGGCCTTTTTGGTTCGGGTAACCCTTGTCCATTCTTCCTCGGACTCAGAGGCACTGCTCCCAGAGGTTCCCGTCTGTTCTTCCAGGTTTTCCCGGATTCTGCGAGCCTGGGAATGGCTGGCAGAATGTGGGGACCTGGTCTCCTGTGTCCTGTGCAGTTCAGAGGAGTCTTCAGATTCCTCCTTGCTGCCAGGATTTGATGGGTACCCCCTCCACTGACCTAACTGGGCAGAGGTTTTCAGGATGCCCTTAATGGGCCTACTCTCCTGGGGTTCCCCACTGAACTGTATTGTACTTGGGTGCCCATACCCGGATGCCCACCCCTCCATTCCTGGATGGTACTGGCCTATGAGCCCCATGCTTCTGGCTGGATAGTAATCTGCCATCCCTGTGGCCCTGTGCTCATGTGCGCCAGGGGACATGGGGGTGGCAGAGTCCAGGGACTGAGAGGTATGAGGGCCTCTGGTACTAGGGCTCCTGAGGTTATGCTCCGGAGTTTCCATTTCCCAGCGAACCTCATCTCTATCCGCCCCTGCTCCCTGTTGCAATGCAAGAGCCTGCATTTGTGCCTTCAGTTCCTCAGTTAAGGCCTTACTCGACTCTATCAGTCTCTCCTGCATCGCTACCTGCTGTTGGAGCCTATCATTGTGCTGGCAGAGAGCTTCATTCTCTCTCTGTGTTTCCTGATTGGTCCTGGAGAACTGGGCCAGTCTTTGCTGCAGGAGGGTTACCTCCTGGGCAATGTCCCTATTGGCCTGCTCCTTTCTTGCTAGAGCATCCTCCACCCTTCTGGTGTGCTCTACCAAGTTCTGGTTTTCTTTTTGGAGGTCACCCAGCCCCTGGTGGGCCAGGTGATTTCCTTCCATTTTTCTTTTTAAATGGCAGACTTCCTGGCCTAAGGCGTCTCTTTCCTGACTAAGAGCCTGCATTTGTGCCGCCAGGTCGTCCCTTTGCCTTTGGAAGGCACCAGCTTTCTGGCGCTCCTGATCAAACTCTGCCTGGGTATCCAGGTCTTTCAGAATCAGTTTATTGCTCTCCTCCTTCACTCTATCTAGGTGGCCTTGCAGGGTGACTACCTGCTCAGCACATGCCCTATTGAAGTCTAGCTGTTGCTCCAGCTTTTTCTGGCTTTGCAGTAGGGAGTCCAAACCTTCTTGGTGTTCCTTCTGCAAGGCCAGAAATCTGGTATCCTGTTCTGACTTTTCCTTTTGCAGCACATCCATATCCTCCTTTATTTTAGTGATGTACTGTCTGGTCTCATTTTCTGACTCCTGGCTTCTGTGCAGTCTTTGCTCAGAAGAGTCCAGATCAGATTGGGCCTTCTCTAACGCCATCTGTTGCCTTTTTGCCAGATCATGGCCTTCAGCACATTTATTCCGTATGGCTCCCATGTATAAATATAAATATGCCGCTATCCTAACAATCTTGTCGTGCTCATCTTTGGCCTTAGGAGCCATATATAGTTCACTCAGGGCCACGTGTAATGGACCCTGATCTCTATATATATCTGACCCTGTTTCAGTGACCTGTTGCGTGATGGCCTGCAACCAGACTGTTTGGTCCTGGTGAGTCCATTCACCTCTCACAAATAGTTTGTGTAAGAAGTGCTCTCTGGCTATTTTCATATCTACCAAGGTCGTCATTCTAGAGATTGGTCTCTGTCCTGACTTACAGAAGTTAGTATTTTAGTTTTGCAGAACAGAACTTTTCTTGGAGTGTCCCTTTTGAGGAATGCTTCACAGCGTAATGCAGCGTGGTGATCCGACTGGATGTATGTATCCCGTCAGTTAGCACACTGTATTAAGCTGCACAAATGGTAAATCTAACCCAACGTCTCGGCTCGAGCCCCCACTTTGTAAGAGGATTCAATTCAACACTACAGCTAAGTCAACGCCTAGTCTATAATACTGAATGAAAACCCTTATTGATATATCTTTAGGTCCAGTTCATGCGTTCTGGATGACTACCCCTATATAACACCCCTCTCTTGGAATCCCCCTGACCCCACTGAGCCAAGAAGTAGTTCTGTTTTACAAGTTAAAAGGTTTAATTGATAATTTAAACAAGAGATATATAGATCACACTTTATAATAAATTAATAATTGAGTAGCACACTTAATCTGATATGATAAAGATTAATAACGGAGAATCTGGCACTAGCACACTTCTTTATAATTACTAAGGAGTTGAGATGAAATGGATAAGGTAGCACACTGGTAAATAGGTACAGAAGTATAATGTGGTAGAAAATGCTTTATGTAAGCTCAGGTGGATGCAATATTCAATGAATGCAGTACAGAAAATACTCAATATGATTTCAACCAAACAATGTAATCACTTTTCTCTGGCTATTCACTCCCCCCCTCTTTATGCAATGCAAGGAAATGGGAGGAAAGCACACAGTTCTCAGAAATGCAATCAATGTAATCAGTTCAATCCAGCAAGCTTAGACAACAGAAAACAGATAGGAGTTTTGAAAACACAAGCCCAAATTGCTTTGATATGTGCTGGCAATGAATTAAAAAATATGCTAAACGCTTTTAATTCCCTTACAGAGGTTCAGGGTGAGTGGTATCTAGTTAATATTAGTCCAGGCTCACACTAGCAATGATGCAGGGATAGTTAGCAGGTCAAACGAATTTCTGGCAAATGGAAGGCAAGCAGCAGCAGTTTTTACATGTGAAGAAATTGCAAATCGCGGTAAAATTCGCGGATGCGTGTTCCGCGATTGCGGTAAAACTATAAGGGGTAGGAATGCGGTTCTTGGTACGATTCAAAGCTACGATTCTAAGCTATCAGAGGAAAGTTACTGCAAGTCTCTAGCCCAAACGGTCGCGGAGATATGAGCGATTTAATAAAGGTCGTTTTTGGGTTTGCAAATTTCAAAAGCTCAAAATGACAAGTGCAGCTTGCAACTAGAAATGACAGGTGACAGCTAGGAGGCAGTTCTACTTAGGTTAAATAGATTGAATTAGATGAATTTAAACTAAGAGATTGCTTCTACACAGTTCTGCTGGGTACTCACACTATATTCTTGAATTAAATGGGCCTCATCACGGATCTGGTCAGGGTTTTAGACGGGGCTCTGGTCACTCTCTCTGCTGGTCTGGGTCTCTCTGGTCTGGTCGCTTAGTACAGCACTGCTTTCTCTCTGGTCTGGTCTTAGTACAGCACTGCTTTCTCTCTGGTCTGGATAGATTGAAGTCTCTAGTTTGGCTTTCTGTAGGTTGATGAAGGTAAGTATGGATTTTTCCGGCAGAGCGTCCCGCTGCAGATGGATTTGGAAGGTCCCTCTCTGTCCTGTCTGTCTGCTTTTATGTGTTTAGAATGTGGGTGTGTTCTAGCATCACTGACCCTACCTCTCTCTCAGCTTCTAATTGGTCAAACTTCCATTTATCATTTGATTGGGGAATGAACTGTGAGTCAGAGGGATGTCATTTTATGGCTTGCAGATAGGACACTCCTCTGTCAGATTGCACATATTCTATATTTGATAATAAAAGACATATTTCAGAGTTACACAGTTGTTTGAAATTACATATACATGGTGTGGCTGAATTTAGCCATGTCTCTGTCCAAATCTGCTGTTTCTAAGAGCTTGCATTCAGAAATGGCACATATTTCACTTTTTAACTGATTTTTCAATTTCTGACATTGACCCAACTTTACATATATGGACATTAACTGAAGAAGTTTCAGATTTTTAACATGCATACATTTAGAGTAATATCCACTTTTCCGCTAAAACCCCCCTGAACACGCCACCGGGTCGAAAAACCTCTTAAACTGTGGGCAGAAAAATCACAAGAATTATGGTGTCATTTATAAAATTTTCACATGTCCGTACTATGAGTTATTCATCTTTTTAAAGTTATGTTCTGGCTCCAAAGGGGTGTGGTTTACCCTCAGCACAAGGTTGAATTTCTGGTTTTTCCAGTTCTGCCAAGCCAGCTTGCTCTCACAGGCAGTGCCCCTCCCAGCTCCTGCCAAGAGGAAGCTACATTTTACGACTGCGGTAATAAAAACCTTTGCCTGAGTGAAGAGGGCTTTGTTCACTCTCCTACAGAGCACAGGTAATTCAATTATCAGATAGATGGCATATCCTTAGTGTGGGCAGCAAAAGGAAGGTTGGCCTGGGAACACAGTGGTGACTCGAGTTTCACTCCTGGTGGGGGTAGCTGCCAAGCAAAATCAAGTTCCTTAAGCCAAGTTTCAGATAAAATGTCACTTTTTGTTCCCCAGTCTAAGTCCAGACATTTTTTTACATATGCAGCTAGAAGGCTGATTCTAAGTTTAAAACTATGACATTTAAACAATTTCAACCTATGTGACACTCAAAAGTAGGTCACTCAGTCAATTTGAACATTTAGATTTGTAGTGTCTTTCAGTCCAATGCAACTTAAACTGCTGAAATCCACAGCGCAGCCAGTCTTGTTATAAGCATTTTTCTGGGCTCTTCATTTCCCAGATTTTGTAGGCACACAAAACTCCATTCTACCAAATGTCTGCTGGTGTTCAGTGAATATTTTGCACATATTGCAATGTTTGAAATAGGCACTTTGGCTTGCCTTCAGAGAAACACAGGGTGGTTTTAAACTGCCGGCTTTTGGATAGTGGTGAGTACTGGTACTGCACCCATTTTTGGGATTTAAGAAAATGAATTCCCAACAATTCTAGGTTGCATTTGGCAATCAGCATTGCCATTCCCAATGGTTTCAGACTACTGTGTGGGTAGTCCAATGGTGGTTTTAGGCAGTTTCCTTCTGTGCCCATAACATCGGCAAAAATGAGTGGCAGCCTATTCTTCATGCATTTCCCTGTGCATTTTCTGGGAAGCTCTGGCCATCATGAGTTTTCCATGTCAGTACTGCACAGTTTTGAGGTATGGCTCGGATGCATGGGTAAATACATCCCACAGGTGTTAATTTGTACAGCACTAGTTAAGTTTATGAACGTTGGGAGTGCTGTAGAAACCAATAGATGAGATTGGGCATCTGCGTCACTAAACCATCATTGAGTACATGAACTCCTAATCACAATAATACGGTATATACAACCTTGATATGTGAAACCTCTGTCTGCCACCTAACGTAGAAAGTGACAAAAGTACTTAAGAACCTGGCAAGTAGGGGAAGCGGGATGGAGGTGGTGTGGGGCAGGTGTTCTCGTTGCGGGAGGGGGTGAAGACAGGACATGGGAAGTGGGGATGGGATCTGGGTAAAAAAATGGCAGCACCGGGGGAGTGGCACAGGAGGCTGAAAAGGAATGTGGGCTCCCGGGAAGTAATTAACCATATAGGAAGTAAATCAAAACCTAAATTTGGGATTTCATGTTTTTGGCAGAGGAATTTAGTCAAAGGTCAACCAACAATTCTCTTTATTAGACAATTATACTGTGAATATAAAAAGCATAATTAATGTTTTAGGTTTACTCTTTTACAAATAAAACCAGTCGGCTATTAGAATAGACCACCATTCCTCCCTCCCTCTCGGCTCCATGGACCCAGTTGCCAGTGTATCTGAGGTTAGCAAGGTTCAGTGGAAGGGGAAGGGGAGGTGACTGGTTATTGTTTGGACATCCCATACTAAAGGAGTGGTAGGTACCTGGGAGTGGCAGCTCCAAAGTGAACTGTAGTTATTCCCTGAAGAGCAAAGTCTTGAATTCCTTCCTGAACTGCAGAGCACTGGAGAAGTCTTTGTTGTGACTAGACTGATGTTCGAGTTGGCTGGAGTGCTTCACATTGAGGCTACTTTCCTGGTTTTCTCTTTGCGGGCTGGTGTCAATGCCGTAGGCTTTGCCTGTGCCTTCTTTGAAGCACACATGTAATAATGTGAAGAGTTGCACATGTCACCACACTACAAAGTTGTCTTGTGCAGGGGCTGTCAAAGGATTTATGTTGACAAGTAGAGCAAAAATGTATTGCGCCCTTAATTTCCTCCACATCACAGGTGTTGCAGGAAATGACATCACAGGACAGGGCATCATTTTGTTTATTATTTCAAGGGATCATGAGAAGAGGCATGACTAGAAGTATGCGCATAGGAAGGGACTGTCCTGCCACAGGTGTAAAGACCATGTCCCTATCCTCACGATAATGGTCTTTATTACACAAAACAAAAAGACAAAGGGATCAGGGAACACACAGGGGAAATGTAAAACTGAAGGGTCAGCAAATCAAACTTTCTAGAGGACTGTAGTTTCGGCTCTTGCTTTTCCTCATTATGCTCTGCCAGCTGGTGGTCAAAAGGAGGTCACTCGAAGTCTCAGAGGTTTAAGTGCCCTGTCTCTTCTTTCTTGGTTCATGTAGTTCAAGCTTGTATTTTATTGAGCTTGTTGGATGTTCTGCTCCTCTATCAATTCCCTCAGCACGTCTCATGCTCAGGGCTGTCGGGTCGTGAGCCAGACTTCACGCACCTTGAGATCGTAGCCAGGATTGCACTGGAGGATGTCAAGCTTTCTCCCTTTGCTGCTGGTGGTAGGCCCTGCTGTTTCCACCAGGTTTTCTCTCCCACATTCTCTTCCTCATGTGTTACTCCCTTCACCTCCCCTGAAGGACTTGTATCCTCCTCTGCCAGCCCATACTCTTCTCCACCTTTATGCCCCCTAATCCTGCTCCTGCTCCTTTCTACTCTGGCTTCTTTCGCACCTCCTCCCCACTCTAGGTTTTCTCTCCCACCTCTTTCTCTGTTATTGCTTCCTTCACCTCCCCGTTATAACGTCTCTCCTCCAACTCTACCATACTACTTTCCTCCTCCTATATAACCACCTCCTCCTGCTGCGCGGTGTCACCTCCAGCTCCTCAGCATCTTACCTCATCACTGCACTGGCAAGCACTCTCCACATCCATTTTCCTCCAACTTCTGACACCCACACCTCCCCTTATCAACTATGATCTTTTATATAATAGTGGGCTCTCCCGCGTGACCAGCGATTGTGGGATTGACATCAGCTGGCTTTAATGAGTAGAGGAGCATGGGCATTGATACACTCCTTGTAGAACTACAAATTCCCCATATCAGGCTCAGTTTGGCCTCCACTTCCCAGTGCATCCCTGCAGGCCAAGCCTTTATTAAGGTGGTCTGTCATTTTGAATTCCTATTGCCGGGCAGCTTTGTTGTGTTCCGTCTGTTGTGCTTTCGCACCTTGAAACACTTGTGCATAGGCATGTTATAAATGCCATATCTTATCCTATCCTATATCATATGATGCCGCTAGTCCTTGTTGAGATGTTGTGTAAGAGGTAATGCTTCTCCTCTCTGCAATGGCACCGCAGAACTCCGTTGTCCATGCTTCCGGATGCCTATGGACGCGGATGCTGCTGCCATACATCCACTTTGTGAAAGTCAGGCAGTGACGCATTCATCGGTCTGTGGCAGTGGCCCCACAGTTTAGCTCTTTCTGATAAAGCACATCCCTTTCTCAGTCCAAAATGCACACCTGGGGGCTGCATAGAGCTCACGCCTTTCTTCAGCAGGGACTGGTTGTCCATTAGTCATAACGTATCCCCTATTCAAGCTGATAGCCAAACTCTGGTGAATGGCAGTGGTCTTCACATGAGTGGGCAGTTGGATCTCGGACACTAAGGGATGCTCAAGGGCCTGGACCTCCACACGCGATATTTTCCAAAGGGCCCCTTTCCTCCCCCCAGGTTGGCTAAGAGTTCTGATCCTGGGTGTTACTCTGAGGCTGGTGATGGGCCGGCGGGGGGCTGGGGACCTCTATGTACCGCCTTCTGGTCCTGCATCAGGGAGCGGGTGGTGGCACTTGGCCCCCGTGGCCACCCACTCCCATAACCCAACCTGCTACATGGTACTTCGTCTCAGCAGATAGTGTTGTATCTACCTGGAAAAGGAAACTGTAAAAATGGGTTCATTCAAGCAGATCTCATTGACTTGGCAGATGGTTTCCAGGTGTATAGGTGGGGAAGACTGGCGATCACCATTGGGAAAGGAGACAAGATTATTATATGTTTGCTTCGCAAAGAAGTTCCTATGACCAACTCTGACGTACCCTTCGCTCGCTCTGAAACAGGGCTACTCAGAGTTTACTATGATTGACTGTGACCTACCCCAGGCTTACTGGGAGTAAGTCCAAGTTAGTCATAGTAGCTTCTCAGTGAGTAAAATAACCCTCTCGGAGTGTAACTCTGATTTACTGATGGCACTACTGGAAATGAAAACAATTATTCATGGAACGCCCTCCACCTTGTGACGCATAGGGGGTGGGGCAAAGTGGCCTCAAGCCAGAGCAGAACTCCAGCAGTGCCCTGTCTTGTTCGGGCCCATTTCATGCCCTAGTATTAGTCCTTTGTGAATTAGCCCCTATGTCGCAGGTTATAAATACACGCCTCATTTTCATTTCCCAAGATGCCGGGTGCCTTTGTGTTTTGCCGTTACTTAAGGACTGCCACCAGTCAAATTCTGAGATGTTCCCACTCATTGCCCCGTTTGCTCCAGTGCAAATCTCTGTGGATCAGGCCTTTTGCATTCCTCGACAGATTTTTGCTTTTTTTTTAACATTTTCTTTTATTTACGTGTTCTTCAGTGAAACATAACTTTCTACACTAAAAACACAATCAAGTATAATATAAACATTATGTACAAGTAACTCATGACATTCATATCTGATAGAAAATCAATATGTTTTTCTATTGTTGGTGCGCAGTGATATTCAATCTACCCTCTTTCTCTCTTTCTCTTTCCCTCTTTCTCTTTCCCTCTCTTTCTCTCTCTCTCTTTCTCATATATATATATATATATATATATATATATATATATTTGTATATTGAACAAACTAACAGATGTTTTGCTTTATTTGTGTGTATAAAGCAGAACATCTGTTAGTTTGTTCGTTATACAATTCCACACTGTTCCACCAATCTGCACCAATTTCTGCATAGTTAACTGTTGGGTCCCTCCAGACATTACTGGCTACATGACATTAGGTCAGCCAGCAAACACATTTCAAGGCCCTAGGTCACACCGTTTCTGAGATTTTTACTGCACTACAATGTACTTCACCAGGGTGATGCGACAGATGGTGAGAGTACACAGACTGTCCCAGTATGCTGCAGCATGCCAACTCTCCCCGCCACCTCTGCCCTGGGGTATGTCAGCCAGCCACACGCACCCATTGTCAGTGCAGTTTACTTCCAGGTGCAAAGCACATCAAGCGATAAGTGACTGGGAACAGCGACCTACAGGATCATTGATTTTCAACAATTGACGAGTGTTATCATGTCTGTCTAAAGAACCTGTGTAGAGTATGGGTACTTTATGCCAGTTCTTATATCAAATTAAAAGACATTCACAACTTCTAGTGGATCCCCTCAGAGCCAGGCTAGCAATTCATACTGGGCCCATTTCATTAGCATTCAAAAAATGTGTTATACACAACCATAACCTAGATGAAGGTAACATCAGTGATAGACTATTACATTCCAAACAAAGCCCCCAAAATCCATCTCCCTGAATGCGACTCCTATCTACTACACAATAAGTTAAATATCTTGCATAGAGGTTTGTCAGTTCCGGGCATTGAGTTAGAATGTGTCTGTTAGTCTCAATATCACCTCTACATAGACAGCATACACACTTAGAACTCTAAACACCCCTCCATGGACCAGTAACTGATGGCATCAGAAAGTTGTTCTACCTAAGCAATAGTACAACTCTTCTCTACACTGGGGATGAATTACTAAATATCTGGCTTGGGTTATCAATCTTCTATGTAATCGTCCACATTTCCGATATCTCTTTAAGCTGGTCAGATGTTCCTGTTACTTCATCCATTCCCCCAGTTTTAAACATTTTGCTTTCTAAAGAAGGGCCACTTTTAATGGTTACAGTTACATCGTTAATTTTGTTGTCCTTATTTTCACACTCACCACTACAAGGCCACATCGATGGCAGCTTAATGCAAATGCCAAATGTTGGGCTTGATGAGCCCCGTTCTCTAATAAGCACTCGGAGCCGGTAATGTGTTGCAACCTTCCTTTTATTCATTACCTTCCCGGTCTGTTGTTTTGATGTTCCCCCCACCCCCGCCCCTTCCTCCTCGCTCCCATGTGCCCCCCATTCCTTGGCTACCTCACTCTTAAAGGTCCTGCACTGCTTACTATGTAACATCCCCCCGCTGCTTTTCATGGAACTTCTCAAATCTGCTAAATCAGCCGTGGGAGTTTCCTTATGGTCCATCAGGGTTGCCTTGGAGGCTCACTAGTCTCTCCTGCTCCTGACTCGTCTGTTTCCACCAGGTCCTCTACTGGTGGTTCGGGGGAACTGTCCCTGTGTGCAATCTGTCTCCTTCGTTGGATCCTAGTCTCCTCTTTTGGGCTCCATTACTTCTGCGCCTGGGGTGTGTAATTTGCAGACGGAGGCGTTGAGGGTTATGTCTCTGCCCCCGTCCTTTGTCGCAGTGACCATGGATACTTTGACCTCAGTTACGTGCAACGGGCCGGGGTCATATCGGGTGTCGTTTTTCCTCTGCTATCTCTGGCGGACAAGGACTTCTTATCCAACAGGCCACTGTGGTTCTCTCACTCCTCTCCTTTGGTCTGCACACCTCTTCCTTTTCCTCTTGGCCTCCCTTTCCCTGATCTCTGCATCCTGTTTGTCTGTATAGTCCTCAAACTGTAGGAGACAGGGCCAGGGCTTGTACCCAATTATGATTTACGTTGAGAATTCCTGGTGACCATATGCTAGGTACTCCTGTAACTCCTCAGCATTTGGTACAGGACCTGAGGGAATGGTATTTGATCCACCAGTGCCTTTTTCCGAGTCCACTTGATTGGGAAGTTCACAGCGCATCTAGGATTCCAGCACCAGAAGATCACACCGTTATGGCCCTAAGCAAACGTTATGGTGCAATGCTTCATGACCACAATCAAGTGGACTCGGAAAAAGGCGCTGGTGGATCAAATACCATTCCCTCAGGTCCTGTACCAAATGCTGAGGAGTTACAGGAGTACCTAGCATATGGTCACTGGAAGTCCTGGCTCTGGAATGGGGCCCTGTTGTCTCTTTTCACTACATTTGGCATGCCCCACTCGCTGAACAGTTCTTCAACACTCCCACCACATTGCAGAATGCCGTGGACTGCACCTGCTTCACGACGGGGAACCAGGATTATTCATCCATGGCTACCGGTAGATGGCCTCCCTCTTCCGGGAGTCCATAAATGTCTAGTGCAACCCATTGCCACAGGCCTTGGGGAAGCAGTACAATCCTTAGGGGCCAGGGGGCCATGGCTGCTGCTGCTCTTTGACGGGCCTGGCAGTGTGTTAGTATGTCATCCACCACTGCATCCATGTATGGGAACCATACTTGATTGTGTGGTATCTTTTTTGTATTCACAAGTCCCCGGTGGCCCTCATGTACCAGGTTGGCACTGGTGTTTCTCAGGGTTTTGGGTACCACTAGGCAGCTTCCCTTCGGTAGAATACCTTGATCAGTGGTGGCTAGTTCGCCCTGTATCTTGGCCATCCTCTTTTTCTTTCATATTCACCTCATTGCTCGCTTGCAGCTCATGTCTGTAATTCTTCTACTTATTCGTGTTGGTTAGCCAAACTGCGGCCTCAATGGTGGCATCGCTTTTGCTTTTGTCGGTGAACGTTACCAAGGTGAGCGTCGGGGGCAGGGTGCAATTTTTAGCCTCAGTCTCTAGTGTGTCCGTCCCTTCAGGGTGTCTGGATTATGTGAGAAACCAGAAGGTGTCTCGCTCGCTAGTCCCGAGGGATCTGTCATCCAGGTGGCTAGGACACGGCCATTGCTTTTGGATCCAGTTCCTGGGGATGGACCAGTGTGGAAGGATCACCTGGGTGAGGGGTCTTCAGGGAGTGGGAGTGGGACATCGGATGGTGAGATGCGGCATTCCCTCCCCCTGCATTACCTTTACCCCATCCTACCAGGTAGGATACGTGGGAACCTTACCCCCTCTTTCCCTTTTCCAGCACTTTCACATGGACAGCCCTCTCTAGAGGAAAACGGACTCACACTTGAGCAGTGTATCTGACATGTCCCATCACTGTGGTCAGGCAATTACTGACAATCACTCACACCTGACTTCCATTAAACATCCCAACACTGATAAAAGGCAGAGCACGAAAGTACACTCTGAGCGAGGCAAAGCACACAAGGGTATGGCAGTTTTGAGTCGGCAGCTGAACGAGGGGAGAAGGACAGCAAACCAATGTACCCTTGACCTTTTTGGCAAGACGCTGTTACTTTCTTCGAGGCAGAAAGTGTAAGGCCAGGAAACCAGACTGAAGAATCCTGCATTGTGTGTCGGAGTTAACGAAAGCCCTCCCACATGAATGACCAAGGCAGAGAGGAGCAGCAGCAGCCGCCGTGGTATCGTCCTTTGCTCCAAGAACAAAGAAGCACCAAAAGATCAACAGAGCCAGTGAATTGGGGAGACTGATGCAAGATCGGTTTGTGTTGAAGTCAAGGTTGCAAGCTGCAACATTGTATAATGAGCTCTGGAACGAACATTGTAAACACGTGTGATGAAAGGCATGAGTAAAGCTAAACTGCTGATGGATGTTTGAAATTGAAAAGGAAAGATGCCATACCTTTGACAGAGTGGTCTGGCACCGTTAATGCGCCCAATCGAAGGTCTACGTGAGGTATCCCGCCAGGATGAATGAAAGTTGAGATTGATGAGAACACCTGTGTGAAGTGAATCAAAGTGTTCCTGCGACGGTTTAAGGAAAACCCATTGCACATTCGAAAGTCTTTGATTTAGCTATCAAGAGTGTAGGATCTGAGCTCGAAAAATGGAGATCCATATCGAGGCATCCGAGCCCGAACAAGGGAGATCCATATCAAGATGACGTGAGCCGAATGAGGGAGATCCATAGTCCGAGCCAGAATGAGGGAGACCAAGTATGAACATTGTGATAAAAAGGGGGTCTCAGCCTGAAAAGGGAGACCCATGATGAACATTGAAAAGCGAGAACTTGGCAAGTGAAAATCCCGATATGGAACTTTGAGACTTTATCACGACAGACCCTCTGCAGTAAAAGCCTATTATTGGAAAAGAGACTTTGGCAGAAGGCCCTGATATCTGTGCTATGAACTGTATTCTCGTGGGCGAGAAGCCAGAGTGTCTGCAAAGCTCGAACGTGCTGCCTTGCGTTGTGCTGAAAACATGGGGAAGGGAAGCCAACTGCTCAACCGCATTGCATATTATTTCTTGAACACTTTTCTTTTTGCATACACCATTGTCCCACACCCTTTTGTATTTAGAAGTAAGGATTGGCAATATGCTTATTGGTATAGGCCCTTTTTATTTGACAAACATTTGACTAGGACTGTGTTATTATTATTTAATGGTTGTAGCTTGCTCCCATCCTTAGTTTAGGTTTTGATAGGCGTTCAACCAACCCATTTGAAGTTCAATAAACACCCTTGAACTGTGATCACCTGTGTCTGTGTTCACTGTTTGATATTATGCCTTCCTTACAACAGAAGGTCTGCTTGGTTTGACTCACCCCCCCCCCCCTCCCCCACACCCCTCCCGGTTTGTGAACAATGCAGCAGTCATACGCTTGACGCCTGATGCCCCAATGATCTATTCGTGGGGGGCATCCAGGTTTTTGGTTTCCCAAAGAGAGATAGCCGGGCCTGGTGGTCTCTAACAAGGGTGAACAAGCGTCCAATTACAAAGTGGTACAATTTCTCACAGGCCCACACCGCTGCTAGGCTCTCCCTTTCAATCTGTGAGTACGCCCTTTCGGTGGAGGACAGGGCTCTGCTGGCATAGGCAATGATGCGTTGGCCAGGCTGCTTTGCGGATTCGCTCTGGGCCAGGATGGCCCCCAGCTCTACAGGGCTGACATTTACTGTTATGTCTGTGAACCACCTGGGGTCAAAGTAGGCTTGTCGGCCGCTAGTTACGAGTTTGCCCTTGGTGTTTTGAAATGCATTCCTGCAGTCAGCACTTCATGAAAATGGTGCGTCCTCCTTCAGCATCTTCCGTAGGGGGGTCTGTTAGAGTGGAGTAGTTGGGGAGCAACTGGGCACAATATCCCGCCATACCCAGAAATGATCAGAGGTCTGTAACGTCAGTTGGTGGGGCTAAGTTCACAATCGCACTTATATTGTCTGGGTTAGCCATCATGCCCTGGTCGGAGAAAATATGCCAGAAGAATCTCAGGCTGAGCTTCTTAATGTCACATTTGGCCCCATTGAGGGTGAGCCCTGCCACCTGTGAGCAGCGCCTTGTAATGCTACACCTGGGATGTGCCGAACACCAAGATATTGTCGCTGTAATTAAAGGCATGCCTTCACTGGTGAGATCAGCCGGCAAATCGTTTCCCGGAATATCTCAGCAGCAGACGATATCCCAAATTTCAGCCGCTTATAACCAAATAGCCCCTGGTGGGTAGCGAACGTTGGTATTGGACCTGGAGTCTGGGTGAATGACGAGCTGGTGATAGCCCTGGTTGAGATCAAGCTTCGAGAACCACACGGCTTGATTCAGCCTGATAACCATATCCTCTATGCTTGAACCTGGATGTCTCTCCCTCTGTTTTACAGTGTTTGGTATGCACATGTCAACACAGAGTGAGTTGTCCATTGTCCTTTGGCACCACCACCAGCAGAGACACCCACGGGGTCGGGCCTCTCACCCTCTCAATGATGTCATTGTTGGGGAGCAGTTGTAGCTCTCTGGACACCTGCACTTGCAGGTGAAACCCTACTCTGCAGGGATTTTGCGGTACTGGGGTCACCATCTGGTCCACATGGAGTGTGATGACTTACTCTATCAACATGTCAACGCCCAAGAAGAATGCTGGGAATCAATTCTTTATTCGCTGGAGTGTCATCTGTTGGTCCATCATCCTGTTTACCAGAGTCTCACCCGCCGGGAGACCTCGCACGATCTGATTGGTTGCACTGAATGCCAGGGCTCTGGCGTTTCAGTAACTTGCCATCTTCCTGCCATGGTACTTTGGATCACATGTATTATTGCTGACACAATGCGACCCTTGTGTTGTATGTCACATCAAAACTGTCTGGTCTGGAGTGGGTGTGCAGATCCCCATTGAAATATCTCCAGCTGAGAATGGGTCAGTGGATACAGATCACTTATCAGCAGATAGATTTTGCATTCATGACATTGACAGTGGTTTCTATGTCAACGAAACACTGGTGGTTCAGTTCTCCTTTTTGGTTAGTCACTCTGGGAGCCGTGCTGTCGTCCGCGTCTGCGCTGATAAGTCACACATACTCCCTGCTGTAGCAGTCATTTTGGGCATATTCATTTTGGCCGTATTCCTCCTCTTCATGGTCCATGGTCGGGTTTTCATAGGGGTCCCTCATGTAGCGGGGTTCATGACTCCGGGAGTTATGCGTATAGTTCTGCCGGTCCAATAGGGTATTGTTGCTCCTCGAGGTGTTGCAGAGACATCTGTAGCTGAGTTCTTCTATTGCCTTGATGATCTTGATTGGGGCGGAAAGGGCGCGGTGTGCTGCCCTTGGGCACATTGTCTGGCAGTTTTGACCTGGGTACATCCTGGTGTTGGGTCCCCCGGGGCCGTTCTAGGCGTCCTGCTGGCTATGGCGACACTAGGGGTCTGTAGCCTAGAAGGACTGGCAATCTTTCCTTGCACATTGCCTAGAAATGGTTCTCTCGGCCGCACTGCATGCACATCTGTCCTTTTGCTGGGCTCTGTCCTCGGTGCGGAAATTCAGATCCACATCTGTTGCATGGTTTGTCTCCGTGGTATCTTTGATACTGGCGCCCTTGTCCCGTCCTAGGAGACAAACCTGGTTTCTGAGGGTTGGTGTCGCCATGGCCTGCAGTGCTGCTACACTGACCGATATCCTGGGCTTCTCTATAGCAGCTGCCTGAACGTCCACCCTCATACACGCGAACCAAGTCCAGTATTTCTGGTAGCGACACGTTTTCTTTTTTTTTAACAGGTGCTTTCAAAAGGCTGATGGTGTGCAGCCCTCTATGATTCGGATCTGAATAGCTTTGTTGTCTGAGAATTTGCGAAATTTCAGTAGACGATTTTTCTTTGAAGTCTAAGGACGAATTCCCCTATCGTCTCATGGGGTAGTTGGGCACACTGGTTGAAAGAGTACCTCTCATAGTCTCTATTGGGCAGCACAATCAGTTTCTTATTCACTGCTGCTGTAGTCATTTCGTATGTGGTCCTCTCTTGTGGTGGAATCATCTTTAGAATGTTCCTTATCTCTTTTCCTGCAAGGTTGGTGAATATGTCAGCCATGTGGTTTGTCGACCATTTCGGCCTGTGACTCGCTGTGTGGTGTGCGGTACCTCTTTCTCTCCTCCTCCTCCTCCTCCACCTCTTTTGATGTACTGCTCCGGGCATGGAATTCCTCCTCATGCTAGCTCTGATCACTGCAGGCTGAAAGCTGTGTTTCCGTTGACTTCCTTAGACTGTACCTGCTGGCTGTTGGCCTGCTCCTGCAATGTCTTGTGCCTACTCAGTGCCCCTCTTCACTTCCTTGCCAGGCCGCTTCCACACCTCTATCCCTTCTGTACTTGGCAGTGTGATGCAGTTTTCCTTTCACATGTGCCCTACGGTGTCAAAGGAGTTCTCCTCACTGTCCTAGCAGCGTGGTGTTCTCCAGCATGTGCACTTTTTCCTGTGTCCCTTCATGTCATAAGACTTCCTTACATTATCCTAGTAATGTGGTGTTGTTCCTCAGCACCTGCACCACTGTATGTGCCCCCCTGCGGCACTGGAATCAAGTCAGGCGCTTTATTCGCTGCATACTGGGATCCCCTCCCAGCCCGACAGCCTCTTTGCGGCATGGTCCGCAAACGTGGCGTGTACCCCCCGCCCTCCTGCTTTTGCCGGGTCAGGCGGGCCTTCTCATCACGCTGCACTGCTTTGTCTGGTCCCTCCAGCTCCAACTGCTGCATAGCCGGCACCCCTGCCGGTGTCGCAGAGTTCCACTACCATGGTGGGTGTCCGTGCAGCGGTCCTGCTGCGATACGGCCTCCTCTGCTGTCCTTCGCTTGCGCCGGCGGGCAAGGCAACCTCACACGCTGAGGCCGTCACTTGCTGCCAGTTGTTGGGCTTGATTAGCCTGTTCTCTAATAAGCACTCTGAACTGGTAATGTGTTGCAACCTCACTTTATTCATTACGTTCCATGTCTGTCGTTTCCGTTACCCCCCCACCACCGCACCTCTTCCTCCCCGCTCCCATGTACCCTTCCTTCCTTGGCTCCCTCCCTCTTAAAGGCCCTGCACTGCTTACTCCGTAACACCAAACAGCATAACGGGGGTAATGTATGTAAAAACGCTGCCCTTACTCTTGCCTCACCTTGTGAACCTGTTTTATCTAGGTGCGTGGATTGGCTGCCAACACTTACAGGTGTTTATCAAGCACCATCCTCTCTGAGACTGCCATGGGGTGAATATGACATATATATACATACAATCAAAAGACCAAATTGTTCACAGGAATAATGAGCAGACACAGCAAGTTAAGAAAAGAGAGCCTATTGAAAAGCAAAACCAGCTAGAGGACGGATCTGGATGTGAACGAAAGTTTGCAAACACCATTATGTTGCAATCTGGGAGGCTTTTTGTTGAGTTGCGCAGCAGTGTGGGTTTTGGGAAGCCCTGGGGCCTGGCTGCAGTCAGCTGCCCGTTGTGCGCTGTCGGTTGTTCACTGGTAATTTGGCGCGCGCCGACACCTGCTTATTTTTTTTTTATGGGCCTGCTTGCCTTGAAGCACGGCCAGTTCCTTCACAATGGCTTCCAGCCCGGGTTCCGCGTTGCAGAGAGCGCAGTGCACACACAGGGACGTTTTCTCTAATTCCATAACCTACCATCGATCACATTTTATCCATGTAGGAGAAAAGCATCGCAACCATTTTAAGATGCACAATTTCGAATTAAGCTGTGCAGATGTGATGACATTCATTTGCTGGCATAGGTTTGTGTAAAGGATAGTAAAGTTAAACCATTTGACAGTTACTTAATTTTGTCATCATAACATCAAGTGCTCTGAAAGGATTGCAGCGTGCCCGGTGCACGTGAAGTATTTTATAGTACCTCCTGGGACATTTAGTCAGCTGCCATTAATCAATGTCACATCTCCTTGTATAGTGCATCACTAAAGAGTACACACATAATGTACAGCTACAAATAGTAAACGCAGTATCTGAAAACCATACTGGGCACTGTGAATGCGATACCCTCTGATGGAACGTTTAATGGCAACACATCAACGGAAGGGGAAGCAGGTGGAGAGCACAAAATGGCTGCCACCTAGATTCCATATCAGCAGCGCGCTTCTTCTTATCTAGTACCAGGGCCAGTGGAAGGATGTGTGCTGCTCTTGGCGAAGTGACGTTTGTGGAATATGGCGAAGATGGAATTGCCACTATTTTTTTACTGCACTGCCATGTTCCGTCTGTAGCATTTCAAATTCTGCGACACCTTATTCAGGGAAATTTAACAATCCAATCTCAAAAAAACGTTTCCACAATGTTTCGAGTGCTTTTTCCAGACATGGGCAACCCCAGGAAAATGGCCTCCGACACAATTCTGTTCGCAATTATCTGGGACAAGAAACGAGCTGTTTTGTACTTATAATTTCTGTTATTTCAAATATACCATTCGGTCATTCCCTGTTGATGCCCCACTCGCAACATGACGAAAATACACTTGAAACACTGCAGGTAAATTGGCACAGGAATGAGCCCTCCAAGTACTTGAAACGGTCCGAGGGGTTTTTAATTGTTTCCTTGTGCGCTCTACGGCCGTACCGCTCTCTCTCATTTCCCGCAGCATTCCCTGCCTAACCCAGCTGTCGGTAACCCTTGGTTAGGGGCTACTGATTCGTAGCCCCTACTGTCTTGCTTAGGCTAGGGATGTGTGTGCTATAGCTATGTCTCTCTAACTCCCTCAGGGTCTTCCGACCTGTCCCTACTCTAAGCAGTTGTTGGTGTTGTGGGGTGTTTTCATAAGTGCTTTGCACTTACTCGGTGGTACTCAAGCTTATTCAATCACACTCTTGCTTACCCTTTCCCTTCTTTGTTCTTACTGTCCCACCCTTGACCTTACTCCACTCACCACTCTTCTGCCCGTCCTCCTAGCCCTCGCCTCGACCCTTCGATATAACGTCTCCTCCCTCTTTAATTTCCTCTAGCCATTAGTACTAGTGTCCTCTTACTACCACTACTCCCCTCCCACCAATACTACCACAAACATTATACTGCTACCCTCTTCTCAACACTACTACTTAACCACTCTGGGTACCGGGCTTCTCACATTCGCACTTTGCGCTACCCTTTCTACACACTTGTCTCACACCCAAGCACACTCACACTCCAGAATCACTGTCGCTCTTCCAACAATATTTCTCCAACTGCCTGCGCCACAAGCCACTGCTTCTTCCTTCCGCCACCTGGTCTCTGGGTCTCTCCCTCCACTGCTGACCTCACCAGAAAAACCCCACACCTTAATCTTCCTGTTCCTGGAAAACCTACCTCCCTCTGCCCTGATTGGACTGCTGCCCCTAGCCAATCTAAATGGGTATTCACCTCCTGGGGGTCATATGTGCAGCAGGAAGGGGCTAAGCCTAGCCCACTCTCACTGCGCTGACTCGATGCTTCTCCGCGACAGCTTGGTAGACTGCTAATTCTCCCAGGGTGCAGGTCTAGACGTGCTGAAGATATGTCCATGCCTGGGGTTTTGGACAAATGTTGGGGGGCGTGGGGGGTATCTGGCACTAGTGTCATATTGCCATCGAAGCTGGTTATCCACCTGATCCAGCTCTGCTCCTCCTGTCCTATCATTGATGGTTTTGGCCTTGTGTATTTATCTTCGTGCCCGATGCCTGCGGGCTTTTGTTGCTTTATAAATAAATAAACAAGTTGGTGGTCTATGTTGCTGCCCAGTGTCTGCTCTGCAAGCTAGTTTCCTCCCGCTCTTCCTTCTCCCAGCCTTGTGATTTGCTTGTAGCAGGGCTTGAGAGATGGGTGAGCATTTTTGCCAGCAAGGAAAAGTGGGTCTCTGCAACGACTCAACCTAGCACAGTTTATGGCAACCAGAATTGGGTTTCTCTCTAGGATATTTCTCCCGGCCCTGCCACTCCGACATCGCCATGGTACTGGCAATGTCACATAATATTGAACTGTGAACAAAATGCTACAGTCTGCCTAGCCTTATCTTTCTAATAAATAATACAGGATTTAACTTTCATTACCTATTCAAAAAAAGCACCCACCTTTGCCTCATCAGGTGGATGGCTGTTCAAAGTAATACATTGATAAAATGGGTTTGCACACTTTACATGGCATAGACCAAAATCGCAGTACCACTTCTACCCGCTTGCGCTTCAGGATGTTGGTGGTAAACCCCTAAACTTACTCCTAGAATGTCACAAATTCATGACTTTAGGAATAATAAAAGCAGTAAAATAATATGCAGGTCACTTACTCTTGGACTCGGGGGTGGACTGGCCTATAGGGAACTCTGGAGATTTCCCAGTAGGTGTCTGCACCCTGTGCCTCTTTTGTGTGATATTTTAAAATGTACACATAGGAAAAGCTTGCTGAAAATGTGCAATATGGGGCCACTTGGACATTTATTTCCAGGGCCTCTTTTGGTTCCCAGTCCACCCCTGCTTGGACTTGAGTGTTAACTTGCGGTGAGCACATCCATGAGTGTGCTGCATTCTTCTTCTTCCGAAACAAACAATACAGAGAATCTGACTCACTCCCAGTTGTCTACAGATCATGTCCCCTCTACCAACTTCCCCATTTAAGGTCTTCTATGAACAATGCAAAAATATGCTGATTAATAACTTTCATTTTATTTTGTACTTGGTTCAGGATAGATAAGGTGGGTGTTCCTAGTTAAAGGTCTTCGCCTCCGCCCGGCATCCGCGTCCGTGTCCGTGTGAACAACCAGGAGTTGCTCGACACAGACTTGCCACATGCCAAATCTCTGAGGAATACCCACCTTATCTATCCTGAACCAAGCAATTGAGTCTACATTACACAGGAGACTCATGTCAGTGACATTAATCCAGAGGGCTCTACAATCTATTAAAGGAATCATTCGGACAAGTCCACTAAAAGGCAAAATACTTACTATGTAGCAATGAAGCAGACTAACAAATTATAGAAACCATTTGCCTTGAAAAAGATAAAATGGGTCGAAACACGTGTTGGCAAAATCCATGGGCAGACTTCAAATATGCCCAATAAATCTAATTGACACAACTAATACACAATTGTTTATTTTCGTTCGAGATACATGTGTACACTTATCCTTTTTCAGCATTATCTTTAAATGGAGAACACAGTCTGAACATGAGACTGTTTAGCAGATCTGACTTTCATGGTACAATCCATTAATGCAGCCCCTAAAATGTCAGAAAATTTGAGAGATTCTCTCATGCAGAGGGAAATCTGTCACACCTATGTAATCTAGATAACTCTCTCATCACTGTCTGGGAAAATGGGTTCTGGGGTCCCACCTCCAGAACTCTCCCTATTCCCTCTCCTTTATTTTAATCCCAGGTGATGTCCTGGCTGTTTGTTTTCAAGCTCCTGTAGGATCAGACTATATAGACCCTTAGCTACACCCCTTGAGAAGTATTGTGATGGAGTACACTTTCTAATGGTTCAGTAATTGGGTTGGCTTCTCTGGCTCTTACATCTTGAGAAATGCACCCATGCAATCAGTTTGTAAAGTGGTATTTCTGTTAGATCATACCCCTCCCATTGAATATACCCACTAGTGAATAACCTCACTAGAAGACATTTCTTTGTCAAAATATTTAAGATGCTTAGTAATTCCTCTTTTTAAACACTTCACAATCTAAGGAATAGCATTGGATTTGTATGGATGAGTTGTTTTCAGTCTGACTTAAAAAGGTTACAAAGATATCAAAATGCTCCTAATATGTGAAAAGCCTGTTTTTTAATCTGCACAAAATTGATATTTTCTGAAAGTACAACAATCTGTGAATATGCATTTAGTGTACCATTCTTTTATGCCCAAGGAGTGACACGCAATTCGAAATGCTGGCGTTGCTTAAGTTATACATGCCTGTTTTTTTATTTTGTCTGCAATGTACCAATCAGCAAAGTACATTCTAGAAGGGCACATTTCTGCCCGTTTTTTTCTTGATCATTTAATCATTCATATATCTGTACTAATAACTTCCATCTAAAGACACTATCAGTAGAAGATGGTAGCTTACCAGGTTTCAACATTACAAATGAAATCCTTCTGAAACCAAAAGCTTTTTGTTTGCTTTCAAGTGACCTGAGGAGGAAGCAATTGCTACTCACATCTGCACTTTGTAGTCAAAGGTGACATGGTTCACATTTAACTTCTGCCAAGGATCTGTGGATTATAAATCTAGCAATTATTTCAATATTCAATCAGTGGAGAAGGTACATCACATATCAACTAACATCACAAGACCATGGACTGAGCTGAATTTCCTCTTTTTAAAGTGACAGTCTGTTTACATCTGTTTTCTCTGCTTTCGTTTTGGAAACTTTTTCATGGCTCTTAACACACTTCCAGTAGGAGAATTGCGATTCTGGATTATAGATCAAATGAACACATCTAATAAACTTGGCTTGTTCAAGGGTGTAAGGATCTTTGATCTAAATGATTCTGTGGGCAAAACAGTTGCTATCTTAGAATCTTCCTCTAAAAGTATTCCAATGCTTGTAGCAAATTGAAACAAAGATGCAGATGTTTCTTTGTGATTAATGCTTGACTTCTTGGAAACAATTTTTGTTCGGCAGGGAGATCTAGTTATTTTAGCATTTTGAGCAATCCAAAATCTTGGCTTCGTGTTAAGCCTTTCAATTGAATGAAATGCATTGTCCTTCTACAATGCATTCTAAAATTCATAGTAAACAATAGTAATCGCATCAGGATCATCAAATGTGTAGAAAAACGACCTTTCTGTAATTAATGTCAAAAAAGGCTTCTTGATTTTCCAAACTTTTCTTACTTTGCAACAGCATTTTCTAGTGAAAAGTATAATGCATAAAATGTGCTTGCAAGTTGATTAGTTTGGACAAATGCCATCTTGAGAGGCAAGATGGCTCTGACCTCTTTTTATCTGCAGAAGGCCTTATTTTTTATGTGGGTAGTACCCTACATACCTAGGAGATATATAGGAGGAAATATGTCTAGCACTTGGCTGGAGGCTTCTCCTCTGGAAAAGGGGAGGATTTACCGTCGGTGAAATTACCACCTGCAGTAAATCCTCCAAAATCCAACAAAGTGGACTCCATAATGGTGAATAACGCCAGATCAGAAGCTGGATCATTTACCTTCAGTTCCAAGGTGGTAATCCTGTTCCCACTTATCTTTACTTTTACCTTTGGTAAATCCACTGGATTCAAAAGCCTTGATCATATTGACGATGGGGCAAAGCACCAGCATTGCTTTGATCTCTGCCATGGTCTTGCTGCCACCTTTTCATGCAGAAGCATGACAGAATATTCTCCATTTACCTGAGACAGCCCATACCTTCAAAGTTGACGTCAGACTTTCTGCTCCAGATCACATAGCATTGTGTCTAGGAGTAGCCAGTTGATATCTTCTTCATTCAGCCCAGCCAATAACCGAGACGGAGTGACATGGCTTCTTGAAAATACATTATATCCCAGGCCCCCAGAGAAAGGTAGACTCAGAAGGAACAGGTGCAACATGCAATATACTCACTGCATCGCACCCACCATTCTAGTGTATGCAGTAAAGTTAGCCAAAACGACCTTGGGTTCAGGTTTTGTGGCCATCTGTCAAGACTATAAGGTGGGCTTGGTGAATAAAAGGGAAAAAGAACGCATTTAATATTAACATTAACGAAGATGACTTCTCAATACCATATATAGCTGCTTTTGGGGGCCACAAGGCTTTCTGCATGATGTTGAGGCATTCATTCACCATGTAAAGATCTATTTCAAATCACACACAGTAAACAGTCCTTACATTTCTGTCCTAATCTTAGTTCATTATTAAGTGCTAAGGGTGCATATTTGTTGACTTGAATTACATTCAAAATCATTGAAAACCCCACCAATTGCCTGCCTCCATCAAATGTGCAACTGTCTAAGCCCTATTGAAGAAACCCTCTGCTGACCCAAAGGTCCAAGCAAACTATTGCACAGTTTTTCTCCTTGCCCATTTTTCAAAAGTCCTTGAACTGGTGGTCTTCGACCGGATAAAGAATTACTTTGAGGATAGTGGCCTTGAGATCCACTTCAGTCTGCCTTCTGTAGTAAACACTCCATCGAGGCTGCACTCGTACATGTCCTCAACTTTCTCTCGAACGCTCACCATGCCACACTCTCTTATATACACATCCCTTTTTACCTTGCTGCTGCTTCCAACACTGTCGACCACTCCTCTCTCCTTCGCACTCTCCAAAACCTTCGGTTTCACAGATCTGTTCTTGCTTGGATCGCCTCCTTCCTGAAAGGTCAATCCTTTAACATCTCTTGAACTTGCAAACCTCTAACCCCACCCTGTCTGCGTCCCCCAAGGATCAGTCCTGGTGATGGTAAAAGCCACATTTATTTTTCTTATTTCCCTCCTTCACCCCAGACATCTGGGAAAAAATTACCAATTGTCTCACTGCAATTTGGCCCTGAATGGCTCTCCACTCCCTTATGCTGAACTCTTCAAAAATGGCAGCCCTCTTTCTCCCAGCTTCCAGTGTCATCCCTACCTTCCCCTATGCCCTGACCACCTTGCTCCTTCACCTAAGGCTTGTGTAAGGCTGCAGAAGAAAGACGCTGACACAAAGGTGGCATGTTTGGGCCTAAAGTCTTTTATTAGCAAATGAAGCAAAAGAAAGCCTATCTTTCCCTATTCCTAAGAGGGGTTTCCCCTGTCTCAACTAAAGATCTAAGGTAACCATCAGGGTGTCTGTTAAAGTGAAAGTGTCCAGCGTCCTGTGTCAAGAAAACCCTACTTCTGTCTCTTGCACTATAAACTAAGGAATAAAGCAGTACTGTTCTGATCCCTGGAGAATGCCTCCCTTGTCCTGGTGTTCAGTTTCAACCCCCCTGGGGGAATGACTCCCTTCCTCACGTCACAAAGTTCAAAAACAATCCAAAGTAATGTTTACTTTGTAGCCCAGATAATGTGTTCTTTCTCGGATGGTCCAAGAGAATGACTCCCTTCTCCTGGCGTTTGGTCTCAGTCTCCAAAAAGACCCGGGGGAATGACTTCTTCCCAGGCCTGTGGGACCTTCCTCCTGGTCCAAGTTGCCAGGGGAATTACTCTCTTCCCTTGCTGTTCTCCTCCTTAGGTTTCACACCTGAACACACAACACTAAGTGTTATGAGGATCCGTGACCCTGGCTTCTCTCTCCTTCTTTGGTTTGGCCCACTTAATACACTTCCCTGCTAAGTACTGTCATGAGGAAGATGATTCCTATCAATCTCTTGGTTTGGATCCTTGACCCTTGCTCTTCTCCCCCTCATAATGTCCCCTTGGCTTTCTAATTTGCTTTTGCTAGGTACTGACATGAGGAAGATAGTCTTGTTTTTTATTTTTGTACAGGGTTTTGGGCTACTGTACCTCCTAGCCTCTACCAGTCCCACACCTCTCCCATTACCTTTTGTCTTCCCAGGATGCATGGCCAGTTCTTCCTGGGGTATTTCTTCTACTCTGTGTGCTGCACGGGCTTCTGTGCTTGGGTGCCTTCTCTTCGTAGATCTCCTGCCCCGCTCTTGGAGTGATGGTCTGGACACTGCCTCTCACTTTTGTGTCACTGTCAGCCAGCCTCACGTTAGCACCTGGAAGCCATCGGGTAAAGGAGTCCAGGTCTCCTCTTGACTACTGAGAGCGGACTTCTCTCAGCTGTGTCCTGGCCTTCTGAGCATTTGCTTCGTGCTTCCCCCGTCTTTACGGTCTTGCGTCCTGGTTGGCTGTGTCTCTCCATCAGGCAGTCCTTCTTGGCTTTTATCGTGCAAAAGAAACCACCCTTCTGTGGAAGTCTATACCACTGAAGTTCCTTCTTGATATTCCTCTTCATTGTTCTTGCATTCCACCTCGTCCCAGTACTTGGATTACCTATGATCCTGATGTTGTTCTTCATCTCAATACTTATCAAGACCTTGAGGTAATCGACGTTACAAGAGTACATAGGTCTACTGTCTACAAAGAGGTCAGTAGAGGAGAGAGAGGCTAAAGTGTGTGGCGGTGTGACGTTCTTATCAGGGCTATAACCTAGATGGTTGTCCTTCTTCCCAGGGACTAGGTTCCTCCCCATGATCCTCCCACATTGTACCACCCCCAAGGGGACTATCAGGTAGCTGCCTCACCTACCTGGTCTCATGGGACAGGGTTCCAACATGAGCAGAGTTGATGACATCCAGCAATTTGTCACACTTGGAAACCTGTGGTCCTCTTTGATAACGACCTCGACTGTAAAGATTTACCAAATTCGTCCTTTTCTTACTAATCACTCTACAAAAATCTAATCTCCACTCTCGTGTTCAGCAAACATGACTTCTGCTCAAGCCTACTTCTTCACCTTCGTATCTACTTTTCCATTCACATCAAAGTCCTCAAATTTGATACCACCACTCACTACAACCTGCCCAATTCTCGCCAACCTATAACTACTGAAAACATGCTGGTTGGCTCTCCATGCACAACCCCTCTCTTTTCAAGTTCCTTCTCCAAATATACAAAGCTATTCGTTTTCTTGCTCCTCAGTACTTGTTTGATTGTATCTCAGTTTACTCGCCACCTCATTTCCTCCGATCCTCCTCTCCACTCAACCTCACCATCCCATACCCTCCCTGTGCCTCTTATCGCTTCTGCTCATTCTCACTACTCGCCCCTTCTCCACTGGAACCCATTGCCCACAACAATCCAATCCTGTGGAGTTCTTCAAAGCTTGACTTGAACTTCACTTACTTGCTAAAGAGGAAGCGCTCCCTGCACTCTCCTCCGTCCTTGCTACCCGACGCCACCACCTCCAGTGATGCTTAATAATGCAAGTTTTGTATTTTTAAATCGTACTCCTCTTCAGTTTGAAGCACTCACCCCTTATGTTAATGTTGCCTTTGTAATCAACATGTCTTCTTAAGTATTTATTTTCTTTTTGTTTTGTCTTGACTTGTCTCTGGTATATGTCCCACATTTTTACACCCTCCAAAACTGGTTTAGCGCTTCGTCTCATCTTTGTGCAGTTGAATAGTCACCCTTCGTATGAATGTCTCCACCATTTGTAAATGTGTTATTCTAAGCCATTCTGGGAGGGGTGTGATGGCAAGCATGATAGGTAGTATTACCTCGCTAGACTGAGGTTTTGGTGGAGCGACCTGTATATTTCTTACTGTAGCATGACGTTTTATAACTGAGCATCTATGATGAAGCAAGGATGATGAGTGTTCTTAGGGGTCTAGACTGGCTTACATTGCAACTGGTTTGGACATGTATTCTAATTTTGACATGTCACTTTTAATGGCCAAACCAAGGGGAGTATTTTCTTACATAGGAGCACTGGCATATATTGTCGGAGCCAGCTTTGTGCCTAGTGCCAGTAATGATACCATAAAAACATCTCAAAGCGAACAGGAGTAGGTTCTTATATGGAAATACTAGCATATGTTGGTGGAGCCAGCATGGAAATTTACGGCAACAGCCAGCATGAAAATGTTTTTTATACTGGCATATATTGAAGGGACCAGCATGAAAATGCATTGGTGACTTGCATCTATTATACTTTTTGTCATGAGGTGTACTCTACACCCTACAAAACGGATTGCAAACTGTGTGACCTGCTACCCGAATTTTCACAAACTGTGCTGTGTAATGCACCATTTGAACCCATTATTTAAAATATTTTCTTATGCGAGAGGGAAGAATCCCCAAGACCACCCCCAAACCCATATTCGTTAATTCGGGCCCCCTCGCTATGCTGGCTCGCAATCTAAAATTTATTGCAAATATTTACATCCTCAAATAAAACTCCTCCCCAGCCACCAGACCGGACCAGACACCGCCACCTTTTTCTACGCTAGTTGAAACATTTAAGCTTTCATTAAACATAGTTACTTCTTTCACTTGGAGTAGTGCATGACCATGCACTGGCATAATCATCATGGACATTACGCACACGCGGGACGAGGTGTGGCGTGCCCTGTGCTTTAATGAGCTTGAGGGGGCTCAGGATGGCTTGTAGATTCATTGAGCCCTACTCATGAGGGAAGTGCAGCCACCCCCATGCCCACAAAGTTTTTTTTTAAAAAAGATTGAGGAAGAGTCATGTATCAAAGCCTAGGACATTAGGGTGTTATGTTTGGCTCTTGGTTGTGGGGGACAACATGTGGTTGCTTGTCACGTAACTTAAAGATAAATGTACACAGATACAGATGGCCTCAGCTTACACCTGCACAATAGGTTTCTTCTATCGTAGTGGTAGCTGACTCATAGATACATTTATAACCAGGGAATTTTGTTGATACTAAATCCTGGTGGCATTTTGCTCCTGGGTAAAAAGGCAGTGCACGCCTCCACAGGTCAGTACTTTTTTGGCTTGTTTAACACATCAATGCCACAGATAATGAGTACTACTTCTGTGTCCATTGATCTATAGATGTTTCATACACTACCTGTAGCCTGCGTTAGAGATTTCAGTTACCCTGTTACAAGTACTGTATTATGTATGTTTTACATATAGACTCCACGTCGAATCTGGAAAATGGCATTCCCCTAATGTGTGATAGTGGACAAATCTCTCCTCCCTCTATGCCTCGGTTCTTATATCTGGATGAAATGAGAGCTCCTGGAAACATGTGTGTTAGACCCATCAGGAGGTTGTGTGCCATCACTTCCTGTGATGTCACCTGGGGCGGGGGGCAAAATGACATAACTTCCTGTGATGTCATCGGAGGTCGTCACTTCCGCTACCCCTGGCATTTTGGTGAAATGATGTCCCTGTCCTACGTCCTCTCAATCCTGCCCTTCTCGAATTTGCACCTTTCCCTTCTCTCGCTTCGTCATTCGACCACCTACTCTTTCTCTCTTTCATCTCTGCTATGCCATTTCTTTGCATATGCTTTCGATGGGCGAATGCTTGCAAGAGTTCCCATGAGTGGGACAGCACCGCCACATGGCAGGGACTTAAAAATACTATCTCCCCAAAATCCTTGCATTAGATTTGTAGGAATCGTACAAAAATGTCGAACTGGGATTTGCGATGGCCGAAAATGACAACTGTTTTTTTTTAAAACACCCACTTTACACCACATATATATGTGGGGGGTAGTGGGATATTCTAGAAATATGGGGGGGTGGCAGGGGTTCTCCCCCCCTGCATATCTATGCGGTGTAAAGGGGATTTAATTTTTAAAAAGTCAGCATTTTTGGCCGTCGCAATTACATGTGGTCAGTGATCACATAGATCCGATTTGTACGCATATATATATTTTTTTTTTACCACAGTGCCTCTACTCTGCCTTTAAGACGAATGCCAAAGAAAACCATGTAAAAGACATTTAATGCTCATGACAGCAGAACTTCTCAAATGTGTGGGTGCTCAGTGTATTTGCATTTTATTGAGCAAGGAGGCCACACCCATTTAGAAACACTGTACACAAGGGTGAAAGGAGACCGCGGTCAGTCCCGTTGCAGAGTGCTCTACAGGTGATCATGATAATTGATCAAGTATTGATCCAGAGGACTGAGAGCAGTGTCTCAAGTTAACACAGGAACTGGAGACCGCATAGAAGGGCAACATTGGATATTTATAGTCTACACAGACCGCCAACTAATAATACACACTGTTAAATATAGAGAGCTGGCAGAGGGGGAAAGGAGATCAAGGCAGCAGGAGGATGCGGTGGGAGGAGCCAGCGTCCCCTTCCAGGGAGAGGAGATGGAGTTTGAGGGCAGACTTGAATCCTGGGATAGTGGTGATAAAAGGTCACTCCAGAGGAGAGGGCTAAAGAGAAAGACTGAGCAGAAGCGGGAACATGGGGTCGTGAAGAGAGAAATTGAGGAAGACGCTGGAGCCAAGGGCTCGGGGTGGGAAATAGCAGGTGACCGTAAGTATGGGAGTGCTAGGCATGAGTGTGTTCAATAAATAGTAGGAGTTTGAAGTGAGGGTGGGAGTGAAGCGGGAGATGGGTGTCCAGTGTGCGAGGCGTAAAAGTGTATACATTGTGGTCTAAGAGGATGCTAGAAAAATAGCAAAGCCGACTAAGTGTGCAAAGATGGAGATGGGTGCTTTGGCGGTGTGGTAGCTCAGGGGTGGTGTTTTCCTGACGTGAGAGGTGATACGTTGGTGGAGTTGGAGTGCACTTTTGACCAGGACGTCAAGTCCATGAGCTTTGAGTTATGGTGAGAAGGGTAAGGAGAAGAGGGAGAGGAGGGAGTGGAGTCTTATCTTGCTTGCATTCCTTTACTGGCTGTAGCAATTATCTTTATGCAATGACCATACAGGGATGTTAGATTGCATTTGCAGACGTGCTTCATTATTTGATATATATTTTGTTGTTGTAGAGCTACATGTTTCCGAGTTGTGACTGAAGGCTCATTCCAAGCACCACGTCCGACACGTAAGTAACGAAATGCAGAGTTCACTGTCCTGTTCACTGTCGTCCTTCTTTTCAGGGATAAATCATTTCCTTTTGTGTACACACACGCACACACACTTGAAGTGTGCCGCATTCTCCAGTGCGACAGAACATCTCCTCACAATACTTGCAGGAGAGAGGGCCTCCTTTAACTCCTTCCCTTGTAAAGAACTCGTCTTTGCAGATCTGCATACACCCCTGCAACTCTGTGCCCAGCTCCGAAATGTGTCCCTGCTCTGGGGTTGGGTGTGTTCCTATCTGTACCCGCTGAGCAATCACTTTGCTCTCCTGTGATCACCAACCTTGAATTCCATCTATTACAGAGGGCACCCAATCTGCCTGTCAAACATTCTCCACATTCTGACCAATCATCTCTGTCCTACTCTCTCTAGCTCTCCTGGTGCTTACCTAAGCCGACTATCCAACCACTTATCCCTTAGATACATACGCAGAACATGAATAAAAGTTGCCATTCTTTTATGTTTGATCACACATCCACCTCTTTGTACTTGTCCTTCCTTGTTCTCCTCTCGTCCTCCTGCACTTGGGTTTCTACAGTATTGTCCTCTAGTTCTTAGAATCTTGTTGATTTTGTTGGCAGAAAGGCCACAATGGGCACCTCTTTTGGCAATGCTGCCCGTGCCCCAACTTTCATTATGTTTCTCATTCCATCACTGGGTGGGTCTTTTCCATTGAACGAAGCCCCAGTGCCCGTGCTTTCATGTTGTTTGCCACAGGGGTGGAGTGAGTGGGAGGAGAGTGTGATGTAGGCATCCATTCAAGCACATAGTTGTTCACATGCTAAACACTCTGCTTGACGGCGGTGGCTGCGAAAGGGTTTAAGGCTACTGCTCATGGGGTGATTTCATCATAAATTGGATGACCCAGATCAATTGGCTGTAGTAAACGTGCCCCAACCACTATGCCACTATCGCGTGTATGTACTTTTATGAATAAAGCATAGGGACCCGCTACTGTACAGTAAGTTCTCAATGTACATCTAGTCAGCATGCTTACTTGTGTGTGGGAGCCTGGATTTGGTGAGGTGGGTCTGGCCCCGTGAAAAGCGGAGATGTGTTTTTAGGCAGCATACTGTAAAGCTAGCGTGTAAAGCTAGTGTTCCGTATTGTGTGAATGCCCACTTCCCACTGAAAATGCAATGCATACATGCCTGAACCTCTGAACCCATTCCAAATGGGCAACCACTCTACAGCACATGTACCAGAGGCTACCCAGCCAAAATATCTAAAACATTACAGTGGTACATTTCAGTGAACCATAATACCGAAAAACACAGCAAACCTTAATTAAATAAATAAAGAGTTGTGGGGTGAAGGAGTTAAAATGGGTCAGGATGGGGTTGGGTTGGGTTGGCCTTATAAAGGTAAACAAAATAAGGGGTTTGAGTGGGGTGGGGGGCCCGAATTAAAAAAAAAAAAAGAAAAAATATTACATTTATTTTCTGTATTTTTTCCACGAACAAATGTACCACTCTGTAATTGTGGTCGGTAAAATCACATATAACTGTACCAGAGTAATATGATATTAGCAAAAGCGTTCCATTGTATTGACCGTGTGCCTGAGCCAGCATCCCTACCCCTCGCGTGCATCCACATTGATCTCCTCAACATTGCAGCCAATCACACAATGCCCAACACGCATGTTTCTGAGTTCATGCATGCACTTCTGGCAAGGCAACAGGGGTGGCGCGAGTGGTAGTGTGACGTAGATGTCCATTCAAGCACGTTTAGGTGGCCAGCGCTCTGTGTGATGGCAGCAGTGGCAGCTCTGAGTTACAGTGGCCTTGTTCCGCGCTATAGAATCAGGAGTGAAGGTTTGAGGCCGCTGCTCAGCAATCGACGCGTCCGATTCAGACCAATTGGTCACAGTACTCCATGTCCCCACCGCTATCACTTTTTAATGTTATGTCTATGTACTTTTATGGATAATCCAAAGATCAGAAGCCACTGAACAGCAGGGATCCCTAAGCCCTGGACCTTAGGGAAAGATAATTACAACTGTATGCATAATGCAGGGGTCTGGAGGTATAAATAGACAACATTTAATTTATTTAGTAGAAAAATGAATCCTACACTAAAATCATGTATTGTAAACAAAAAGACAGTGTACGCAATATGGAAATTACAAAACAACTTAACAAGTGTATAATATGCAAGACGAAGAACCATAATGACTTAACAGAATCATCAATAGAATTATTTCATCCAAACCCCAAACGGTTAATCTCTCCAACAGTAAAAAAGTGACTTTGAAGCCTAAAAGTTAACTAAAAAAAGTAGCACTTTATATTTGTGCAGAAATCAATGACTTAATGTAGCTAATACAAGTGGCCAAATACATGCAATGGCTGTTTGGTACATATTTCCATCCTCAAGCCACTCAGGTTAGCGACCGGTTTCGACGCAAAATCCCCTTTTTTTTTTTTTTCTCGCATGTCTTCATCAGGGAAATATAAACTAAATGCACAGAATAAAAGAACAACAAAAAGGCCATGCAATTAAATAAACATATCCCCACAAAATGAGCACTATCTACTTGTATAAAAATAGAATAATTTAAATACTCACAATAAGCAGCAGGCAAAAAATTAATAGTGACCTACAAATGAAGAAAAAAACAACGAAAACAAAATGTAATAAAGTGTTCCCTGGCTACCGCATATCATCCCCACCAGTGGATAAGCACAAGGGGTACTCACAGGAGCGTCTTCTCCAAAACCAAGAGGATATCTGATATGGGAACTAAGCTGAAATAGCAAATTAACTGAAAGAAGAGAAAAATGCCAACATAATAAATGGCGCACGCAGTATCTAAAACCAATGAGACATACCTTAAGTCGACCATCAATGTGGCGGGCTCAGGACCGCTTGCACTTCGCATAGAATGCCATCAACCTACGAATAGCACAAGCAATTGTATCATTGAATATAAATGTGTCGCCTGTACATTCTTAATGAAGTCAGGGAACATTAATTGAAACAACAGAAAACGTAATACCTGGAGCTGCCAGCGTCCTACTGTACACGATGGCTCCACCACACCCTGGAGCTACGGAGGAAACCAACCGAACCATCCATAGATCGGGCCATAATCTCATAGCAGCCCGCTGCTGTATGGTCGGTACAGTATGTACATGTGGTCAGCATGCTTACCTCTGTGTTGGAGCCAGGACTGGTGGGGCAGGACTTGTCCCAGTGATAAAGGAGAGTTACTATATACTGTATATTGTGTTTGCTGAGCAGTAGGGTTTTTAGGCAGCTTAGTGCAAAGCAAGTGGGCTGTGTGGTGGTGAATCCCACTTCCCATTGACATTGTAATGCGTACACCTCTGCACCCATTCCAAAAGGACATCTGCTGTGCAGCACATGTACCAGAAAGCAATTTGATGTTTGCAGAAGTGTCCAGCTGAATCGGAAACGTGTCTGGGCTTGCACTAAATGCCCCACGGGTATTCAATTTGATTGCCTCAAAAGCGCAGCCAGCCTTCCTATCCCAGCCCTGATCTTCCTGAATTCACAACTCATATTCCCTAAGCAGGTTGCTGTTGCCAAGGAGTGTCAGGATAAAACTTGGGAGGGACAAAGAGAAAAAGTTTCTCAAATCACCCAGTTATCGCATAGGTTCACTGTATTCCTTTAGGCTCTTGCTCTCTGTAATCTGAGCATTGCCTCTTGTTCATGCAGCTAAGACATCTCCTTGGAACAGCGCCTCGATGCCTCTGGGCGGTAGCGCTCTTTACAAATCCAAAAATAAATAAATAGAAATTACTAAGGAGCACTTTTAGCAGCAGCGACTTATTTATTTGATTGTTGTAGTTTTATAAAGGGTGTAAAAGGCCGTTTGAGCGAGTGTGCACATGGGAAATATTGCTATAAATCGAAGTGCATCAAAACTAGCAGAATATCAGTGAAACATATATTGGGACAGAAATGAAGACAAGAGATTGTCCAGGCATTTCACAATGATTTGTTATTGTCGGCACACCACACAATGCAAGACAGGGGTACAGTAGCCACTTACTGATTAATGAGAGCATCTGCTAGCAGTATAAGTAATTACTGTGAGAACAGCTTCTAGGCGGGTGGGCTTCTACCACCAGCAATGAACCCCTTAAGTGCCAAGGACGAGCATGCTGGTCCTTTTTGCATAAACTTGCATAATAGCCTGGCAGTAACTACATGCAAGCAAAAAACCCAGTTGAACAATTGATGACACAGCATCCTCACAGGGGCACTAAATACCTAAAATATGGCTGCAGGGAGTAATTCAACATTATTAGCCTTCTATGTGTACTTGGTGGGGGTTTCAATTGCATTAAACTTCCTTACAGTAATCCCCCACCCCTCGCTGACACTTCTCTACCTCCAGAGTAGCATACAGGGCCTACTAACCACCCACCAGGGTGCCTAGCAGCCACTGTCATTCTGCACAGTACCATACTGGAACCTGATGTGTTAATTCTCACTCACACGGCCCATCAACCCACCCGGCTATAATAAGGGACACAACGCATCCAACCCCGGGCATCACAGTAGCCTATCGGCAGGAGCTCCAACAACTCAGCACCAATTCCCATTACATTGTATTGTGCAGTTTTGTGATGTGGACACCTTCGGTCTGAGCTTTGTGTTAAGTGTGGGTTATTAATTTTAGTGGCCAGGCTCTGGGTTGCTTCAAAATCTACAGTTAACCCTTGCCACCAAGTCCACTCTGGTAAAGAGTTACATTCAGTACATCCCATCAGTGTCCAGCTTTTTTGCAACAAGTGAGATGTGAAAGTTAAAATTGATTTCGCCTAGCAAGGGTCGCAGAGCGGAGCGTGCCAGGTGTGTTCTATGTACAATACTCGAGACAGTGTGTGAACTGTGTTGCTTGGTGGTGGCAGGTCAAGCACAAGTCTCCTAGCTACTGAATACATAACAGTAAATACCAGTTTGGGACACTCAGGCTCTTTGTGTTTAAATGTATCATTGTAAACATGCCCCCTGACATGAGTAACACATCATTTAGGGCCGGTTATTACTGGCTGGGTTCAAATCAAAGGGGTCACTTTTACAAAGAACCCTAAAATGTGGGCCTGAAAAGGCAATTGGTTCAATCACTGTGGGTATATATCTGGCAGTGACTACTGTAAGGGTAGTCCAATTTACAGGGGTATCCCTAATTATAAGGGTACCCCTAATCATGCTCACACCAGAATGAATGAACCCCTCTAGGGAAGTAAGTCCAAGAGTCCATCTTGCAAGGATAACACATTTATCCTTTACAGAAATGAGGATAGGAGCAAAGACTCTGCTGCCTGAACAGTGCCTTCTGTCCCTCAACTGTTCCTTTCTCCTGTAACCTGGTGCCAGGAAGGAGCTTCTATACTCATAACTTGCTGTAGTGGCATCTCTGGATTTGGGCATGGCTCCATCCCACACTGTCCTGCTAACATACAAGGGATTCTCCAGTCTTCCTTACTTCATCGACGGCGATGTCCGTTTAGGACACGCTACTTTACATATTGCTAGCCTATGCAAAAATACACTGTGCTTAATTTTGCTACCTATGATGATTTAATGTACAAAAGCATTTTCCAGTCATTCTCTCCATACCTCATTCATTCTCCTCATATTTTTATCTGGTCCTGTGATTTCTTTTAAACCTGTTTTTCATAATTCTGTATGTTATGCATGAGTATGATAAAATCTCCTTTTATCATGCGTGGGCTTTTGACAGACAGCAGACAGCTGCTGAGTTACGTGCTGCTCTGCCAGAGCTAGCCCCAGTGACGCAACACTGCATGAGCCCTGCGATCCATTTTTAGCGCAGGCCACATTCCTTTTGGCAGAGAGCCTGCTTCTATCGTGCTTTGAGAGTTTTAAAACTAAATAGGATTTTACAAATGTATTCAGCTAATTTATTTGCCCCTTTTATTTAAATAACTGCCTTATTTTAGTGCCTGCCCATGTCTGTGTATATAATTGTATTTGCATGAAAAAGCTTTCTCAGTGCCCCTCCCCCCACGTCCCCTGGTCTATTGTTGTGCCTAGAAGCAGTCCACAGATGTCTTGCTTAATTCTAAAGTGCTTGGGAATGAAGGAAGGGTGCAACTCCTTCCCATCACTACATGTCCCAGTATGTACTGCGTTGAGAGCACACAACTTGATGTACAAAATAACAAACACACTGCATTAAAAGAACATAATTGACTGTGAGTGGATATCTGGCAGTGACTAGGAGATGAGAGCAGAAGATTTGAACTTTTCCTGCCTCAGCCCTTCATCCCACAAAGACCAGCCAATTAAACAAATCAAGTAAATAAATGGAGCCTCATCTCCTTACAGTTTGTGTCATCAAGATTTGTAATAGTGGCAGATATTCCATGTCCCCCTTGATGGAAAACTATACCCCTTGCTCGGTTTCTTGGTGGGCACTTGTTAAAATGATAATGAAAAGAGGTATACACTGTTTACTGCATTGTACTGTATACTGAATGACGCGAGAGAGCTGTGACCAGTACCCTATTGTAGTGTGCACTACAGTACATTTGTTTAACAAAACCCATAGATATACTGTCACAGATGCAAAATGTACTGTGTCCTTGTTGCCGGACAGCTCTGCGAAGCGTGGGATACTGTCTGTCGCCCATAGCGGCTGCAGAACACATAGAGTATCTTGGTCATTTTAGGCTTCACCATGGAGAGGTGCACGCATTTGAACCACCGGCCCATTGGAAATGAGAAAAAAAGAAATAACTCAGTCAAAGCCACTTGATGATACAAGGAGTCCCATTCAGGGTCAAGGTGGCCACGAAATATTGCCAGTCATTAAAAATCTCAACAACATAAACTGTAATGTGTTTCCTGTTGTCATGGTTCTTGCTGACAGCCTGAGACCCTGATTCATGGAATTATTTCTGTGTAAAACAGGGATTTGCATGGAATTCTGCCCGCAGATCCCGGTTTGACAAATGGGGGGGTTGCGGGCAGAATGGCAAGCACATCCTCGTTTTACACACAAATAACTCATGAATCAGGGCCTAAGTCTCCGTAGTCCCGGGAGTAACCTATTGGGATTAACCGTTGGTGAGATATCCATTCCCATTCCCAAATAGGCCTCCACGCGTCAAGGGAATGCTTGATCACAGCTCCACCACGTCTCAGAAGCACGCAATTACTAATGATGCTTGCTATTTATTCCGATTATCTGCCACCTCTAGCATTTTGCACGGTAGTGTCTGCTTACTTCTCACACCAGACAGCTTGAGCTGGTACATTAGAGTCTGCATGTATAAAAGCGTAAACTAGCACTTGCCCATCTACCGGTCTACTATGTGCCTGTTCAATCACTTGCACGATCCGAATGCACCATGCCTGAAGATCATCTGTCTGTTTCTCCCCTGTCCCCGTCCCTTATTTGCACTTGGGAAAACTGCAGAATCGCTGTCAGGCCCATTTGCTGTGTCTCAACTGTTAAATGTATTATATGCACTTACTCTGCCTGTGCAGACTGTTATCGTCTCAGAATTTCAAGGACTCTGAGCGACTGTTGTTTTACCCCATGTTTCCCACCCTCCTTGAGCGCTTTGAAACACTTGCCGGTGTATAGGCGCTATATAAATAAACAATACCATACCATTCAATGAAACATGGCTAGTATTTCTGCAGCCGCTCCCCATTTGAACCCTGCTTCACCCTTCCGCGGTTCTCTCCTTAGACTTCCGTCGGGATACCCCAAGTGGGGCACAATTGGTGAAATTTCAGACAAGCCTTTGCTCGGAAAGTCCCCTATGGTCATATCTGGTCGTTGGATCCACGAGGTACTTCTGTGTGAAAAGTGTTCATGCCGTCGCCCCCTGTGGGACGACTTTGCACTAACTCCTAATTATGAGTGTAGCTACAATCTTGCTCTGTAACTTCAGACTGACCCCTCGGACATGTGGGTTGCACTTAAAACTACCATAGTCTAGATAAGCGAACAATAAATGATGTTTCTATTTTTCCATCCCAGAGTTTTCTGTTGGCGTGGATGGGAGTGAGACAGCGGGCCTGGCTCTTTAGGCCTGATGGGGGTTTCTAGGCCTGCTCCGGTTGGATAAGCCTATGCAATGGTGTGAAATATCAAAGAAAGTGCTATGGCCTCTGTGCAAGAGCGTGAAAAATCATGGGAAATATTTCTGCCAAATGGAGCTGATGAATCTGAAAATGGTTAATATGAGAACGCTATTGCGAGTGTAGTTATTTGTAAAATATTGAATAATACTTCTCGATTTTATTTTTTTTTTCTATTTTGATATTGGTTGCTCATACTCAACCTTACACAAATCAACACAAACGTTTGTACGAAGGATGCAAAGTTACATTACATTTAACATCATACTGACATTTTCGGGTCTCAGGAGGAGAGCTCAGGGGCGACCTGCTCACCTTGGAAGCAAGTCAACATGGAGCAACACAGGTTCGAACCCCGGGTTTGAACTTGGAAACCTCTGGGTATTAAGCCTGGTATAAATAACCAATTAAAATAAACAAGACAAAAATGTTCCATTTTAAAAAAAGAAGAACATTGTCTATCTTAACAACCGTTATTGCTAAAAACACAATTAAGCAAAAGACAAACCACCCAGAGCCACTTCCCGGCCCTAATTCTTTAACATTATACCCTATCACACTTCATAGTTCAGCCCTAAAAGGGAAAGGAAAACAAAAGGCAGAAACCAACATGTGCACACATCACCATCTTAACCTAATGAAGCCAGACTCTTTAAGGATTTTAATTACAGCAATTCCTCTCTAGTGTCCAAGAATTCACTTGACCTAACTGGCGTTCTCGGCCTAGTTGAAATCCCAAATCCAACTTTGGGCTTTTCAAAGCTACCGCTGACGTGCGTTTGGAAATGAACCTTAAACGCGCCTTAGAGGCGGCCATGTTACCTGCGCATGCGTCGTACAACACTAACGTGGAAAGAAATCAGACCAACAACCAAGCAGCAACTGCGCAGCAGTCTGAGGTTTGGACTCTTGGCTTTTAGACGATGAGATCGTGTTTCATTTTTATTTAAAGCGAGAGACACAAAAAGATGCATAGATGTCATGCGAATGACAAAACACGCCCACGCCACACCCCAAACCTGCAATTAAGAACTAGAAAACAGTACAAAAAGTCAAAGTTACCTGACAGAAAGAATCTGACCTTAAAAATAATTCACAAGAAAGAACCGAAAACCTCTGGATTTGCGGTTTGGTGTCCAAGGGAATGAACAATAATGCCCGGATAGTGATATTCTTCATTGACCAACTTTGAACATTTTATTTTGTTCGGTTAAGGTGAGGAGTGCTTTTTGTGTGCCTGAACATTGCCGTTGAAAAGTCACTAGATGAACTTTTGAAGGAAGTCCACTGCATAATTGCCACGCTGGGAAGCCACTTGTGGTTTTTGTACACGCATACCAACCTTAATATGATCTATTTTGCACCAGGTGGTTTTCAGGTGTGTCTGAGTTCTGGTGCCCGTGTGCTACTTCATGACGGTGGTATCATCCTTTCGAAACCCAGTGTCCAGCTGTACTTTTACAAGTGAAAGTCACTGCATGTGTGACGCAGCGTGCAAACCTGCCTCCTGGGGCCATCACTGCATAGTAACACTGTGAGAGAAGTTTTCAATCACCTAATTGGAGGTAAAGAAACATGTATGGTCTGGACAGCGGGACGGCATAGGCATTTTCTTCACTAGCCGATTCTACATTGCCAACACGATCCGTTCGTCCATCTTTCCGTCTGTCTTTCCCTTGGGTGGGAAATCGCACTGATGGGACCAGGGCCTGAGTTAGGGCAGGGCCGCCCAGGTGGCTGCCCGGGGTGCCATTAGCCCCCCCCGCCACACCAGCTTTGAGGAGTGTTTCAAGGTCTCCCCTGTGCTGGTGTGGGTGGGTGTATGACGGCACGGGAGGCACCCTACCGAAATTAAAAACGCCCTGCTCTCGGGGGGGGAGAGGGGGGGGGGAGAGGAGAGAGAGAGAGAGAGAGAGAGAGAGAGAGAGAGAGACTGACTCTCACTCTTCGACTTCAGTTCATCAAACTTCTGCTAACACATCTCTGCTTGTGAAAGAATTGGTGTAATGAAATGTCTTGATGGTGAAACAGGATGGCCTCGCTGAAGAGCAGCAAGGGGATGCAGCATTTTCTGTGCTAGGTCATTTTTTCCTTTTAAGGTGCTGTGGGGGCAGAGGGCACTTGGGGCCTCGTAGGTTTGGTAACTCGTGTACCCTTTCTGCCACTCCCAATTCTGACACATCTGCCTGATTGCGAGTGGTGGCAGGGCAGTGCTGACCCCCCGTTCTTGGAGTCCATAGACCTCCATTGGGGATTTGGAGGATTTCCCCCGAGCCGAAATTCCGCCTGCGGTAAATCCTCATTTTTTCAAGATGAATTGGAAGAAAACATGAAGCAAGTGCTGAAAGGTTGTCCTTCTACTTTCCTCCCAAACTTGAATTTGGCCTTGCAGGAAATTTCTTTAAAAATGTCATCATTAAATTTTGACAAATTTACTGCAATTTTTTCTAGCACTGCAAGATGCGTAATGACGCCCATTGGGGCTCATTACAAGTATGGCAGTGTGAAAAAAAAGTGGCAGTAACGGAATTATCACCGCTTTGCCATACTATGCGTTTGGCCCTGGAGTGGGGATTCACCTCCACCATCATGCTGGAACTAAATCCTCCCACTTTCTGCCAAATCGGTTGAATTATCGCTGCAGTAATCCTGCTAAAATCCCTAATGGAATCCTATGGACTCCAAATTAATGGGGACTAACACTGCTACCACCACTTGTAATCCAGCGGTAAATACCCCAGACTAAGTGGCAGTTACAGCAATTTGGTTGGGCGGCATTACATCCACTGGAATACCGCCCAACTCTTAACGAGGCCAATAGTATTTTTATATCTTTTGTATAGTCGCCAGGCTTTCTAACGCCTTTTAAACGTGGATAAAATAACTCAACACCCCCTGCAATGCTAGTGCATAAAGGACAGTGCAGAGGTTGGAAAAAGAGTTTCAAGGGGAATATATAACACAACACAACATTGTAGATGGGCAGCTTTCAACTATAGGGTGCAGAATGTATATACACATTGTGGTAGATCAGGAGATGGACAGCAGGATTTTCTTTATTCTCACTCCCAAAACCTAACCTTTCCCTAAAGCTACACATCTTTGCCCTGTGCTCTAAACAAATTTCAAAGAAATGGTGCTCTTCAGAATGTCTCTACAAAACCAAGAAAGTCCTCCTTCCAGAATCCTACCCTAACTTGAGTTTGTCCTTCCCACTGTAAAAGAAAGCATGGCACTGCATCAAGAAATAGAATTGGGCCTCTTAGCGCTTTCAAGTGGATGGTGGCTGGTTTCTGCCCCCCACCCTTGTGTCCCTTTCATAAGAGGGCTCCTCACCCCAAGTGCACATTCTAAGCTGGTAGGCTAAATCTCTTTTACAGTTCCATAAAGTCCACACAAGAAAGGACTCCTCTCCCTGTTTCCTTCGGTTCCTGGGTCTCTCACCCCCACTTTGGATTTTCACGTCTCTTACCTCGCCTTGGGGGGCCGTCTGTCTTTCTCCCTGCCTTGAGAGTTCTCGTCTCTCAGCCCCCTGCTCCCCTGGGGGCCTGGTTTCCTTCAACCTGCTTTGGTGTCTGGTCTCTCTCACCCCACGCTGAGGTGTCCTTCCTCTCACTCCACCATTGGGTCTAGTTTCCTTCACCCCAACTTTAGGTCTCGTCTCTCTGACCCCATTCTAGGGTTTCCTTTCTCTCACCTCGTCTTGGGATCTTAGTGGGCCTCGCCTCCCCTCCCCCACTTGCCTGGCACGACTGCGTATCTTTAGTCTCTGGAGAATCGGTAAGGTCGGCCCATGCAGCAGGAGTTCTCCAACTTTCTTCTGGTGCCCCACTTCAAGCGAGCTTGACCTTCTTTCCCACTGTCCTCCTGCGGGTCTGCAGTGTTGGAATGTTGGCCTGCTGTTGTTGGGCAGCTGGGGCTCCCTGTTGCTCCTTTCTGCCAGGCAGTCCCAACTTTGGCTCTGCCAGGTCGTCGGTGTTCTGCTGTTTTGCCTGGCCTGTGGTCAGGGCCTCCATGCCAAACATACACTCTGCGTGGTATGTCAAACGTCCCAGGTGGAGAGTCTCCCCTGCTTCCAGCTCCACGGCTGTCTCTGTATCTCTATCAGTTATTGGTGTTTCATCCTTCCTTCTGCCAGGAGGTGGGTCTTGCCACTGTTTTCTTATTCCCGGTGCAACCAGAGCATCAGAAACCCCATCACCTGTTTTAGTTTCCAATCATCCTCTAGGTCAACTCCCATGTGACTCGGGAGGATAGCTAGTGACTTGGGAGGATAGCTCGCGGACAACGTGCTTGCCTTAGTAGCAAGACGACAAAGAGCAATACATGTTCGATCCCTGGGTCCGCGCTTAGAAACCTCTGGGTATTAAGCGCGTTATAAATAACCTATCATGTATCATATCATATAGCCAAAAAAGATACTAGGGTTTTGATCATTCTGAGGATTATTCAGATCACTTTTTAGGTCCTCCAAGAGTGGGTCACCCCCAGTGAGATCTTGCTTACTCTGTTCCCTAGGAAGTGTTTAGCTTAGGAGGCTCAACACCTTGATCCCATAGAGGGTGAAACTGAAATACTTACATGCACATTTGTCAAACAATAAATGTTAGGCAAAAAACTCAGGATCCATTGGGGAATCTAGTTGGCATTAACTAACACGGGCAACCCCCCACACCTCCGGATGAACAGTATACTACACTTTGCTGCACAATATCGGCATCTGATCCTTTGTACTGACGTTCTATTATGTCCCCGGATGGGTGGACATGTCTTCGTGGGTAATCCAAGAAGGTAAAAGGCTCATCAATAGTTGAAGAGATTAAATAATTCTTTCTCAAGCTGTCTGACGGTAACGTGTGGTGCTTTAGATCATCTACATAGGGAAACTGACACCCATCAGTACATGTTGCGTGAATCCACTAGAACACATTTTAGCTGAGTCAGCTGCATGTTTTTAATCTCTGGCAGCATGACCACATGGTAGGTTAGTGGGGATATATTCATTAGGTACTGAGTTTGCTACCTTTGTGGCTACTGAGAAGGTGACTAAGGAGTTGGTAGGCGCAGTAATGGCTGCATAAAAAAGTGGAAATATTTCAGTTACTTATAGAAGGATGATGTCATAATCATTCATCACTCACATCTTGAGATGGAGCGCCATCTGATTCCAATCTTAAACTAGAATTTTGTCCAATGTACTGAATTAGCAATTAATAGACATGATGGGACGTGATGCTTTATGATCAGTCCAATGGTCATCTCTGTGCTGGCAGACAAGACTTTTTATGGCAGCGTAAGATACAGGTCACCATCGCCACAAAAAAGGCATTTGGCTGTGTAGAATGGCAATGTCTTTTTATGGATTTGTTCATTAATCATTTTTTCAGTTCATCATAACATATGTAAAAGCCTCTACATAGTGTATGTATAGAAACACCACTACAAAACAACTACAAAAAGAGAACAGCATTGCACATGTTGCTGTAGTGCCACATGTGAGAAACCCAAAGGTGTCTCACTTACAAGTCCCAGGGGGATCTGTCATCCAGGTGGCCAGGACATGGCCTTCGTTATTGGATCCAGTTCCTGGGGGTTGACCAGTGGGGGAGAATCACCTGGGTGAGGGTTCGGAAGTGGGACACTGAGGGTTGACACGTGGTATCCCTTTCCTTGTAAACCTTTTCCCCATCCTACCCTGTAGGATATTCAGAAGCTCTACCCCCTATTTCCAACACCAACACTTTCTTACACTGTAACAGACAACAGACTAACACCAGAGCCATTTATCTGACATGTCCCAACACACAGGTGAGGCAGAATCCGACAATTGACACTAACCATGAATGCCTGACGGCCCTTTACCTTCCCCACAGGGATAAAAGGCAGAGCACGAAAGCACACTTCGAGCAAGGCCGAACGCATGAGAAGACAGCTACACCAAACTGGCAGTTCAAACAGAGGAGAAAGGTGGCGAGACCTGGAAGGACGACAAAAGGATTACCCTGGACCTTTTCAACTCAAACCTGTGAAGCATCCGAAAGGGAAATCGGAAGACCAGGAGTTACAGCTGGTGTACAGAGTAGCAGATATCAACGGTACACGCAGGGGGGGGGCCTGCATTGATAGCGCAGGAGAAGAGGCAAGTTGGCCACCGTGGTACTATCCTTGACTCACAGCTGGTGAGTCGGAGGAAGTGTTTGCACACCAAACTGTGTTTAGCCCAAGGTTGCAAGTAGCAACAATTTGAATGCAAGGAATTTGAAAGAGAAAGCTCTTTTGGGTGCATTTGTGTGCATTTGAACTTGAAAGAAAGCCCAGTTGATGTCCAGGTGCAGAGGGGTCTGGCGCCACGTGGGCGCTCATTAGAAAGACTCTGACCTGGATCCGTTTATGAACTACCACAACCAGAAAGCCCTTTGAAAGGGCAAGATGAGATGTCAGAGTGGTCCTACAAAGGTCACATCAAATCGAAAAGTATCTGACCCACGGAGGAGAAAGCTAGGGAAAGGGAACCCCACTTTCAGATTAATATAAGAAAATCATGATCTGTGTTAAAGAGAGGCCGCAGTGAACAAGTCGGAGGGAGGCCCAAGTTTACAGGTTGCGATACAGAAACGTAAACTGTGAACAGTGTTCTGGAATGGCTATATGAACCCGACAGAGGGATGCCAAGGGGAGAACTGATGTGAGTGAATCCTGTACTGTGATAAAGCAAGTTGAGCTGTGTATCTGACAAGAAGGATCCAAGCCCAACGGAGGGAGATTCTAGGAGCGCATAGCATTTGCCTAAATTTCAAGCTGCAGTTGAAAGGCGGTAGTGAACCCGACGGAGGGAGGCCCAAGTTGCAAGGAGGATCCGAGCCTGGTAGAGGGAGATCCTAAGGGCGAAGAGCAATCGCCCAGGTGCAAAACCACCAAGGGAACCTTTGTTTCGTTGTGAATCAACAACCCTTCTAAAGCAAGAGACTTTATCAGGAAAGAGATTTAGCCTCTGAAGGATTTTGATATCGTTGAACTGGAACTGTGAACCTCGTGCTAACGAGGCCCAGGGGTGTGCTGTGCTTGGAAGTCCCGCCTTGTCCCGTGCTTAAAGCGTGGGGAAGGGAGACCCAGTCCTACCATCCGGATTTATCATTTTGTGAACACTTCTTTCTTTTCTGATGAACATTATCCCACACTCTTTTTGTAACTTAGTAGTGAGGATTGGCAATAGTTCTTTTTTTTTTTTTTTTAGCATAGGTCCTTTTTATTTGACATGACGCGACTAGGTTTGCCTTATTATTTGATGGTCGTAGCTTGCTCCCATCTTAGATTTCGGTTTAGATTAGGCGGTTATCTCACCCATTATAAAGTTCACTAGTTCAATAGACACCCTTGAACTGTGATCACTTGTGTCTGTCTTTACTGTTGCCTCCATGAGTTCCTTACACACAGCAGTGCCAGTGACAATTGTCCTTAGTCCTGTTCTAAATCAACATACAACACAGAACTTGCACGTGACGGCTGAACACTGTATGTTACAATAGTATTTAATGAATTGGAAGAATGGACTGGACACGTAACGTTATGCATAAGAGAGTACCCCCAACATTATTCTTGATCAGGCAGCGCTAAATCCTTGAGCGGACAAAAAAGCAAATAACGGCACCACTCCTTGTTTTCCACAATCCGGTGCTCGATGGAAACCACGCTGCTCAGTGCAAGGTTTTGCGTGAGCCGAGTTCAACATGACGTATGGTAGTGCTCATCTCCAACTCTATGCACTTTGAGGTTATGGCGCTGATGGGGAATTATTGAGAATGTTTGCCTCCGAAAAGAGAGCCATGAGAGCTGGGTTTGGATCTCCCCTCTTCAAACCCTTTTTGGATTGACCCGGTTTTGTTCTATTGTGTTGCCTGTTGAAAACTGGAACAAAGGTTGCGCACACAGGTCCATATAGTACACTTTGGCCAGGTATTTGCCTCACGGCTTGGTGGCCGAGGGGATGCTTTACTGTGATGAGTGTGGTTTCTGCACCTATCAAAACCCGGTAGTTTTGAACCTCTTGTTAACTAACAGTCCTTTTTAGCTCCAGAAACAGTTGCCCTTTTTAATTACTTTAGAATGAAAATACCATGCTGCTTTTTAAAAAATATTTTATGTTACTCTTTTGTGCCTCCTTTGTCATACTTAATTTTACCATCGTAACATATACTGGTCTTCTAGAATTTCCCCTGATGTGTGACTGACTCTTCACCAGCCCAAATGTCTACACAGCTTGGTATTTAATTACTCCCTGGGCCAGTCAAATCCAAGGACCACCTAACGTATACAGTAGCTTTTGTGTGAATGTTGGATTGGGTTGCTATGGGGTCATGGCAACTCCCTTACAACTTGCTTAGTACATCACAATGAGATTCAATTCACAGTGTGTGTTTTGTATTAATTATGCTTCTGTGGGGCCTCATGCCAAAGCACTGTATAAAGGTCAAAGACCTAGTACAAAAGATGATGTGACAATTTCAAACAGGACAGAACAGAAAGAAAAAGAACAAGACAAAAGAAAATAAACACGAGAAAATTAAAGGTAAATACTGTGGCAATAAGCCCCAAGACGGTGGGCATAATGTAATGCCCCGGGGCCCACAGTGACGGGCCCGAGCGATGCATTTAATTAAACTGCTTAAAACAATTTTTCTAAAAAAAATATCCCCTACCATACGTAACACACCTGTGAGCTCCGTGACTCATAGAGGAACTCAGCCTTTTGCCTCATTCTGCTACTGAGTCACGGAGCTCCTATGTGACTTGCAGTATCCTTATAATGTATGGTCCTTTATCCCATGTATTATCATGGATGAAGGTATAATACTCTGCTATATTTTTGAGTGTTCATCAGACACCACCTACCTGAAGTACTTTGACAAAACCTTTTTTTTTTGAGTGGACGGTAAAAAAAGCCCAATGTTTTTAATGATGTCCTATTACTTTCCCAAGAGCCTTCTAATCTGGCGTCATAGTTCATCCTCTTCGCTTTTATTAAATCCAGAGAATGCTTTGTTTCTAAGCTCTGCAAGTTCCTTGGCTCGCACAACCCCCTGGGTGTTATGCAAGCAGCCATTGGAAAGCAAGCCAACAGTATCCCAAAACCGCGTGTACCACTTTCTTAACTAGTTCGCAGAAGTACATAGAAGGTATGAAATGTCGCGAAAGCACACACCTCTTTATGTAGGCTCTGTTCCAAAAGTCTGTGTTCATCACGGTTACTCCCCATAGCCCCAGTATTACTGTGGTATCTGATGATGACGTTCTAACACCTAACGAGGGTTCGAAAACGAGGGATGTTGAGGGGGAAGGAGACCAAGCAACGCAGAGCTCTCTATGTGCACTGTGAGTGACAGGTAATGGGAAAATGGCTGAGGTACCTGAGGCAGTGCGAGTGTTGCCTGTCCTATATGCTTGTGAAATAGGGACAGAATGAGAGGATAGCGTGACATTTTGGTTGTAGCCTCAGAAGCTCAGGAGCTAAAACCAAAAAGGCTAGCAAACCCAGAGTCCTGAGAGTCCCAACATTAGCTTAGCCCCAGATATTTTCCAGACCTAGCAACACCCCTGGTGGACACGTTGCCTGATCAGGACCTGTTTTTCAGGCTGAGCTAACAAAGGCGAGACTTTAACAGTGTGCAAAAGGGAAAGAAAAGGAATACAGGAAGTGTATGGTGCTGGAGAAGGAATATAAGTCGGGAGTAGGCCATCACGGTGTATAAAGGTATGTAAATACCGGCATAAGTGGTGATACCGGCAGAATGGTAAGGAAACTGCCCAACAAAAAGAAAGTGTGAAGAGGGTTCTAAGGTAACAAGCATATGTCCAATTAAGAGTTTAACCCTGAGCTAGACAACCCACCTGGGAAAGAGTGTAGAAGGAAGACCATGTAGAATATAAGCCTGCCCAAGTATCCCTGGCAGATCCCGGTAAGCCAGCAGTTCCGTGGGAACGCTGGAAGAAGGCATTTGAACGTTACGGCTCAGGAGTGTGCGGTACAAATTAGTACGAGAACGTACCGGAATTGTCAGAAGGAAAAGTGGAAGACCTGAGTACGAAAGTGCATGAAGATATAGACAAGCATTTTGAGAGAAAATTAGCATAATCCTGAAATGGTAACGACACGTATTGGAAAAAGGAGGCAGGAAGAAGGAGAAAGTGTGGAAAGATGCCTACCAGCTCTACAGGGTTTGAAGGGGACATGCAATTTCAGAGAGCAATGAGAAGAAAGATTGAGGGGCCAATTCGTCCTGGAATGTCCTAACAGCAAAGTAAAGGACAAGTTATGATCAAATAATGCTCCGTCATTGGAAGAAGTTCTGCGCATAGCAAAGTTTGTCTAGCTCACAGAGCAACGTGTGAAGACTTTGGATGAAAGGAGCAAGTGAGTGTGAACCGTAGAAGCAACGAGCAGCACAACTAGTGATGTTGCCGCAATACTGAGTACTACAAATACAAAACAGACCCAAATGGTTGAATTAGGTACAAGGGGGCCTGTGCGTGGATGCAAACATGTTGTGAGGGAACATCTACAGGAAAAGGATATGGATGGTGTCACAACTTCAGGGAGAGTCAAAGGTGTGCCAGGTGTGACAGCACTGCAGACTAGGCAAGTAACCCAAATCCCCCCCCCCCCCGCCTGGAGATTAATATATAGGAAATGCAACCAAAGGGGACAGGTCGCCAAATGCTGCAGGTCCATGGAAAACAAGTAGCGTGGAGAAAGCAGTCCATGATGAGGAAATAGATGAGAACGTCCACCTAGTAGGATGTGAAGAAGCATTAGATCGCCCCACAACCTCTGTACAGGCTGATGTGAAGCCAGTGACGATGATTGTGGATTTGGGTGCCAAATATTCTTTGCTGCCAAGAGAAAATTGCAACATGTTGTTCAATAAAAGAGTTATGTAGACGTTAACCCGGTGGCATATGGGGAGCATGAATTAACATAATAGGTTGGTTCACAGCTAGGCTGCAGTTTAAATATCGTGTGGCCCAAGTAAAGGTTTACTTATCGGCCTCATCAGGCCAGCAATTCACCAGAACTAAGGAAATGAGCAGACTTGAATTACGCCAATGCAGGAAGGAAAGAACCAGAAGACAGGCCTTCTCTATCTATGCTCCAAGACTCTGGAACCTCATTCCCATCAACATCAGACTTGCCCCATCACCTCTACAGTTCAGGGAATAGTTCAGGACCTTCCTCTTCAAGGAATGGCTCCTCCTTAACACCTAGGCCCACACACACTGCGCTCCCCACCATACCTGAGAATCCGTGATCTGCTCCCCTGGGTCTTCCCCCTCCATGCTGCCAATTCCCACCCTCACCAGTCGGCTCCACGCTTCTTTTTTCTCTGCTTCCCTCGCAGTGTTCTTCCCATATGATTGTAAAGCGCTCTATTGCTTCCCAAAGCTAGGTCAGCGCTCCATAAATACCCTAATAAATAATAATAGTAATAATGATCAGAAGAAGCTTGATGTGAAACTGAACATCAACTCTGAAGAAGCAGAATACACGTGCCCGGATAATGGATCATGTCAGGCAAGAGATTTGTTTCACGAGAGAGCATGTTGTCTCAAGGGGTATGTACTCCAAATATGAATTCGACCAGGGTCAAGGCCGGTGGCGCAGAAGCTACATAACATAGCTGTCACAATGAGAGAAGAAGTTAAGCTAGAATCAGGAAAGTTGGAAAGGCAATGAATAATACAGTGAATCCAGACTTCGGAATGGGTCTCACCATGGGTAGCAGTAAGAAATCCGATGGGGAAGTTAAGGATATTTGTGGACCTAACAACCCAAAATAAATGTTATATGACAGGTATCCTCTACCAAACATCTGTGAATTGTTGTCAACCATCAGCCCTGGAAAACTGTTTTCCACGTTGGCTCTCATGACGGCATACCACCAGATATGATTACAAGAAGCAATGAAACCATGCACTGCATTCATTATGCCAGAAGGCCTATACCAGTATGTGAGAATGCTGTTTGGCTTAATATCAGCATCAGCAGTATTCCAGAATCTTCAATGAAGAGAAAGGAATTATATTTTTCCAAGATCATATCTTTGTGCATGGGGATGGCGAAGAGCAACAAAACAAAAGGCTTTGAGGAGCACTAGACAAATGAGAAAAGGCTGGTCTGACATTAAGTAAGGAGAAGTGCAGGTTCAACAAGTGACACATAGAATTCTTAGATCGCTTAGTATCAGCGAAGGGCATGGAGACGATAATTGAATTGATAAACACTATTGAGAGAACACAGAAACCAGAATGTAATGAGAAGCTGATGCCATTCCTGTGCATGGCTGATTACTATGCCGAATTCATGCCAATGTTGCTGATCAAACTGTGGCCTTGCATGGTCTGATGATGAAGGGATCTATACATGAATGGACAGAATAATGCGAAGAGGAATTCAAAGCAATGAAGGAAGCTCTAAAGAATGCATCAACGCTTGGTAATTGCAATAAAGGGAGAAGAACCATCATAGCAACTGATGCGAGCAACGTAGGCCTAGGATCTTGTGAGAAACCAAAGGGTATCTCACCCGCTAGTCCTCGGGGACTTGTCATCCAGGTGGCCAGGACACAGCCATCGCTTTTGGATCCAGTCCCTGGGGGTGGACCAGTGCAGGAGGATCACCTGGGTGAGGGGTCTTCGAGGAGTGGGGGTGAGGCAGTCGATGGTTAGACGCAGTATTCCCCCCTATTTTGTTTATCCAACCCATCCTATTTTTTAGAATTCACTGAGGTCCCAACTCCCCCGCCCTTTAAACACAAACACTGGGCCGAGGAAGAGTGTGACTGAGAGTAACAACATTAACTTTCACACATCGTACTGGACATGTCCCGCTAATCGGGTCAGGCAAAGTCAGGCACTTGACTGTAAGTGCATACACCTGATACCAACTAGCTCTCCTTCCACAAATAAAAGGCAGAACCCAAAGACATACTCTGAGCAAGGCGAAGACGAGTACAAGCAGAACTTCCGGGATGAAGATAAACCTACCAGAGCAGAGCGACGGACCAGGGGGCGAGAGCAACGTGTCAAACCCCAATAGTTCCTACTGTAGGTTGTTGCCTCCAAAAGGCCATGGAAATCATGTGGAGAAGGCCAGATCAGACAAGTGAAGACTGCATTGTATTTCAAGGACACCAGCGACCCTCCCAGGTGAATGTCAGAGTTGGGGAGGCGAGGCCAAGCCTGTGGTACTAACCTTGACTCGTGAATTCAATATCGCAAAACCAATAAAGAGACACGCACAGCCGGTGAGTTGGCAAGCGACCTGAGAGACCGGTCTGTGTAAAAGTTTGAAATAGCAACATTATATCACAAGTGAAGGATGGACGTGTTTGGGTGAGACGCGAGGAAAGGCAGACCTGTGAATGAACTTTGAAGTAAAAAACAGCTGCGAAATCAGTGATACGAAGTAATGCTGTGGTCCGGCAAAAGGAAGTAGCCCACTCAAAAGTCTCTGTGAAAGGTACATTGTTTGAAGTGATAAAGTGAATGAACAGCAAAAGTGAAATAAATAAGTTTAACTCCTAGAGCAGGGAAGAGTGAAAGTTAAACTGTAAACTTTGAGTTGAAGAGGTCCTGCGGTGGCCTGTAAAGAAAGCCATGCACATTCAAAAGTCTTCGACTGCCAGAAGTTGTTTGAGCCCGACAGAGGGAGACCGAAGTATAATAAGCCTGGGGAAGGGAGCCCCCTTGCAAATTTGTGTTGAACTTTGTCATGAGAAGACTGACTCCGACAGAGGGGGACCTATGTGAACTGTATGGTGAAAGGTCCTAGCCCGTGAGGTACGTTTACCAGCCCAATGGCACTCCCCTGCATCAGAAAACTGCATTTTAGCAGTATAGTTCGGCCGTACTTCTGGTGGCATTTTAGCAGTTACAAAAATAATGGCTGCGCTGTCTGCTGAGCACATATGGGGCGAGATGGAACATAGAAACCCTGAGAATGGCTGCATTTATTTTCTTCATGTGAACCCACAGAGAACAATTCAAAGGCAGAATGGCTCAGCGCTGCTGTGCTGTCATCTCAAAAACTTTAAACTGCACAAGAAAATGTCCTGTG